>NW_026125489.1:2060000-2552500 GCF_943737965.1 Phodopus roborovskii
CGTTACCTGGGCTAGGCCACGTGCTTGCGGGTTTGATGGTCGGCCTCAGTTAGTCTGTTGCTGTTCCTGTGCTGGGCTTTGTACACGGTAGACAAGGGCTCACACTGAGTCATGTTCCTTAAAGGGGCATCCACCTCTGATTTCATATATTTCTTTCAAAACCAGGGAACTGTCCCAGTGTCTGCACGGACGCCCTCCATGCACGCACGCTTCACTTCCCTTGCATATCAGGACAGCCTCCACCTGTGGCACCAATTTTGCATCTTTCACTTAATACATCATTAAAATTTCCTTTGGTTTTTTTGAGACAGGTTTTCTCTGTATTGTTTTGGAGCCTGTCCTGGAACTCACTCTGTAGACCAGGCTGGCCTCGAACCCGCAGAGATCCACCTGCCTCTGCCTCCCCAGTGTTGAGATTAAAGGCGTGCATCACCAACGCCCGACTCAAAAAATGTTCTTATGTACACGTGTTTTGCCTGCATGTATGTAAGTGTACTGGATGTGTGCCTGGTTACGGATGCTTGTGAGCTGCTGTGTAGGTTCTGGGACTGAACTCAGGTACATGCTCTTAGCCGCTGACCTGTCTCTCCAGCACACTTCTTGACGAAGTTCTATACCAGCAGACAAACAGCCCTGGAGAGGAAGGTGTTTTCAACTTTGAGGTTCTCTTCACTGGTGATGAGGAATTCCTCACCTTCTATTTTTTTTTTTTTTTTTTTTTTTTTTTTGCCTTTTCCTGTCTGATTTCCCAGGAAGGTGTTTGGGGTTAGTGGGATTCTAGAATCTCGCATTCAGACAGGGACCCCCTTGCATGACCTCACTGTGAGACACAACTTAGTGACACGCTGGCAGACGGTACTCTTCCCACTGTCAGAAGTAAGCTGCTTCTGGAAGGTTCTCTCACCTCCCAAACGTCCCGTGTGTTGTCAGTGCTGTAGAGTCCGGATGCTTCTGAAGACTGGAAAGGTCTGCAGTGCCCCCCTCCATCTCATACTCCCTGCTCATGCCTGTCTCTCCTGTTTTCCCCTCCAGGGAAAGCCATACGTCTTTGACCGTGTGTTCCCCCCAAACACGACTCAGGAGCAAGTTTATCATGCATGTGCCATGCAGATCGTCAAAGGTAAGAGCCTCATCTCCGGGATGTTTCCCCACCCGACGCTCGCCACCCCTGTCCCCCACCGATCTCCTTCTCTGCCTTCCCTTCCAGACGTCCTTGCTGGCTACAACGGCACAATTTTTGCTTATGGACAGACATCCTCAGGGAAAACACATACCATGGAGGTGAGGGGTCTGACTTGGGGGGGTGAGGAATGAGAGGAAGGGTCCGCAGAAGATGAAGAATCTCTGCTAGGGACAGCGCAGGAATGGAGGGTGGGCTGAGTCGGAGACAGATGGGTGCAGAGGATGAGTGAGGAGCGGTGTGGTAGGGGAGGTTTGGAGGGATCCCTTCAGTCCGCCCACTTTCCCTCCCTCCCGTGACCCCGGCTGCCCTGCTCTGACCTCCAGGGAAAGCTGCACGACCCGCAGCTGATGGGAATCATCCCTCGGATTGCTCGAGACATCTTCAACCACATCTACTCCATGGATGAGAATCTGGAATTCCACATTAAGGTAATCAGCAGGTGACCTCTGGGGGACCCAGATGGAGACTGGGATGGAAGCTAGAATGAGCCAGCTTAAAGCTTTACTCTCTCCTCTGGTTACCTCAACTTCCCACCAAGGTGCCCTCTCCTGCACCTTGCCAGCCACCATCCTTCTTGAACCAGTCGCATTGGTTTGGGATTCCTGTGTTAGATTTAAGATCGCCCTCTTGGGGCTGGAGAGATGGCTCGGCTCAGAGGTTAAGCCCATTGGTTGTTCTCCCGTGTATCGAGTGTGGTTTTTCTGCCCGCCGCCTCTGGTCTTGTCCCGCTGCTGCGCCAGCCCCAAATAATGCACTGAGACTCTGTATTAGATATTATACTGTTGGCCAGTTACTACTTTCTTATCTGCTAGCTCTGTCTTAATTATCAACCCATTTCTATGTATTTCCACGTGGCCTTTCCGAGAGCAGAGGAATGGTGGTCCTTTTCCCTCCAGGCTCTCCATCGTGACTCCTGCTTCCTACTTCCTCTTTCCTCCTTGTCTCCTAGTCCCTCCTATCTTCCTTTCCTATTGGCCAACAGTGCTTTATTCATTAACCAGTATGAGAAACATATACAGAATGACATCACTCATCACTCCCGGGGGACCTGGGTTCAATTCCCAGCTCCCACATGGTGGCATACACGTAAAAATAAAATTAAAACAACCTGAACATCGCACATTGTCCCCTTTCTTCCCGGCCAGGTTTCTTACTTTGAGATTTACCTGGATAAGATCCGAGACCTTTTGGATGGTGAGTACCTGGGCTCAGTGGGTAAAGGTATGCGAGAGACCGCCTTTATCCGGAGTTTGGTTGCATTTGAACATCCAGGACATGCCTCTTCACACCAGAGTCCTCGGCTCCTCCCCTCCACAGACTTTCAGTCAGGGATGGTGGTGCTTGCCTGGAAGCCTAGGCTGAGGCAGGAGGATTGTGGTTTTTGAGGACACTCTGGGAAAGAGCATGGTTGTGTCTGAAAAGGAAAGGGTAAAAAGGGTAGGATGGAGTGAGTGGCGGAGGCTGCGTAGCAAGCGTGAGCGAGGCCTTATGTTCAAACCCTAATTAATGGGCAGAGCCAGGAGGAGCTGGGGTGGGTAGGTGGCAAAGTGCCTTTCCTAGCATGGAGTGAGATTCTGCATTCAACCCCCTCTACTACAGAGGAAAAGAAAGAAAGAAGGAAATTCCCCAAAGCCTGGGAGAGGTGGGGGTGAGCTTAAGGCCCAGCCCTTACATTTGGAGCCAGAACACCCAACCCCCCCCCCCCCCCCGTGAGCATAGCCTTTGGATTTCCCCGGGGAGTCTTCCTGCGGGGTACCCAGGGGCGGGCGGGTACTGATCTCTCTCACCCTGCTCTGTCTTGATTCAGTGACCAAGACAAACCTGTCTGTGCATGAGGACAAAAACCGGGTACCCTTTGTCAAGGTGAGAGCAGGTGGGGTTCTTGTGTGCAACGAGGGAGTCGAGGCTGTGTGAGCGGTCAGTGACCCTCATGACGGTGGGTGAGCCAGGTCAAAGTGTGTGCTCCCCGCTGTTTGCCCCCTACAGGGATGTACCGAGCGCTTTGTGTCCAGCCCAGAGGAGATTTTGGACGTGATCGATGAAGGGAAGTCGAACCGTCATGTGGCTGTCACCAGTGAGTGGGGACAGAAAGAGCTGTGGGGTCTGGAGGTCTTCTAACTTCTGTGCCCAATGGGGGGGGGGAGGATCCTCCTGCCTGTGTAGCCTACTGCCTAGGAGATGATACAGCAGAACATGGCCCTGGTGGCCCTTTCTCTCAGTGAGTGGGGTGGCAGCTAGTGGGCATTGTGGCTGAGGACTGCAGGTCTGCAGGGGTTGGTGGGTAGGGATCCATGTTTCCTGCCCCTGCAGATATGAATGAGCACAGTTCTCGGAGCCACAGCATCTTCCTCATCAACATCAAGCAGGAGAACATAGAGACTGAGCAGAAGCTCAGCGGGAAGCTGTACCTTGTGGACCTGGCTGGGAGCGAGAAGGTTGGGGATTTGGAGGGAGGTGGGGTGGGGGCTGAAAAGGAACCCTTGGGGGGAAGGAGCGAGAAGGTTGGGGGTTTGGAGGGAGGTGGGGTGGGGGCTGAAAAGGAACCCTTGGGGGGAAGGAGCGAGAAGGTTGGGGATTTGGAGGGAGGTGGGGTGGGGGCTGAAAAGGAACCCTTGGGGGGAAGCTTTGCGTTTTCAAAAACTAAATTTTGAGAACAGGCAGTGATGGCACACACTTTTAATCCCAGCACTTGGGAGGCAGAGGCAAGTGGATCTCTGTGAGTTCAAGGCCAGCCTGGTCTACAGAACTTGTTCCAGGATAGGCAGGGCTACACAGAGAAACCCTGTCTCAAAGAAACCAGAAAAACAAAACAAAAACAAAAAACAAAACAAAACAAAACAAAAAACCAAAAATTGAATTGGAAAGAAAACTAAATTTGGCCATGTGTGGTGGCAATATACCTTTCACACCAGCACTTGGGAAGAGCAGGCAGACAGTACGAACCCTCTCCAGTAATTAACAAATATGTCACCATTAAAATACAAACAGGGAAATGGCTCAAGAGACACAACACTTACTGTGCAAGCCTGAGGACCTGAGCTCAGATCTCCAGAAGCCCCAAACATTCACACACACATACCTCATACACACACACACACCATACACACATATCTCACACACACCTCATACACACACATACCATACACACACACCACACACACATATCATACACACAACATATTACTTACACATACCATACACACACACACACCACACACATACATCACACATACCATACACACACGCACGCACACATGCACGCGTGCAATCCAAGGCTGGGAACATAACTCCTTTGGTAGAGGCACTAACCCTTGGGTTTGGTCTCTTGCACTACATAAGTAGGACATACTGGTATGTGCCTGGCATCCCACACTTGAGAGATGGAGGAGGCAGAAGGATTGGAAGTTCAAGTTCATCGTTAACAACATGGGAGTTTGACTAGCCTGGATGAGTCACCTTGTCTCAAACAAAACAAAACATGGGGCTGGGGACATACTTAGTTGGTAAATTGCTTGCTTTAACAGCGCCAGGACCCGAGTTCCAGTGCCCAGCAGCATGCAAAAAACCGAGCATGGTGGTGCATGCCTGCAGTTCCAGCACCAGGGAGCTGGAGGCGGGCAGATGCTTGGGGCTCCCTGGCCAGCTAGCATAGCTTACCCAGAAAGTTCCTCGTCCCAGGGAGATACCGTGGCTTAAAAAAAAAAAAAAAAAAAAAAAAAAAAAAAGAAACAGTCAATTTCTGAGGAACAGCACCCAAGTTGACCTGTGACCTCTACACATATGTGCGCCTACAAAAACACACTAAACAGTCCTGAGTCAGGTGTGGTGGTCCACATCTGTCATCCCTGCAGTCAGCTGAACAAGATGGACAATGAGTATGAAGCTAGTCTGGGCTACACAGTGAGACTCCACCCACCCACCCATCCGCTCCCCCAGATAATCCAGTCAGGTTAGCGTCTCCTGAACATCATACACTGTCCATACTGCCAAATTCTAGAACATTTTCATTACCCAACAGGCACTGCCCATTCTCCCCACTACCCATCCCCTGGACACCATGGTTACCCTCTGGCTTTGAATCTGCCAATCCCCAATATTTCATATAAGTGATAGTGTGTAACTTATGTACTGTCATGGTAAGGGCAGCCACGGGACAGTTCCGTTCCGGGGGCTGGAGGAGGGGTCCTCCTGACCCTGGCTGAGCATGTCCCTTTATCCTCAGTCCCCTCCCCTTTAGGGCCTGGCCCTTGTAAGTGGGAAGATGTAGTAACAGCCTGTGCGGCTCTCGTTGACACACTTGCCCTGTAACTCTGACAGGTTAGCAAGACAGGGGCAGAGGGGGCTGTGCTGGATGAGGCCAAGAACATCAACAAGTCACTGTCAGCCCTGGGGAACGTGATCTCCGCCCTGGCTGAGGGCACTGTAAGTGTTCCCTAGGTCACCGTCCCCCTCCGCCTCTTCCCCAACAAGCCCCTTTCTCATCATGACCCACTCCATCCTCAGCGAGCATCACTGTCCCTTGTTACCCTCTCGAAGTAATTTTCTCTCATTCACGGTCTCCCTCCTGCTCTAGAAAAGCTACGTGCCGTACCGTGACAGCAAGATGACACGGATTCTCCAGGACTCCCTGGGAGGGAACTGTAGGACCACCATGTTCATTTGCTGCTCGCCATCCAGCTACAACGATGCTGAGACCAAGTCCACGCTCATGTTCGGGCAGCGGTCAGTGTCAGGGCCCCCAGAGGGGGCCCAGGTGTCCTGCCCTCATCTCATCCCCTGCTGCCCCCCCCCCCACATCACCAAAGACCAACGTAAGGGTCATCTTCACCCAGGGCAAAGACCATTAAGAACACTGCATCCGTGAATCTGGAGTTGACCGCCGAGCAGTGGAAGAAAAAATATGAGAAGGAGAAGGAGAAGACCAAGGCCCAGAAGGAGACGATTGCAAAGCTGGAGGCCGAGCTAAGCCGGTGGCGCAATGGTTAGAGAGGGAGCCCCCACCCCCAGCCCCATGGGAGTAACAGACAAGGCCTAGGGACAGCACCACCTGGGAGTGTTTAAGGCCAGCAACAATCTCTAGGAAGCAAGGCTGTTTCTGGAAGAGGTGCAGAGGCTCGGTGAATAAACCCATCACCAACTGAGGTGCTCCAGAGGCGGGGGAGGCTGGGATCCTGGCTCTGAGGAGTCAGAGAGGGTGGCGGCTCACTCTCCCTAACTGTAGCCAGAGTATGTACTCTGGCTCAGTCTGAGGGTGCAGGGAAAGTGCTGGAGCTCACATTACACCTGCAGTCAGGAAACAGATGAGAGTTGGTATGCCTCTTGTCTCCTCCTCCTCCTCATTGGGTCTGGACACTGGCCCTTGGGATGGTCCTGCCCACATTTAAGGTGGATCTGCCCACCTGAATGCACTCTGGAATCCCCCTCTTAGACTTCCAGGGCTTTGTCTTATAGGTGATGCTGGATCCTGCGAGGTTGATAATACTAACATTCACACTGTCCCTCCTTCTGTCCATCTGTCAGGAGAGAATGTGCCTGAGACCGAGCGCCTGGCTGGGGAGGATTCAGCTCTGGGAGCTGAGCTGTGCGAGGAGACCCCCATGAATGACAACTCATCCATTGTGGTCCGCATCGCACCTGAGGAGAGGCAGAAATATGAGGAAGAGATCCGCCGTCTCTACAAGCAGCTTGATGACAAGGTGAAGGCAGATGGGCGGGGTGCTGAAGGCTAAGAATTCAAACATAAAGTGCTTGGGCCCCAGAAAAAAAACCTTCCTCTTGGGGTGATAGATCTGCAGCTCACAGCAGCTCTCTGGTTTTCACCGGCATCTCGCTTGCCTCTCACAGGACGATGAAATCAACCAGCAGAGCCAGCTCATTGAGAAACTGAAGCAGCAGATGCTGGACCAGGAAGAGGTAACAGCCAGAGAGAACCAGAGGGAACGGCTTTTGTCTTTATTCCCACAAATCCAAGAGGCTCCTTTAACCGGAGGGGCTGAGGATGTGGAAGCTCGGGTGGTGGGGTGGGGGCTGAGCATGCCTGAAGCCCTGCCCTGCTGTTATCCCCAGCACGGTGGGAACCAGATGTGGTAGTGCACACCTGTGATCTGGCACACACCTGTGATCTGGCACACACCTGTGATCTGGCATACACCTGTGATCTGGCATACACCTGCGATTTGGCACACACCTGTAACCTGGCACACACCTGTGATCTGACACATACCTGTGATCAGGCACACACCTGCGATCTGGCACACACCTGTGACCTGGCACACACCTATGATCTGGCACACACCTGCGATCTGGCACACACCTGCGATCTGGCACACACCTGTGACCTGGCACACACCTGCAATCTGGCCCATACCTGTGACCTGGCACACACCTGTGACCTGGCACACACCTGTGATCTGGCATACACCTGCGATCTGGCACACACCTGCGATCTGGTACACACCTGTGACCTGGCACACACCTGTGACCTGGCATACACCTGCGATCTGGCACACACCTGCGATCAGGCACACACCTTCGATCAGGCACATACCTGCGATCTGGCACACACCTGTGATTCGGCACACACCTATGATCTGGCACATACCTGTGATCGGGATGGAAGCTCAAACTTGTTTTTGGCTACAAAGACTTGTAGCCTGTGATCTGGCTACAAAAAAAAAAATAAGTGCATGGAAGGATGGCCATTCTCCTCATTGGTTAGTGACCCATGAAAATTGTTGCAATCTGGAAACTTCTATTAGGAAGCTGAGTCAGGATGATCAGAGTTCAAGGCTAGCCTGGGCATGGTAGTGCGTGCCTTTTGTTGTAATTTTGAAAAGTGTCTCAAGAGAGAAAGACACCATGACATGGCGTCTCACATGGAGGGTTCTTTTTAATTAGGGGGAGGGAATGGGTGACCGGCTCCTGGGACAGGAGCAGCAGAAGAGAGAAGGGAAGAACCAGAGAGAGAGAGAATGAGGGACAGGCAGGCAGAAAAGCAAAGAGAGAGAAGATGGGAGGCGGCAGGGCCCTTTTAAAAGGGAATGCCGTGAATGTGCACAGGTGGTGCTCTTAGCGGCGGCAGCTGAGGACGACGTATCCTGTCAGAACCCCATGGACAGGCC
Source organism: Phodopus roborovskii (assembly GCF_943737965.1). Lineage (NCBI taxonomy): Eukaryota > Metazoa > Chordata > Mammalia > Rodentia > Cricetidae > Phodopus > Phodopus roborovskii. The sequence continues at coordinate 2,068,305 of NW_026125489.1, forward strand.
AGTACAGACACCTGAATGCTAACACCAAGATCGAAGCACTTAGAAGCAGAGGCAGGTGGATCTCTGAGTTTGAGGCCAGCCTGGTCAACAGAGTTGAGCTCCAGGACAGCCAGGGCTACACAGAGAAACCTTATCTCAAAAACAAACTAACTGACAAGCATTCAAGTCTGTTTGAAGTTACATAGTGTCCGGCCAGGTTGTTCTTCAAGTCCCAGTGATGGAGCCCAGGCGCTTTCCCACATCCCCTTGACTTGTATTTCAAGCGTGGGCGGGGAGGGTGGGGGCGGTGGAGCTCAGCTAGGGGCTCACGAGGCAGCCACGGTCACTGACAGGGCACACGCTCTCTCTCTCTCTCCCTCCCGTGCCCTGCCTCTTCCTTGAAGCTGCTGGTGTCTACTCGCGGAGACAACGAGAAGGTCCAGCGGGAGCTGAGCCACCTGCAGTCCGAGAACGATGCGGCGAAGGATGAGGTGAAGGAGGTGCTACAGGCCCTGGAGGAGCTGGCAGTCAACTACGACCAGAAGTCCCAGGAGGTGGAGGAGAAGAGCCAGCAGAACCAGCTGCTGGTGGATGAACTGTCCCAGAAGGTGGTGAGTGGCTGTCGAGACCTCAGGATGCACCTGCTTCCTGCCGTGGCTGCATGCTGCTGCTGCTGCTGCTGCTGCTGCTGATCAGTGTGTTGAGACGCCTCCCCTCTTCCAGAGGCTTCTGCAGGGTCTGTGTTCTCTCCATAGAGCCTTACATAATAGGAGAGGCTCTGCTCGAGCTGGGAAAGGGGAGTGGGAGGATGGGAATGGGAATGACCGTAGGGGCTGTCCCTAGGCCACCATGCTGTCCCTGGAGTCTGAGCTGCAACGGCTCCAGGAGGTCAGCGGACACCAGCGCAAACGCATCGCCGAAGTACTGAATGGGCTGATGAAGGACCTGAGTGAGTTCAGTGTCATCGTGGGCAACGGTGAGATTAAGCTGGTAAGCAGTGGGAGACAGCAGTGCTGTTCGTGGCACTCTTGCTCTGGGCGCTGGGGACAGAGGCATGGTGGGACAGTCCGTCCTTTTGGGGTACTGAGAAAGTCAAGACAAAGACCCAAGAAGCAGCCCTCCCAACAGCCAGATGCGATTCCGCGCATCTGTAATCCCAGCATTGGGAGACTGAGACAGAGAGAACAGGAGTTCTAGGCCAGCATGGGCAAGCAAGATCCTTTTTTTTTTTTTTAAAGTTGACAAAAGAAGAGAGCTTTCATCAGAGTAGACACAAAGACAGATTGGTTGGAACAACTGAAAAGACAGTTCTAAAGGGCTCACATACCGACTTCAGAGAGGCCCTGTGGCTGGGTTTAGAGGTGGCCCCTGATGGGAATGACATCTGTGCAAAGCCACTGGAAGCCAGGCAGTGGCGCACGCCTTTAGTCCCAGCACTCGGGAGGCTGGGGCAGGCGGGTCTCTGTGAGTCTGAGGCCAGCCTGGTCTACAGAGCGAGTTCCAGGACAGGCAGGGCTACGTAGAGAAACCCTGTCTCGAAAAACAAACAAAACCCCAAAACAAAGAAAAGAAAAAGCAACCTATTGGGGTTACCAGGCAGAGCTAATTTATCTACAAAAGAAAGTCCAGCTGGGCCGTAGGCATGCAGCTGTCATCCCAGTCCTTGGGGGGGGGGGGTTGCTAACACAGGCAAAGCACCTAAGCCCAGGGGCTTGGGGCTGGCATGGGTAATGCAGCAAGCAAAGGACCACTGGGTGATTGTGAATTGTCTCAGAATCCAGCATCTGAATGTCAGCGGAGGCTTCAAAGTGGAATGTTAGTTGATAGGAGCCACCTTTTACAATTGCTGTGATGAAACACCAGGACCAAACCCAAGGGGGCCGGAGGAAAGGGAACCCAAAGGCAGGAACGTAAACCTGGAGGCAGGAGCAGATGCACAGGCCATGGAGGGAGCTAGCACATCCTGGCTTGCTCAGGCTGCTTTCTTACAGAACCCAGGACCACCAGCCCAGGGATGGCACCACCCGCCATGGGCTGGGCCCTCCCCATCAATCAGTAATTTAGAAAATGCCCTTATGGGCTTGCCTGCAGCGGGATCTTATTAGGCATTGTTTCAATCGAGGCTCCCTCCTCTGAGATGACTCTAGCTGTGTCAAGTTGACATAAAACCAGCCAGCACCAGCTGCTAAAAGGTGTTCAGGAATTCCCAGCTTCCTTGGGTGCCTGCGATGGGGTGTGATTCGGGTGGGCAGAGGGTGAAGGATGCAGGTACACACTTTCTGCCTCAGAGAAGCAGCTCTTCCTCCTCTGCCCACCCTCAGCCGGTGGAGATCAGTGGCGCCATCGAAGAGGAGTTCACGGTGGCCCGACTCTACATCAGCAAAATCAAATCGGAGGTTAAGTCCGTGGTCAAGCGGTGTCGGCAGCTGGAGAGCCTCCAGGTGGAATGCCATCGCAAGATGGAGGTGACTGGCAGGGAGCTCTCATCCTGTCAGCTGCTCATCTCACAGGTGAGCGTCTGAGAAGGCTGTCCTGTGCTACAGGAAAACTGCCCGGGTGGTGGTGGCACACGCCCAGTGGGTCTCTGGGTTCGAGGCTTGCCTGGTCTACAGACCCAGTTCCAGTACAGAGACGAAAAATGAAAACCAAAAACTTGGCAGCACTGACTTCATGTCAGAGCCTTGGGGTCAGTGGAGATCAAGGACTGGAGACCCTGGGGTGATTTGGGGGAGGACCCAGGCTGGGGTGGGGTTGGAAGCTCAGGGGATACTGTCCGTAGGAATGGCCCCTGGCCTGCCTGTGTCCTTATGGAAAGGGCAGCAGGGGGGGATGGGGGTGGTGACATGGCTGCAGTCATTGCTAGACCCTTGTGCCCTTGGTCTCCTTTCTGCCACCCTCCTTACCAGCATGAGGCCAAGATCCGTTCGCTTACGGAATACATGCAGAGTGTGGAGCTGAAGAAACGCCACCTGGAAGAGTCTTACGACTCCCTGAGCGATGAGCTAGCCAAGCTTCAGGCGCAGGGTGAGGCCTTCTTAGGTCTGAGGTCCCAGGAGGGACTAGAAAGGAAAGTCACCCTCCTGGGAAGAAATGACCCGATAGCATCTCGCTTAGCATGGGCTTGAGTGTCCGCTCATATGCTATCTAACATGTAGCCTGGCTTTTGTGTGTAGCCCATTTTACACGAACCGTAGACCCTTGGTTGTTCCCCATCCCCAATGAGTCGGTCACATTGGACTGTCCTAGCCCAGAACATCCCCAAGACCCATCCCCTGAGGCCTGGAGCTCTGGAATCATGAAGCCGTCTTCCTCTCTCTCACTTAGAGACTGTGCATGAAGTGGCCCTCAAAGACAAGGAGCCAGACACACAGGACGCAGAGGACGTGAAGGTGACCTGGGAAGCTGTGAGGGTGGGTGCTTGGCAGGGCAGGGGCTGGGCCCACCGTTGGCCGGGGAGCCTGGCTCTGAGCACAGGGTTGGGTTGTTTGCAGAAGGCCCTCGAACTGCAGATGGAGAATCACCGTGAGGCCCATCACCGGCAGCTGGCCCGCCTCCGGGACGAGATCAATGAGAAACAGAGGACCATTGATGAACTAAAAGAGTAAGGGTCCTAGCGGGTCGCTCAAGTGTCCCTCCAGTCCCTCATCTCACTGTGGCCACTCCATGATCCTTAATGTCCAAGGTCATTTCCTCAACAATGACATACTTCAAAGCCCAACTTCAAGAGATGCAAGGTGTTTGAGAGCCTGGCTGCTCTTCCAGAGGACCTGGGTTTGATTCCCGGCACCCACATGGTGGCTCACAGCCATCTGAAACTCCAGTCCCAGGGGATCCAACACCCTCTTCTGACCTCCTCAGGTAGCAGGCATACATGTATCAGACATACAGGCAGACAAAACACACACATTAAAAAAAATCAATTAAAAAAAAAAGGCACAGGAAGTTAGAATTAACCCTGTCCTTGAGGCTTTTATAATCGGAGCACTCAGGGTCCCACGCCGGCATGAAAATGGTAGCTGGTGCTTATTCCCATACCTGTGGGCAGGGCTCCGCTTTTCTCCCTTTAGTGTGCCTATCTCTTCAATGCCCTCACCCTCCCTAGCCTGAACCAGAAACTGCAGCTGGAGCTGGAGAAGCTTCAGGCTGATTATGAGCGGCTGAAGAACGAAGAGCATGAGAAGAGCATCAAACTCCAGGAGCTGACGTGAGTCCGTCCACCGGCAGGCCGGGAAACGGGATGAATATATAGAGTCGGGCACACGCTTGGCTGGCCTCAGCGAGGACAGTCACAGGAAGCAAGCGTGAAGAGGGGAGAGAGGAAAGGAGGCCAGCAGAAATGACTGCCAGGCTGCGTGTGGTGGCGCACGCCTTTAGTCCCCGCGCTGGGGAGGCAGAGGCAGGCGGATCTCTGAGTTCAAGGACAGCCTGGTCTACAGAGCGAGTTCCAGCACAGCCAGAATTGTTAAGTATGCAAATCAGGTCTTGAAGCAGTACAGAGGGCGTGGTCTTAGAAACTGCATGTGACTGTGTTATAAGCATAGAACAGAGTTGGCAAGGATGGACACCTGGTAGCCTTATGTGTAAATAACAGAATCACGGCCTTTCATAAAATAGCTTAACTCTCTTTTAAGGGTTCCTCTCTGATTACTGCATTGCAAGCATGACTATAATTGGTAAAGGTGAAAGGTATGGTAGTGGTCTTGTCTGTGTTCCTCGCTTCTCTTGCCACAGATTTCTGTACGAGCGACATGAGCAGTCCAAGCAGGACCTCAAGGGGCTGGAGGAGACAGTTGTGAGTGGTCTCCCTTGTGCTAAATTAGCAGAGTAGGAGGCAGCTCCCCATCCTCCTGTTTGTCCTTAGCCCTTCCTGTAAGACGGGTGTGGCCGCTCATCTGGGGTGACCGACCCATTTGACCACGTAGACTGAAGTTTCCATGGACTGGAGAGGGGGAAGGGAGACTCAATACCCAGCCACGCCCAGTTCTGAATTATTCTTTGTAGGCCCGGGAACTCCAGACCCTTCACAACCTTCGCAAGCTGTTCGTTCAAGACGTCACGACTCGAGTCAAGAAAGTGAGTGCTGTCCTCAAGTGTCCTCGCCTGTCCCCACCACCCCACACCCATCCCATCCTCTCCTCCCCATTGTCCCCTGTGGGATTGGTTTGGCCTCAGGGCAGCCATGCCTCTCTTCCCTTCCCTCTGATCAGAGTGCAGAGATGGAACCCGAGGACAGTGGGGGGGTTCACTCCCAGAGACAGAAGATCTCCTTTCTTGAGAACAACCTGGAGCAGCTTACAAAAGTTCACAAACAGGTAAGCATCCAGAAGGGGGTGGAGAGAACGGAGGCAAGGGGAGGCGTGCGTGTGTGTGCGCGCGCGCGCGCGCGTGTGTGCACGCGCACAGTCCTTTTACTTCCCTTCTTTTCACTGAGCCCCTTCTTGGCATCCTGTCTGGATCCATGTGCACACTGCACAGTGATGTTTGCTCTGTACCTGTCTCTCCTTCAGAGTCTCCACTTACCTTTACTTAAAGGGCAAGTCCCCAGCCCTGCCTCGGAGAAAGGGGTTGTAATGTGTGGAAGTTGTGGAGACACAGGGGCTGTGGCTCCGGGGAGGGCTGGGAGGCCACTCTGAGCAGAGGGCTTGCCTGCGCTGCACAAGGCCCTGACGGGCAATCCCTAGCACTGTCCTGGGGTTGGGGTCAGGTATAATAGTACTGGACTTCAGCTAGGGATGTAAGGAAGATGGGAATTAGGATTTTTCTTATCAAAACCAAACAACTCCATTTGCCTACCTGGGGCAGGTATGTCATTTTTTTCACATGACCCCCTAGTGAGGGCCAGTCAGACCCCTGCTTTGAGTTGCTGCTGCCTCTCTGTCCCGCTGCTGCTGCTGCTCTGTAGGTACAGGACTGGGTTTCCAAGGTATGGGCTGGGTGGCTGAAAGGGCAATCAGGAATAAGGACAGGAACTGTGTCCCCAGCAGAAGCATCCTCGTCAAGGAGCCAGCACACTCAACAGTCTGGCTCTTTAACCAATTCGTACAATGAGCCCCAACCTAAATTTCATTCCCTCCCTGTCAAGCCCACCTTTATGTTCTGTCTAGACTCATGCTCAGTAGCCGCGCCCACGCTTTCCCAGCCTGATGCCCTTGTAGCACAGTAGAGACTCAGTGTGCGTCCTTTGGGAAACTTTCGAAGCCTGCTGGGTTTGCGTTCTTTGGATCTGGAAAGGGCTTGACTATTATCTCTCCTTCCTTCTCATGCTATGAAGTGGTATAACAGCTTCACCAAAAAGTTGAATGACAGCTAGGAAATCTAAAAAAAAAAAAGGTGGGGGGGGCAGGCAGTTGAGAGTGTGCCTTGAGTTTGTACAGAGCTCAACTCTAGTGTATATCAAACTGGGGCCAGCCATGGTGGCACACGCCTGTGACCCCAGCACTTGAGGAAGTAGAGTTTGAGGACCGCCGAGGTTATATAGTGAGTTCTAGGTCAGTCTGAGCTACATAGTGTGACTCTGTCTTTCTTTCCATTCTTAGTCTTCTTTTTCTTTCCTTCTTCCCTCCTTCCTTTCCCTCCTCCCTTTCGTCTTTTCTTTCTGCTTGCCCCCCCTTTCCGTCCTCAAAGCCTCTGATTCCTCTTTAAGTCCCAAACTCCAAACATTGCTCCCCTAAAGGGCAGACAGGCTAAACACGATGTCCTACACAGCAGACATGAGTCTATGAAGGACACAGGGTTGTTGACACTCACTGTCCCGGTTAACCTAAACCAGCACTACAGCGAAATCTGAGGATCCTAACCGTCTAAAGCTGAACAGAGGGTGCAGCTCTGCCCTTTCCCATCTGTTCTCTGCTATCCTGACCAGCCTGACTGCCCCAGCCTCCAGCCTCCCAGACCCCACGGCTTTGCGGCCTTGCGTAGTCTCAAGTGCCCAGTCATTGTGTGGACCTGCGAACCGACCCGTGGGCCTTTCTGACTGCAGAGTGGTTGCTGTCACAATTTAAATGGGGTTGGGGAGAATGGCCCAGGAGGTCCTTGAATGCGAAGGTGATGAGCTCAAATGTTTGTGAGATCCGGTCACAAACATTCTTTCCTTTCTGGGAGGCTTCTCATGGCTGAGTGGGAGGATCCATGTGCATGTGGCTGCATGGGAGGCTGTGTCCATGCGTGGCTGGATTCGTGGGAGGATGCGTGTGTGTGTGTGTGTGTGTGTGTATGTGTGTGTGTGTGTGTGTGTGTCCATGCATGGCTGGATGTGTGGGAAGATCCGTGTGTGTGTGTGTCCGTGTGTGTGTATGTATCCATGTGTGTGTGTGTGTGTCCGTGTGTGTGTATGTATCCATGTGTGTGTGTTTGTGTCCATGTATGTCCGTGTGTGTGTGTGTGTGTGTGTGTGTGTGTGTGTCCATGTGTGGGTATGTCTGTGTTTGTGTGTGTCCATGTGTGTGTGTGTCCGTGTGTGTATGTGTCCGTGTGTGTGTTTGTATGTGTGTGTGTCCCCCCCGGGGGGGGGGGGGGGGGGGGGCCATGTGTGGGTGTGTGTGTGTGTGTGTGTGTCCATGTGTGTGTGTGTCCGTGTGTGTATGTGTCCGTGTGTGTGTTTGTATGTGTGTGTGTCCCCCCGTGTGTGTGTGTGTGTGTGTCCCCGTGTGTGTGTCCATGTGTGTGTGTGTGTGTCCCTGTGTGTGTGTGTCCGTGTGTGTGTGTCCCTGTGTGTGTGTGTCCGTGTGTGGCTAGGTGCGTGGGAGGCAGTGCCTGACTGTGATGGGGTCCTGGCTTGGTTCCTGCCCTGCAGGGCTCTGCTCTCAGGCTTCTCATCCATGTCCTCCCTCGACTGTCATGTGCTCTTGCTGTCCTCTCTGCGCATGCCCACACAGCCCACATCCCCACTGGGGACCTGGAGCTGTAGGTCTGGCACAGGCTGTGGCACACAATGTGGGAGTGTCTAGGTGTATGAACCCGGGGAGGGGGGGGCAGGCAGGGGCTGTAGGAGGAGGTTTTGCTCCTTAGAAAATAATGTAGGGAGCCGGAGAGAACTGGGTAGAACCGCATATTACCTAGGGGGAAGGAGGTGGCTGTTCAAGGAAATGAATGACACGCTCCTGATTTTCCTTTATTCTCTCTTTCCCCCAACCCCCGCACTCCACTGGGTGACTCTATTTTGGGTCACTGGCTCACTTCACAGCTGGTACGTGACAATGCAGATTTGCGTTGTGAGCTTCCTAAACTGGAAAAACGACTTAGGGCTACGGCTGAGAGAGTTAAGGCCCTGGAGGGTGCACTGAAGGAGGCCAAGGAGGGCGCCATGAAGGACAAGCGCCGCTACCAGCAGGAGGTGGACCGAATCAAGGAAGCTGTGCGCTACAAGAGCTCCGGCAAGCGGGGCCATTCTGCCCAGATTGGTGAGTGGATGCCAGGAGGTGAGGCCACATCCAGGTGCCCACCAATCCTCCGTGCCCGACAACTCAGTGCTTGCTTCTAGCCCTGGCCCTCCAGCCCAAGGATGGTGACGTCATTTTGCTGTGGTTGACTCAGGGTAGCTTTCTCAAAGTTGTTACCTTTCTTTCACAGCTAAGCCTGTGAGGCCTGGCCACTACCCAGCCTCCTCACCCACCAACCCCTATGGCACCCGGAGCCCGGAGTGTATCAGTTACACCAACAACCTCTTCCAGAACTACCAAACCCTGCACCTGCCGGCTGCACCTAGCTCCACCTCAGATATGTAGTGAGTGACCGACCGACCGTGGGTGTGGCTGGGGTTCCAGCCCAAGGCCACCTGGGACCTAGGAGCCCTAGGGTGGTGGTATCAGCTCTCCTCTTATCTAAATTTGATTATTTTCCTACATCACATGGCTTTCTGCGTGTGATTAGGAGATGGGTGTTCTCTTCCCCGTCCCGTCTCTGTGATTATCCGTTTCTTTCCCTGCAATGGACAAGCCGAGGGGCCGAGCGGAGTGTGGGCACGGTGATTCTCAGGTGATTAGGACAGAGACTGTGTCTATTCTGTCCCTTCCAGCTTTGCTAACGCCTGTGCCAGCGGTGGACCCACTTCTGGTGGCCCCTTAGCTTCCTACCAGAAGGCCAACATGGACAATGGTGAGTGACGAAGATCCAGCCTGTGGGATCCCCAGGGCAAACTGAGGGGTGTTTATGGCAGGCACTAACAGAACCTTTCTCCAGGGCCAGGACATCAAATAAAGAGAGTCCGGGCGGAGCTTGGTGGGGTTGCTGCCCAGCATTCCATCCCTGGTTTGGGGGAGGGCGGGGGGGGGGACATCCACATGGGCCCACTATCTGAGCCTTAGCCTAATGTAGATGTCCAGCCTAAACCGGGCCGGCCTGGACCTCAGAGATCCACCCGCCTCTGCCTCCGAATGCTGGGATTAGGCCCGACTGGTACAGCTTTGGGTTTACCGGTTTCTCAGAGGCATCAGGCTGGGGAGGGCTTGTGGAGTTTTTCCCTCTTATCAGCCTTTTCTAACCGTGTCTTCTCAATGATGTCCTCCTCAGGAAACGCCACAGATATCAACGACAACAGGTACCCAGACACCACTAACCTGGGCTTCTCTTGGTGGGGTCAGGAAGAGGAATGACTTTTCTCCACTTGGTGGAGCATTGCCTGCAGCTTTGTGGGGAGAGGGGGGGCTGAGGCCCACTGTGGGCACTTCCTGTCATCCCCTGGTCCAAGCCCTTCCCTGTCCCAGTTATGATACCCGAGGGAGAATGCCGTGGGCATCTGGCACTTTCTCTACTTTTGCGAACTCTCTGACCTTGGGCAAGACCTTAGTTTTCCGAGAAGCGGGCAACTCCCTGCCCTTGGTTACCTCACAGGCACGCTATCAGAGCCCTGACCCGGGCAGGAATGGAGCTGACTGTCCTGTCTTCCTGCAGGAGTGACCTGCCATGCGGCTATGAGGCTGAGGAGCAGGCCAAGCTTTTCCCTCTCCACCAAGAGACGGCAGCCAGCTAACTCCCTCCCATTCCGGCTCTGTTCTGCACTTTCAGGTAGTTTGGGGCAGCGTCCCTCTCTGGCCCTGGCCTCTTCTCCTGTCTCTGGCTTTTTTTTCTCTTTGTGTTATTTGTATTATGTTGAGTGTGTTTGAGAGAGTGTGTGCGTGCGTGTGTACGCGCGTGAGCGCACACAGGCCAGAGGTTAGTAGGGGTGTATTCCTCCATCACCTTATTTTTAGAGACAAGGTTTCTCACTGAAACTGGAGCTTGCTGTTTTGGCTAGGCCGGCTGGTCACTCACCCCTGCGGCTTCCCCCATCTGCCTGCCTCTGTCCCCCAGTGCTAGGGTAGCAAACTGGCTTTTCTGTGTGTGCAGGGGGTCTGGGTGTAGTCCCCATGCCTGTGACTGAGCCATCTCCCCAGCCCCTCCCCGCTGTACTCTTAACCCTTCTGAAAACCTTTCAACTCCGGCTTAGCCTAGCCGGGTGTGGTGTCACATGCCTAGAATCCCAGCACTCAGACAGAGGCAGGAGGGCCATGAGTTCAAAGGAATCCTGGGGTAGTGAGACCCTGTAGCAAAAACAAGCAAAAACATTGACTAAGAACCCCACATCACACATCAGCTCGCTTTCCCTTATGGAGCTCAGATCCAGCCCAGACCTCCCGTGCGCCCTGATGCTGGCACCCTTGGGTGCTGGTGGTAACGCCAGTACTGATTCCCACCACTAGGGGTCACTGTCACACTTTTTTTTTTTTTTTTTTTTTTTTTTTTTTAATGCGAAGGCTGCCTGACAGTTACAGACCTTAGGTAACAGGAGAGCTTGGGAGACCTCTGCTTCCATCGATAAATAACCTTAGATCTATGGAGATGCTTTGAACTAAGATGCCTCATGTAAAGGTGACGAAGTCTGCTGGATTCCTGTGTACTATTCCTAGACCTGCCTATGCTACCAGCGACTGTGACGCTGTCTGACTCTTGGTCCCCCTAGCTAGTGACAGCAGCCCTCTCCATACCATCCACTGGAAATGAAAACCAGCTGCCTTCCATCTCCAACCCCTCTAGCTTCCACACCTCCCTCCTGCCAAATCCTTTGCGGCCGCAGAAGCCCCTCCCCCAGTTCCTGGTTTCACCACGCTTGTTGTCATGGTTGCTTTAGACCCCCAGGTGGACAGTGGGGCCTGTTTTATATCCACATTAGATCCTTGCCTGACTAGGAGCAAGAGAAAATGGCCAGTCCCTTGCTGGGCTACGCTAGGCCAAGACCTCTGGCCTTTTCCAGAATAGTAGTCCGTGCAGAAAACCACGAGGAAGAGGGAACTGGAGAAGGGAAAAGGATTCTGGGAGAATCTGGGGTGGGAAAGCAGGGGTTGGGCCGGCTGGGGGGATGGTGGGGGGGCAGCTTTGGCCTTAAAGGAACAGAACTGTAAACCAAAGTGTGTGCCTATGTCCCTCCTTTCCAGCGCCTGGGCTCCTTCCGGTTGGTTCCTCATGCCTCCTCCTTTTCTCTTTCTTCTCCAGTTTCTAAGAGGGACTGAGGCTCCTTCTCTCAGCATGCTGCAAAAACCTGTGGTCTCTGAATCTAGCTCCCCCCAGCCCGTGTTGTTGGACTGTTCATGTCTGCTCTTGCTCCATACCTCTGTACTCTGTATCTGTATACGAGAAGCTGCTGCTGCTGTACCTCCCCTCTCTGTCATACTCTGAGTATCTGATGATGTGTTTAACAGGTTGTAAGCATAGTCCTCCCCTCCTCATTCGGCATTAGGGAGGAGGGAAGAGTCTTCCTCTTTCTTCCATATACTCGTTTCTTACACCCACCATCACAAGATGATAAGGGAAAAACGGAGCTGGGGGGCCGTGCTCCTTCTTGCTCACACACACGTGTACATGCACACACGTGTACATGCATGCACACACATACATACAGTGTACATACAAAGCCTTAAGCAGAAGAATGTCTTAGCATCTACGAAAAGAGAGAAACAGACCCCCCCCCTTTACACAGAGCAGGTCCCAGCGGGAGGGTTGGGAAATCATGCCCCTCCCACCCCCGAGTCAGGAGATTGTAGGAGCTTACTTCCATCCATGAAGTCTGTTTTCTGTCCCCTTCTTCCCCAGACTGGGAGTATGGACCGCTCAGGGGCTATTTCTTTTTCTGGCTCAAGCCTCTTTTGATACTTTCTACTGCAGATATCACAGCCAAAACTTAAGAGTTGATTTAAAAAAAAAATACTCTGAAAGGTCAAGAAGGCAGACCTTCGAGGATCTGTCACTCACCTGTCTGCCCACAGTTACAAGCAAGCAGAGTTAGAACAGTAGGTTCCCTGGGTCTGGGGCGTGAACAGCGTGGGGACTGCCATGTGACTTCCTACGGCAGTGCCCTCAGGTTGAAGCTATGAGCTCACCTTCTCCCCTTTGGGCTGCCTGTACTCCCTCCCACTCCTGACTCTGGTTTGGGGTTTCCACGTCATTGACAGAATAGCTGTTTCTAGATGCCTTCCCTTCAAGCTGGGGTCTGGCTTCTTCCCAGCATACCCTCTTCTCTTTGTACAGTTACTTCTACAATTTTCATCTGGTACCAAGTGCACTTTCCGGACAGGCAGGGGTAGGAGGTGCAGCGTAGTGGCAGACCGCTTCCCTAGCGCATGAAGCTCTGGTTTTCATCCCCACACCCCAAAACAAAAGCAGGGTGTGGTGCTGTTCACACTTGCCAATGTTGCTCTCAGGAAGCCCAGATAGGAAAATTGCTAAATTTGAGGCTAGCCTGGACTACACAGTCAGTTCCAGGATAGCCTGAACAAAACAAAAGAGAAAGGGACACATCAGATTTTTCAGAGATGACAGAGGCAGAGGGCTCAAACCTAGATTTGTCCCCAGCATTCCCAGCAGTCGAGAGGGCGCTGCTTTAGTTCAGGTAGCCCTCTCCTCCTGCCTGCTAAGGTATCTGTCTCTCCAGAAACTGCCGGAATGGATGGCACTACCAGTCTCACCCGGGGTGTGAGGCCAGGACTCTGTCACAGCAGAGCAGCCTGTTGTTCAGGTCCCAGGGCCAGAAGGAAAACTGTGTTGGTGATTGCTGGTTAACACAGGCTGTAGTGTCTGTGACTCCTTCCGGGGAGTCTCTGTTTGTTACTTTTTAGGAATGATAGAGATGGAAAGAGTATCGGAGCGGTACAGGGCAAATCCCAAGCGGCAATTTTCAAACACTTTTTAAAAATAGGTCTTAGGCAGGAAGACATAAAAAGCAACACAGGGCGTTGATGGTGGCGTAGAGGCATCGTGCTTGTCCAACATACTTAGTGTGATGAGGGCTCGGGGTCTCATCTATCTCTTGAACTGAAAAAAAAAAAAAAAAAAAAAAAAAAACAAGAACCAACCAAAACGATGACGTATTTCAGAAGTTTATGCTATCTTTCTTGTCATAACTCCCCAAACACAGTGGAAAATGCTTAATTAGTGGAGGGCCCCGAAATAGTCCTAAGACTATTTGTAAGAGGGGTTCAGTGTGGTTCCCCCACCCTAAAACCACAACTCCAGAGAAAGACCAGGTGGGATGCATGAGCCACAGTCTCAGACCCAGTGGGTGGGGGAGGGGAGACTGAGCCCTGCCTGTGGCCTCAGGACCCCCCCCCCCAGAAGCTGTGTAATCTTGCCACCAGATGGATTTTTTCAAAATACAAGGAAATGGGAAGGTACACAGCAGAGGTGGAGGGTGACACATCCTTCTCTTCAGCAAGATGTAAGGCGCTTCCTTATGTTAGCAAGAAACAGCCCCTTTACCAGTAACTTCTCTCCACACTCCTTCCCTACACTCACTGCATCCCTCTTCAGAGAGCCAGGTCACCAAGAGGGCCGCCTGGCCCACCCACTCACATCTGCCAAAATGTTGCATGCCAGCGTGGAAGACAGACCAAACTGCACAAATCCCAGTGTGTATTTACTAGGTGGACACAGATACCTTTAAAATAAAATAAATCCAATGACGACTATGTTGTTGCTTTTTATTTATTTTTAAGGGTTTTTGCTTGTTTGTATGTTTATAAGTATGTTGCAAGCACATATGTATGTCTGTCATGTGCATGCCTGGTGCCCTTAAGAGGCTGGGATAGCACATCAAGTCCTCAGGAACTGGAGTTGTTTACACATGGTTGTAAGCTGTGATGTGGGTGCTGACGACTGAGCCCCGGTCCTCTGTAGAAACAGCCAGTGTTCTTAACCACAGAGCCATCACCCCAGCCCCCTGGGTGGTGCTCTGAGAGTGGGCCCCACAGCCTCCTGTTTGAAAACTTGTTGCCGGGTTGGTGGAGCTGCTTGGGAAGGATGGGGAGGTGTGCCACTGGCCTCAAAGACCTCTGTCACTGCTCCAGTACCTCCCCCTGCCTGCTGCCGTGTTCCCTGCCAGGATGGCCATGGACTCCAACCCTGGATCCACATGCCCCAAATTAAATGTTTCTTTTATAAGTTGCCTTGGTCATGGTGTTTTGTTACAGGAATAAAAAGTAACTAAGACAATCTTATTTATTGAGACAGGGCTCATGTAGCCCAGTGGCCTCATACTGTGTCTGAGAATCTGACCTTAAACTCCCGGTTCTCCTCCCAAGTATTGACAGGCACGGGCCTCCATGCCCAGCTGAAAATCTTCCTCCTCCAACCTCCCTCCTTCTCTCAATTTTATAGTTAATATAGATATATTACACATATATGTGCACAAACACAATATATATTCACACACATGTCCTTGCATGTGTTTATGTATGCATCTGAATATGTAATTACACAAATATTTGTGCATGTTTACATCCCTGCAGGTGTTTTCCCACGCATTTCTAGAATATGTGGACATTTTCTCTCTTGACAATACATTCTGGAGATCTTTGTCACTATGTATCCACTTAACTTGCTAAAAAGTGTACAGATGCGCATCTATGCTCCAGTTTATCCAACCCACCCACCGGTGTTTATCTAGGGTGTCTATAAGTGCTAACTTTGTATCCTGTTCTCATGTTTTTACCAATCACAGTCCACCCCCACCCACCCACCCACCCCACCCCACCCCACCCCACCCCAGCATATTTCTGTCCTTCCCTTGACAACAGCTCTGTTCTGCTGTTCCAAGATCAGCTAGCACATTCTTCTGACCACCACTCTTATCTCTGCCCGCTCTCAAGGCATCCATGCTGGAGGAAACCGTACAATCAGACAGTTGGGACCATTGCAGACTCATCTGGCCATTCGGTGCAGCTCAGAATCTCCCCACCCCTGTGTTCCTGTTTAGTTCCCCTGCCTGCCTTCCAGGGCGCCTGGCTTACATCCCACGTCTCCTAGGCCCCCTCCAATCTCTTGGAGACAACTTTGCTTCTGATCTAAAGGGAAAATTAAGGGACTCAAGTGCAAAATTTTCCTTTGCATGACACTTCCTGGGGAGACATAAACACACATCTACTCACCCCAGGTAGGGAATCAATGACAGGCCAAAGCAGTTAACTCCAGTGTCTGATTGGAGTTACAGGAATATGGGTGAGGTCTTACAGGAGCAGACATGACTCAGAGAGCTGCATCACCAAATGCTCCCTCCAGAATCCTGCAGGCAGCAGCTCCACAGGTGGGAGGGTGTCTCCAGGAAGCTCAGCTTGTCTGAGAGAATCCCTTAGCAGTCCTTATTGCTTATATATGCTTGGGAGGGAGGGGTCTAGTGCATCTGGTCAGTTTAGGGAACTTCCTGAACCTTCCCATTAGAATGGGCATCCTGTCTTAAGGAGTTCCTTTCCCAGACAGATTTTATCTTGAAAGTATTGCTTCAGAACACTCATGTCTACATGCTTGTATGTGCACGTGCTCTGTTGATATTTCCTCCAAATATAGACATTATCTCTTTGGGAAAGGAAGGAAGATAAATAATTTATTAGGCTTTGAAAACTGTAAGGAAAGCCTGGCACTTGGGAGGCAGGCAGGTCTGAGTTCAAGGCCAGTGAGTTCCAGGACAGCCTGGACTATGTAGGGAGACCCTGTCTCACAAGAAACAGTCAAAAAAGAAAACTAAGGGGAAATACAAAACTCAGGATCCTGGGACAATTACAGGAGTCTCAAGACCTCTCAGCAAGGTCTGTCAGCAGCAGAGAACTCTGGGAGAGGAGGCTTCTGTGGCTTGCCTGCAGGGAGGAGCTCCTGAGACACAGCCTCACAGTGTTTTTTGCTTTGTTTTGTTTTTGGTGATGCATCTGCCTGTGAGTCACTCCTTCGACCCCTCATCCATGCTTCAGCAAGTGCCACATCACCACCAAGAAGCCATTACTAAGTCACCAAGCTAGACTTGGGTGCAATCCTTTCTTCAGCCTAGACAAGAGTGAATAGACATTCGTTTGCATCCTGAAAAGCCACACAACAAGGCCCCAAAAGGGGTCAGCAGAGCCAAATATAAGTTGAGGAGGGGCAGTTACATGGTCCCGGTGAGGGGTAGGATGATCTGGCTGGGGTGGGAAGTGGGGAGGAATGCCTACCTTCCCCCCGCGGTGTGGGCTGGCATGCTTCCTGTCTGTAGTGGCACCTGTGTACTTTCTGTTACCTGGGATAAGATCCGAAACCAAGGCTGAGGTATCTGAAAATGAGGCATGGCTGGCGGCGGAGTGCCAGTGGCCATCTTCCTCCTGATGAGTGGGGTTCTCTACATGAGTATAGATGTGTAAGACCGATTTTGAGTCCCTGAAGTAGCACAATAGAGCAGCATCATAAGCAGGCTGCTGTTGTGGCAGTGGCATGGCGTTGGCTGTGGGTGACACGCAATGCAACTATGGCTTGGCTTGCCTACCCAGAAAGGAGTCACCAAGTTAGGGGGTTAGTTATGAGAGAGAGAGACAGAGGAGGAGGGAACAGATGCCACTCTTCCTCTGATGAGCTCTGATGCAGCAGAGAAGGTGGAGGGTGAGATTGGGGTGTCAGCTTGCCATTTCCCAAGGGCCACAATGGGAAAGCACAATTTAAATCTGCACTAAAGAGCTTTTCCCGGGACCAAAGGGGCAAAAAAATATCTAAGAGCCTGTCAGGGGAGATGCAGACAGCGAGAAAGGGAAGTGAGACAGGAAAGGTAGAAGACGTCCCCTGATCTGACACAGAGTTCCATTCTGAGGAAGGAGGGATGCATGAGCACATGAAGAAGGGTCCTGGTGATGCATGAGCGCATGAAGAAGGGTCCTGGTGATGAAGGGGAACTGTACGGCTGAGTTACCAGAACCTGGTACAGACTTGTAAAGGAGGAATGAGCGTGTTCACAGCCTGGCCGGTGAAACACAACCTGTGAGGCAGTAGTTTACACACACACACACACACACACACACACACACACACCATATTATATATGTATATAATACATACTAATAAATATACAGAATTTACATAATATTTACTTACTTAGGATCTTTGAGACAGGGTCTCGTTGTGTAGCCCTGGGGATCTTGGAACTCACTTTGTAGACCCGGCCTGAGGTCACAGAGATCCGCCTGCCTCTGCTTCCTGAGTGTGGCGACTGCCTTGTGAGAGGACAGCTCCAGGGAAGAGGAATGGCTTACACTAGTGTGCAAACTGGACTTATAAAGTGCTAACGCAGTTTTGTTAAAAAAAAAAAAGGGGGGGGGAAGGGAGGGCGGTGCAGCATTTAAACCCAGCAGAAGCAAGTGGATCTCTGTGAGTTCAAGGCCAGCCTAGTCTACATAGAGAATTTCAGACCATCTAGGAACTACGTGGTGAGACTTTAAAAAAAAAAAAAAAAGTTGGACCAGGTGTTGGTGGCGCACACCTTTAGTCCCAGCACTCGGGAGGCAGAGGCAGGCAGAGCTTTGAGCCTGAGGCCAGCCTGGTGTACCGATTGAGTTCCAGGATAGGCAGAACTGTTACACAGAGAAACCATGTTTCAAACCGACTCCCCCCTCCAAAAAAAAAAAAAAAAAAAAAAAAAAAAAAAAAAAAAAAAAAAAAAAAAGAAAAGGAAAAGGAAAATAAAAGTGCCCGAGCAACAGTTTACCAAAGGATGAGAGGATAGCGGAGCCCTACAGGTGGATGTCAAGCATCAAGCGTGTCCTGGAGGTGGGCAGGGATAATTCCTGAGCATAGACTGCAGACAGTTCCCCTCAAACAGTGCACTCTAGGGGGTGGAGACTTTGCCTAGCCTGGGGCCCCTTTGGCAGCCAGGTGTGGCTGATGGGGAGGCTGTGGCCACAGGGCCATCAGAGCTGGGAAGCCAGCTCTGGGACAGCCTTGGCAGCAGCTGTCCTCCAGGGAGAGGTGGGGTGGCTCGTGGGAAAGGGCTGTGGACCATGGAGGGTGGAGATGTGTCCTTCATCCATGCCACTGTACCCAGCATGATATATTGGTCCTTGCTAACAGTTTCAAAGCATCTCCTAAGCCACCTAAGACCAACTGGCACCTACTTGGAATGGGGGGGACGGGCTTTCAGAGATCTCCCTTACCCCCTTGAGAAAGGTTTCACAGTGTCATGTTAACCCTGGACGTAGGGCAAATTTGGGAAGGGCATCTAGAAAAGTTAACCAGCAGTTAAAGAAGGTAAAGGACCCTGCATGGGTGGTGTCTGAGGGTCACTATTGCTGGGACGGAACACCAAAAGTAATGTGGGGAAGAAAGGGTTTATTTGACTTACATACCCTGAATCACAATCCGCTGAGGGATGCCAAGACAGGAACTCAAACTTGGTTGGAACCTGGAGGCAGGAGCTGATGCAGAGACCATGGGGGGGGGGGGCTGCTTACTGGCTTGCTCATCATGGCTTGCTCAGTCTGCTTTCTTACAGAACCCAGGACCACCAGCCCAGGGATGGTCCCACCCACCATGAGCAAAACCCTCCCCCATCAATCACTAATTAAGAAAATGCCCTTTCCATGGGTTGCTCAAATTGTTAATTGGAGTCTGTCTTGTAGGTCTCTAGACATTTTTTTAGGTTCAGTTTTCTCTTCAAACCAATAATGGCTCCATCTTTTATGTTCTCTCTCTCTTTTCTGTCTTCTATTCCTACCCTGACTCAATCTCCCTAGTCACAAGTGCTTTCCTCTCCTCCCCCTCTCTTTCTCCTACTTCTCTCTCCATTCACTGCCCCCCCACTTCCCCTGAGCTCTGGGGGACTTATCCCTTCCCAGTTCTGTGAGGGACTTTATATGAATCTCTTAGAATACACCTTGTATCCTAGTTCCTCTGGTGGTGTGAATTATAGGCTGGTGATCCTTTGCTCTAGGTCTAAAATCCATGTATGAGTGAGTACATACCATGTTCCTCTTTTTGTGACTGGGTTACCTCATTCAGGATGGTTTCTTCAAGTGCCATCCACTTGCCTACGAATTTCAAGATTCCATTATTTTTTTCTGCAGAGTAGTATTCCATTGTATAGATGTGCCACATCTTCTTTATCCATTCTTCAGGTGAGGGGCATCTAGGTTGCTTCCAGGTTCTTGCTATTACAAATAATGCTGCTATGAACATAATTAAGCACATGTCTTTGTTGCATGGATGTGGATTATTTGGGTATATGCCTAAGAGGGGGATTGCCGGGTCCTGTGGAAAGGCTACCATAAATGCTCTTCCCTGATAGTGAAATCAACAACTAACCTATTCACCATCATGGAGCCCTTATCTAGTACCTGTTGGAAGCAGAAGCAAACACCCATAATTAAACACTGAGTTGAACTAAAACCAAGATGCAAAGAGAGAGAGGACAAGACCAGGTTGCAGAAACACATAAAGACAGCTGACCTGAACAAGGAGGAGCTAACGGGCCCCCAGACTGATAGCTGGGAAGCCAGCATGGGACTGACTCAGGCCCCCCTGAATATGAGTCTCAGCCAGAAAGATTGAGCAGTCTAAGGGACCTCAGACAGTGGAACCAGGATACATCCTCCAAGGAAGGATACTCCCTTAACCTAGAGACAGGAGAGAAGTCCTAGTCCCTACTTCAAATGACTTGACAGATTTACATGACCCCACCTGGATAGCATAGCCCTACATGTAGAATGGGGGTGGGGGGATGGGAGGGGAGGGTGGTCAGGGTGCATGTGAGGGGGGAGAGAGGGTAAGAGGGAAGGACGGAGGGAGAGAGGGGGAACTGGTGTGGGCATGTAAAATAATAATAAAAAAATAATAATTAAAGAAAGAAAGAAAATGCCCTACAGGCTTGCCCACAGCCAGATACTATGGAGGCATTTACTCAAGTGAGGTTCCCTCCTCTCAGATGATTCTAGCTTGTGTCAGACTGACATAGGACTAGCCAGTACTGGTTGAAAAGGGAATTCGCAGAAGCAACAAGGTTACTAAATAATATCCCAATGATGGGAATGGGATACCGCCCTATAAACTGAGGCCCCCTGCTGTTGGTGGCATGCTAGAAATAGAGGGTAAGACCCTGGCTACAGGGCATAGGGAACCCTAACCCTAACCCTGTTCCTGGAGGTACTGCAATACCAGGTCAACTGCCCTGTAAGCTTCCTTCATGACTGTTGCGTTTTACAGTGCCAAAGGCCCTGCGCATTCTCTTAATTCTTACCAACAGTCCTACTCAGTTATAGTCCTGTGTTCTCTATTACTCACCCTCCAGGGAAAATAAGCCCACTGGTGCAATTGTGGCATAACTGTGCCGGATGAAGCTAAGTGCTTTCTTATGGGAGGGAATTAAGCTTTGGTACTGTTAGCCAGGCACAGATCTGTGGCTGGAGTTTTCAGCCTTCTCAGAAGAAAAGACATCCCCCTTCCCCTAAAGGCTATTGCAGTCATAATAGATCAAGCTTTGCAAGGAATTGCTGATGTGGCACAGCGGCCCAGGCTCAGTGGTACCCGGCAAGGGGGGCGGTTCACACATCCATATCATCACACAGTACGGCAGAAAGAGTCTAAGCGTCAGAGGAAGGCATGGAGTGTTAATATAAGAGGGGGGTCTCCTAAGACTAGAAGTTCATGAAACTTACAAGACCCAGGAGTCAAAGGAAGTTCTGTGTCACAAGCCTCTAGACTGTCCTGTGAGCCTTTAGTAACCGCTGCAGGAAAGGGGAATGTTCTACAGAGACGCCCGCTCAGTAGGCAGGAAGATCAGGGATGTGGCCTTCACCAGTCGTCCAGGGGGACTGGGGGCCATCTGGTGACACAGCTTGCTTCAAGTCGTTTGTACAGTCAACTATAAGCCTGTAACTCACTCCTGCTCCTTGGCTCCCCAAAAAGCCACAGGCAGGACACAACCTTTTCTTCCATTTTCTGACAAATGATGGACCTCCTTTGTTTGAGACAGGGTCTGACTGTGTATCCCTGGCTGGCCTGGCACTCACTGTGTAGCTTTGAACACTACGCTGGACTTGAACTCAGAGATACGCCTACTTTTTTTTTTTAAACTTTTGCTTCTTGAGTGCTTGAATTAGAGGTGTGTGTTATCACACGCACAGCTGAATTTACTTTCTTTTTCTTTTTTGAAACAGGGTTCCTCTGTGTAGCCCCATCCGTCTTGGAACTCGCTCTGTAGACCAGGCTGGCCTTGAACTCAAGGAGATCCACCTGCCTATGCCTCCCACGTGCTGAGAGAGATTAAAGGCGTGCACCGCCACCGCCACCGCCACCCAGCTTGGATTTACTTTCTTACAGCTGCCTCTCCAGAAGCAAGCCCTTTTCCCACGTGTACTTCTGTCTCCTTCTAGGGAGAGGGTGTCCTCTGTCCGTAAGCCCCAAGCTGTCAGAAAACTCATGGTTTCCATGTCTCTACCTCCCAAATGCTGGCTTTCATGGTTTCTGGCTTCCATCCCTACTTCCTCGAGTCCTGTTCCTTCCTCAATCTACACTGATTTATCCCCCCAAAAGGCTGAAGTTTACCAAATGGAAACAGGTGTTTCTCAACTCTGGTCATGCCTTACCTGGCCGTGTTCGTCACTCCTCCCTGTTAAAACTCTACCTCCCAAGTTTCGGCAACCTGGCTTTCTCCCCTCTGC
This sequence comes from Phodopus roborovskii, assembly GCF_943737965.1. NCBI lineage: Eukaryota > Metazoa > Chordata > Mammalia > Rodentia > Cricetidae > Phodopus > Phodopus roborovskii. The sequence goes on from NW_026125489.1 coordinate 2,090,189, forward strand.
CCATCCCTTCTGAATCTTTCACTAACCTCTTTATTTTATTTTTTAGATCTATCTTCACTATTTTTTAATTGTGTGTGCACATGCGTGAACATGAGCGTGTGGGTACCTACAGAAGCCAGAGGCATCAGATCTTTCTGAGGCTTGATTTGGGTGCTGGGAACCGAACTTGTGTCCTCTGGATGAGCAGTACATGTTCTTAACCACCGATTAGCTATGCAGTCTCACTAGCCGGTTTTTTGTTTGTTTTAGCCTAGACTGGTCTTGAGGTTGAGAGCTGCCTGCCCCAGGCTCAAAAGCGCTGGGATCACAAGTGTTCTATACCATTCCTAGCCACACCAGCCTCTTTTTATTTCATGTGCTTGAATGTTTAGCCTGCATGTATGTATGCGTGCCACACGTGTGTCTGGTGCCTGAAGAACTCAGAAAAGGACATCAGATGCTGAGGGGAGCAGACGAGGTCCAGGCACAACCATGCCAAGGACTCCAATACCTCAGGCTCCTTGAAATGGCAAAGCCTTGCCTGGGTGAGGCTCAAAAGCATGAGAGAGCCTTCCTTTGTTTGGTCTAAGTACAAACGTTTACAACTTACCGACCAAGGTGTGCAAAAACTAGCAGCTGCAGCTTCCTCCTCCTGGGACTGGCTGACCCCTGCCCTTTCCTTCCGCTGCACATAGTATTTCGGAGCTGTCTCCATCACAGCGTACCTGATCCTAGCTTCCTTTGCGTTCCTGTTATTAGAGTTCAGGTGCCTGTACTGCCCAGTAAGAGCACCACCTGTGCACATTCACGATGTTTCCTTTCAAAAGGGCCCTGCCGCCTCCGTCCTCCCTCCCTCCCTCCCTCCCTCCCTCCCCCCCCCTCTCTCTCTCTCTCTCTCTCTCTCTCTCTCTCTCTCTCTCTCACACACACACACACACACACACACACACACACATCTCTCCCACTGCTCCTGTCTGCAGAAGTAGGTCAGCTGGTTTCCCCTCCCCCTCCCCCTTTTATGATCCTTTCCCCCTAACCAGAAACCCTCCGCTTGAACCCTGTGGTGTCACATGGCGTCTTTCTTTCCTGTGCCGCTTTTTTGAAAATTATAACACCTGTTCTGCGTTGTCTGTCATTTTTTCATTCCCAGGTTTCCAGGGCCAAGCTGTTCAGGACGAGGCAGGAGTCCCTGTCAACCGGGGTTACAGATGGCTGCGAGCCCGCTGTGTGGATGCCAGGAACTGAACCTGGGTCCTCGGGAAGAGCAGTCAGTGCTCTCAACTGCCAAGCCATCTCTCCAGCCCCATTTTAACTTAACAGTCACATGTATTGTGTATGTGTCCATGCGCGTGTGGGTAGACACACGCCTGTGGAGGTCAGAAGGCACCTGTGGAAGTTGGTTCTTTCATCATGGGGGTTTTGGCTGGAGAACGTGGGTAGCCAGGCTCGGTGGCAAGGGCCTCTACCCACAGAAGCACCTCACCACTCTTCATCGGCCTCCTAAATGATGCTTGTCCCCGTGTTCTGCTCTAGGATCCAGGCATTACGCTGGCGGCCCTGAGGCAGTGCCCTGGTCGGCCCAGGTGCAGAGGACCCCGCCCACTTATGACCTCTTCCGCTTTCCACTCTTTCCTCTTTCCCCCAGGTTCCCCGGGGGCAGCGACTTTTCCTGTCCCCCTCTTCTGCTCTCTGTCTCTGTGTCTCTTTCCTTCTCCCTCCCCTTCCCTTTCTAATAAAGCTCTGTCTGCCTGGCGTGTTTGTCCCCCGCCTCAGTCACCCTCACCTGCCATGGAATCCTCCATGGTCCCGCACCCAAGGTCCCCACGAGCTTTATCCTAACACCGAGAACCGAGGAACGTCCATCGTGACCACAGATTCCACAATAATCCTCAAGCCTGTACCCCAGTCCAGATTACTCCGCGACACTTTGGGCCCCTATGGCCAGTCGCAATCTTTTTTCCCACAACCTCTGTCAGTGTAGCCACAGCCTGGGACTCTCCTTCCCTCAACTCTCACACTCCCACTGAATTTTCCCGATTGACCTTGAGCTATGTTTATTTTATTCCTGTGTCTCTTTATTCACTGTGGAGCTGGGGACTGAACCCGGGTCTTGCACATGCTAGGCAAACCCTGTAGCACTGAGCAACACTTCCGGCCCCAACTTGTGCATCTGCAGATGCCATTCCCTCCTCGCTGTTTTAGTCCACCATCAATACACGGATTTTTGCAACATTCATTGTCCACCGGAAGGTCCACGTCACCCTAATATACACACTAACAGTGCAAAGGGTCTTCACTGCCCACCTCCCGTCTCTAACCTTGCGTCTGCACCTGTCATGGAGTCACCCCACAAACTACATTGTTTTTGGTCGTCATCTTTGTGTTCTGTTCTCTGCCTGGGAAGCTGTTTTGTTTTTCGAGACAGGGTTTCTCTGTGTAACAGTTCTGGCTGTCCTGGAACTCACTGTATACACCAGGTTGGCCTTGAACTCACTGATATCTGAGTGCTGGGATTAAAAGTGTGGGCTACCATCCAGCTGGAGCTTTGCTTTCTATGCCTAGATCCTCTTGGAAGGTTCCTGGCCAATTACATGTCCCTTCCTTGTGATTAGTACTGCCCAGCATAGTTTTATCACCGTCCCTAGCTTTTAACACTTAAACACTGCAACCTTTTCCTGGCTAGTCCGTGAATTTAAAGTTTTCGTTCCTGTAGGGTGGACTTTTCCTCTGCTTCAATCAGAGCATCGGCCTGAAGAACAGTAGTGGGTTCTCAAGTTAAGTTCTCAGTAAATACTTTTCCAAGAGACGAATTAATGAACAAATGAAGACACTTCAGATTTCCAGGAAACGAAGAAATGACTCAGCGGTTAAGAGCACTGGCTGTTCCTCCAGAGGGCCAGGTTCAATTCCCGGCGCCCACACGGTGGCCCCCAATCATCCACAACTCCAGTTCTAGGGGATCCGATGCCCTCCTCTGGCCTTAGGAGCACTGAACCTACATCGCGCCAGCCGAACACTTACATATATAAAACGACTTTAAAATACATATTCAGATTCGCCATGCCCATTCTTTTGCAACCCCAACTTCATGGAGGATCGACCCACACCTCCGTGATACCCACCCTTCGTATGAGGATGAGACAGGGGGACAGCAAGTTTGGAGCCAACGTGCACAAGGCAGAGGAGACCCCCCCTCCCCGTCTCACAAAGAGAGCGCTGTCCCAGGACAGAACCGGAAAGGGAAGGAGCGGCGCCCCGCACAGCGCACAGCGCCGGGGAGGGCCCGCGACACCCCGCATCTCAGGTGACTGACAGCCCAGCGCGGGCCGGGGGGCGGAGCCCCAGCGCCGCCGGCCCCGCCCCGCCCCGCCGGCCCCGCCCCGCCCCGCCGGCCCCGCCCCGCGCGCGCGCCCGCGGGCCAGCCTCCGGTCACGTGACGCCGGCGCAGGTGAGCAGCGCTTCCGGGTCGGGCTCGGGAGTCGCGGCCGGCTCCCGCTCCCACTCGCTCGGGTGCGCGGGAGACTATGGCGTCCTCCTCCGTCCCTCCCGCCACCGCGCCCGCGGCAGCCGGAGGCCCCGGCCCGGGGTTCGGCTTCGCCTCCAAAACCAAGAAGAAGCATTTCGTGCAGCAGAAAGTGAAGGTGTTCCGGGCCGCCGACCCGCTGGTGGGCGTGTTCCTGTGGGGTGTCGCCCACTCGGTAAGAGCGGGCCCCGGCTCCAGCGCCCCGAGCTCCGCGCGCCGCGGCCCCGGCCCGGCCCCGGCGGACTCTTGTGCTCCCTCTGTCCTTTACTAGAGTCCCCTCGTCTCCACCTGAAATCCAGCTCCGTCCTTTGCACTCCTTCCTGCCGGGTCCACCCTCCGGCTCCAGGCACTGGCCAGAATCCGGCTCCAGCCTGAGGGACACCAAGGGGAGTGGCTCGAAAGGGGTGTTGGTGAGGTCCGGCGGCCAGCCACAGTGCGGGGAGCGTTCGAGCCTCGGGTTGTGTCTGGGGAATAGGTCCAGGCTTTTTTGGATCTTCTGACCCTGCTTGTCTCCCCCAGATGCAGCATTTCAGGGAAGCTACCCAACTCTGACCCTAGGGGACCGAATGCGTTTGGTCTTTGGAGTGATGGTGTTTGGTGTAAATGGAGAAAATTGTAACCGAGGAAAAGGCTGATGAGCAGTGGTCCCAGGGACCTTATTTGTGATCTTTAGAAGCCGGAAAAGGGCTCCGAAGGAGGAGGCCCATGAGCCCAGTATACCTCCTTTCCTGAGGGTATCTTGGAGGAGCTGGGTTCTCCTTCAGGTCGGGAGTAGGAGGGTTGCGGTGATCGTCAGCTTGATGGGGACTATTTTGGTTATCGACTTTTTTGAGTGTTAGTCCTGCTGTGGTTGTGGAGGTGTAAGGGGGCGAAGAAGAATGTAGCGCTTTTAATTTGGAACATCACTGGTGATCGGTTAGCTAGCTCGCTTTTGCGTTTGTTGTGGTCTCTTTAGTATTGCATTTGAGGCACCTGTCGTGGAGGTAGGTAGGATGCTTCACTAGAGATACCTTCCAGGGGAGGGTTTTCCTTGGGTAAGATTTGGCGGAGTTACCTATAAGACCCACCTCAAGCTCTTTAGGTAAAACAGTTTAGCTTCAACGCCCCACTTCTCAGCCAGCACACATGGACCTCAAGTGTGTAGAACGGAGAAATTCCTTGAACATATGCCTTGGTGATGATTCAGCCTGCTTAGCAGGTGGCGAGGAGGAGCCAGGAAGAGCTACTGCTGACTTTAGGCTGGGAATCTCAAGTGTCCTTTCTTTTCTTTCTGGGGGAATATGTTCCATCCTCCCTTCTCCTGAGGACAAGAGCAGTTGTATGCACCTCGGCATGCTGGATTTAGGTTAGACCGTGGCCTTTGTTTAATAATAATGATCAGACGAGGCATCCATCTAATAAATAGTTGGGGAGCACTGCGTGTTAGACACTGTGCTAAGAGGGTGCTAGAGTGGGCCCTTACCCTTGGAGAGCTCAAAGCTAGGGGGAGGGACTTAATATAAGCTGGGGATTAGTGTCGCATGGCAGATGCACTATTAGAGGCAGGGGGTGCATAGCAACACCAGGAAGAAGGAATGAATAGATTTGCACCCTGAATTAGTGGGCTGCAGGTCTTGGGGACCATGGAGAGGGTATAGTGCCCAGGTCCCTCCTGTTGTTGGTTGACTTGCACTGAGGGAACAGATTATATGAGGAGGTGTTAGTTTCCTCAGAAATCAGCTGTTCTTCCTTGACTTTCCGCCCAGATCTGGGTCAGAGTGATCTGGAATTGTCCTCTTTGTAAGGAGTTACTCGGGGTATATGGACATTTCATTCCCTTTTTGACTCCCCCAGAGTCCCATTAACTCTCTGAACTTCAAAAATGCCATTTCTTTCCCCTAACGAAGCATGTAACTGTCTTGGGTTTTTTTGGCTTGTTTGCTTTTTTTTCTTCCTAATTTTTCTTTCTGGATTCCTCACAGCTTTAAAAATAGCCCCAGTTGCTTGCAGGGCTTGCCAGATATAAAGAGGCTGTTGTGGGCATGCGACTCCATGGGTGGGAGTGTGAGGAGCCGTGTGAGGGTGGCTGACACTGGCTCTTGGGCAGCAGAAGGAGCGGGTGCGTGTCTCTCTCCTTGCCCACAGCGACGTTAGGACATGCGGGCGGAGTTGCTCTTTGTGGGCTCCGGCCTGTATTCAGTGCCTCACAGCCTACCTCCCTGTGCCTTGGTTCCTCAGATCAATGAGCTTAGCCAGGTGCCGCCTCCAGTGATGCTCCTGCCAGATGACTTTAAGGCTAGCTCCAAGATCAAGGTCAACAATCACCTCTTCCACAGGTAAGCGGTCTTCACCCTTCTCAGGGAAATCTAGAAAAGGAGCTGCAAGGCATGGTGGAGGAAGGCTTAATGGGATGGTGTGGGTAAGGAATTCAGGGTCCTCAACTGACTCTCACAGGATGTCCTCTGACCTCCAAATGAGCTTTTTGTGGCACCCACATACCCACACTCACACAAACTAAACATTTAAAGAAACAAAAATAAACAGGGCCCAGACCTGGTGGAGCATACCTTTTAATCTCAGCACTCAGGAGAAAGAGGCAGGGGGATCTCTGTGAGTCCAGCCAGGGCAACACAGTGAGACCCTCTCAAGAGAAAGAGAGAGGACAACGAAAGTTTTAAAATGTTAAATGAGTTGAAGGTTTTAGGTTTAGAAGTCAATTTACAAGTTTTATGGTCTCATATCTGTTCTGAAGCAAAAATTGAGATTTTTGAAAAAACATAACACAATATCTAAGGGCTAACAGATGCCTTGGCAGGTAAGGGCTCATGTTACCAAGCCAGACAACTTGAATTCAGTCTCTCGGACGCACATGGTGGGAGGAGACAACCTGTTCCTGGAAGTTGTCTTCTGACCCCCATGCACATGCCTTGGTGTGTGCTCTCCCTCTCTCCCTCTCCCTCCCTCCTTCCCTCCCTCCCTCCCTCTCTCTCTTGCTTTCTCTCTCTTACACATACAGAATAAATAAATAGCTGCAGGAGGCACATTTTCCCAGCACTGGGAAGCAGAGGCAGGCAGATCTCAGTGAGTTCCAGGCCAGCCTGGTCTACATTCTGGCTGCAGGATCACCAGGGCTGCTTAGAGTGAGTTTGTCTGAGAAATAACCAATAGGTAAATTAATTAATTTTAAATCTTTAACATGTAAACATTTCAAGAGTTGCCTTCATTCTTCTATATACAGCCTGTTATCTTCTGGTCTGTTTCATCAAATAAATACACTAGGATTCAGGTACCTCTATCATTACCTTCTGGTGGGGATTCCTGAAGAAAAAAATTGTGGCCTCTAATCCCCTTTAGTACAAGATGATGCCATTTAAACTATCAGTAAATACTGCCAATTTTAGGATATTTCTACTGAGCTTGAGATTTAAGAAATGCCGCTGTTTAGATGCACGCTAAGCCCCTGCTTTACTTAAACCATTTCCAGCCATGTGACCTGACTTAGGCAGGTCACTGGGTCACTCTGAGCCAGCCTACTTTTCTCTAAAGTGGTAACGGTAAGTCTTTTAAAGTACTTCCGAGGAGCCAGCGAGAGGATGAGGCAGGAGCATTAGGATTCAAGGCCAGCCTTTGCTGCCGAGCTGAAAAACAAAAAAAAATCCACTAAAACAACAAATAATGGGGGGATGGGAAGACAGCTCACGGCAGAGAGCGCATGTGCAGCGGGCACTGAGGCTGCAGGCACTGAGGCGGGGACCCACAGCCCCCTCACGGGACCCACAGCCCCCTCACGGGACCCACAGCCCCCTCACGGGACCCACAGCCCCCTCACGGGACCCACAGCCCCCTCAGGAAAATGCTGGCCTGGCTGTGTTGCTGTCTGCCCAGCACTGGAGAAGGCAGAGGGAAATGGGTGCTGGGAACTTGCCGGCCAGACAGCCTACAGGAAATGGTATCTAGCCGGGTGATGGTGGCCCTCGCCTCTAATCCCAGCACTAGGGAGGCAGAGGCAGGCACATCTCTGTGAGTTTGAGGTCTACAGAGCGAGTTCCAGGACAGCCAGGGCCCTTACACAGGGAAACCCTGTCTCAACTCTGCCCCCGCCCCCCCCACACACACACACACAAAAGATGTTGGGCTTTGGGTTCAGTTTCAAATCGATAAGGTGGGGGAGGGGCAATAGAGGAAGACACTGGACTCCACCCTCTGGCCTCCATACACGCACACACATGAGCACACACTCCACCCCAATAAAGGCAACAACTAACTAAATACTTGTCAGGGTTTTGTGAGAATTATACCAGGCAATAGTGTGATGATTAAAAACCTGTGTTTCAGAGAAAATCTTCCCAGTCATTTCAAGTTCAAGGAATACTGTCCCCAGGTCTTCAGGAACCTCCGAGATCGATTCGGCATTGACGACCAGGATTACTTGGTGAGAGGCTGTTGTGGAGTGAGGGTAGTCCCTGGCAGCTAGAAGGCCTGTTGGACAGTTACATTCAGAAAACCGAGAGCTTTGGTTAATGCTGTGTGTGTGTGTGTGTGTGTGTGTGTGTGTGCGTGCGCGTGTGCGCGCGCGCATTCGTGGGCATATGTATGTATGTGCGTGTGCATGTGTGTATGTGCATGCGTGATCAATGTCATCTTTGAAAATGTAATGAGACTAATCAAGCTATTCTGGGGGAGGCAGGAGATATATAATACACACACACACACATGCGCGCGCGCTTAGAGTTTTACATTCTGTTTCATTCAGTCGTGTGGTTATCACATTAGGACCCCCTCTTGAATCTCTGACCCCAGGATTTACTCATTGTGGCTGTGGGTGACTTTAGTGAATGTGCGTGTGTGGGGATTAGAGGAAACCTTTCTTGAATTGATTTTCTTCTTCCACGGTGTGGGGCCCAGGGATTTAACTCAGGCCATCGAGTCACACACCTTTCCCACCAAGGCATCTCAACAGCCTCTATCACAGAGTTCCACTCACTTTGGAAGCAGTTGTTTGGCCATTGTCGTCCTATCGTCATGTGGCACGGGAAGTCCATGTGCTCATGCACGCACCTTCTTTGTCTCCAGGTGTCCCTTACTCGAAGTCCCCCAAGCGAAACTGAAGGCAGCGATGGTCGGTTTCTCATCTCCTATGATCGCACTCTTGTTATCAAAGAGGTGTCCAGTGAGGACATCGCTGACATGCATAGCAACCTCTCCAACTACCACCAGGTCAGGCCTCTCCAGCCCGTGTGTCCTCCACCCTACCCGTGTGAGCGCACAGACCGAGGTCTCCTGTTCTTTCTCTCCGTTATCCATCCCTGTCTCTCCCCCAGAAGCACAAAGGGGCTCCGCATGCCTATTGTGTTTGATTTAGTAGGAAAATGTCATTCGACTCTTCCCATTCGGCACCCAACCCTGAAAACCAGTTTGGCCTCCTTCCTTCCACCTCCTGGGTTCCAGGGCCCAAACTCATGTAGTCATGCTTGTTGGAAGTGCTTGTACCCACTGAGCTACCTCACCAGCCCCAGGGGTTGACTTTCTTTCCCAGTTTATTATTATGTTCATGTCTGTTTTACCTGCATGCATGTTGAGGCACAGTGTATGTACCTGGTGCCCTCAAGAGACCGGAAGAGGGTCTCAGATACCCTGGGAATGTAGTGTTAGGCAGTTGTGTGCTGCCACACAAGTTTTGGGAATTAAACCAGGCCCTCTGCAAGAGCAGCCAAAGTGCTTAACTGTTGAAGCATTGCCCTAGTACCTGGTATTTTTTAATAAAATTTTTATTTTAAGCTGGGTGTGGCGGCGGAGGCAGAGGCAGAGGCAGTTGGATCTGTGAGTTTGAAGCCAGCCTGTTCTACAGAGTGAGTTCCAAGACAGCCAGGGCTACAAGGAGAAACCCTTTCTCAATAAACCGAAATATATATGTATTTTACATTTGTTTATTTACGGGGGCACACACATGCTACACTGGGCATGTGGAGGTCAGATAGCTCCAGGGAGTTGGTTTTTTTCCCATTTGTCATCTGGAGATCCAGGGATTGACTTCAAGCAGGCAGGCGTAGACAAAAGCACTTGTAGCCACAGAGCCATGTTGCCAACCCCAGAGCTGGTTTTTGAGTGGTTAGAGTGGAGGTTACTCATTGGACAGGTGGCAGAGAGCATTCTAGGCAAATACACAGAACCATGAAAGTGTTAGGTGCTGGAGGTTGCAAGAATCCTAGTGTGGCTGGGATGTGTGATATTAGGAAAAGTAAGCTGGAGCCAAATTCGAAAAAGGCCTGTAAGTGACGGAGAAATCCAGGCTTTATCCTGAGGTAGCTTTCAGGGGACTGGTAAGCAGGCTGTTCAGAAGGAAGGGATGGACGTACGGTTCACACCTAGCACATGTGAGGGCCTGCCTTCTGTCCTCGGCACCATAATCAGAAGAGAGAAGAGACGTGCAGAAAGTCCCCGTGACAGCATGTAGGAACTAGTGGTGTGCGTGAGAGAGAGGAGAGAGCGCGGTGGACATGAAGGACCTGTGAGGACACCCAAGTCAAGGCAAGGGGGCCTCGAGCGCTGGGCACCGCTGTCCACAGCTGGGAAAACAGAGCAAGGTCCCTGGAAGAAGAGAGTGTGGATGTGAACACGTCTTCTGCAGTTCACCCCTCTCTTAGGTGTCCATGAGTGTCATTTTAAGGGTCTGCATCACTAAGTGCTCATTAAAGCCATCTTCTGCCACTTAAAAATCAGACACACACACAAAAATAAAACCTTTCGTAAAAACACAAATTTTAGCCAGGTGGTGGCGGCACATGCCTTTAGTCCCAGCACGCAGGAGGCAGAGGCAGGCGATCTTTGTGAGTTCAAGGCCAGCCTGGTCTACAGAGCAAGTTCCAGGACAGCCTGGGCTACACAGTGAAACCCTGTCTTAAAAACCGAGAAGGGGGGGGGATGGATAGATAGGTAGGTAGGTAGGAGGTAAGGAAGGAGGGAGGGAGGGGTATAGATAGGTAGATAGATGATAGATAGGTGATAGACAGACAGACAAGTAGAGTGCCCCAGGAGACTCAGTGTGGACTGGCAGTTTGGATTATTAATTCCCCGAGAGCATCCATGAAGGATGAGGGGCGGGGACACCAGAGGCTGGGTGAAAGGAGACACCGTTGGAAGGAAGGGTCAAGCGCAGTTGACACAATCCAGTGACTACATACCCCACTGGATTTGACAACTGAGGAGTTGGTTGAAATCAGATTTCAGTGATTTAGGACATTTCCATGAATGAGGGCTTATTTATTACTTTTATTTATTTTTTGGTAAAAATAATGTGTACAGGTGTTTTGCTTGCATGTATATCTATGCACCACGTGTGTGCCTGGTGCCCTTGGAGGCCAGAATAGTATATCAGATCACCAGGAACTGCAGTTGCAGGGACGGCAATCTGCCATGTAGGTGCTGGGAATTGAACCTGGGTCCTCTTGAAGAGCCATCTCTCCACTCCAAGTTTTTCAGGTCACCTTTACTTGACATCTGACGTGACTTAGAAACAAAATGATGATGGGCTAGAGATGTCTCAGTGGGGAAGAACTCTTCCTGTTCACCCAGAGGACCTGGGTTCCAGTAATGCCAAGTGGCTCACAGCCATCTGTAACTCTAGTTCCAAGTGATGCTCTGGCCTCCTGGGGCGTTCACACAGACACATAAATAAAAAGTAAGGCATATAGTGGTACCTGCCTTTAATCTCAGCATCTTTGAGTTCAAGGCAGAGCGAGTTTCAGGACAGCCAGGGGTATGCAGAAAAACCTTATTTAATAATAATAATGATGATAATAATAATAATAATAATAATAATAATAATACATCTTTATTTTAAAAAACAAAACAATCCAAATTAATTGTAGGTCTCCTTGTAGACATTTATACTACAGGACTCTAACCCATAAAGAAACAATCATTTCATTGATAAGTAACTAAATTTAATCCTGGTTCTGTGACTTTGTTTGTACAAAGCCTAAAATAAGAGTAACAATATGTACCTTCCTCATCTTGAAAAGTGGTAAAGGTAGCCAGGCAGAGTGGCTCATTCTTACAATCCTAACGTTTAGAAGCTAGAGTCAGATCGGGAATTGGAGGCCCACCCTAGCCCTGTGAGTCTCAGGGTCAAACAAAGGAGGACAAGGATGAAGTGAGAAAAGGTACTTTAAGACTGAGAGATTGGGAAGCTGGTGACCAAGAACAGTTCCAGGGACCTGCCTTCACTTGGCTTTGCATCCTCTGTGCTGGAGGTTCCTGCCGGACTCCAGAGTAGCTGTGCTTGGATTGCTGTTCCTGGGCTGTTTGTGTACCCTGTGTCCCTTTCCTTATTTCTTCCTCTCATTTTCTTCCCTAGTACATAGTGAAGTGTCATGGCAACACACTTCTGCCCCAGTTCCTGGGCATGTACCGAGTCAGTGTGGAAAATGAAGACAGTTACATGCTTGTCATGCGAAACATGTTTAGTCACCGTCTCCCTGTGCATAGGAAGTACGACCTCAAGGTAAGAGCAGGGACCTGGTGAGGCTTGGAAGGGCACTGGTGACTGCAGTTAAAGGAGAGACTGTTCTTCTTAGGAACTGGGCTTGGGCCTCTACCGGTCATTTCTTCTGACTTAGTGTTTGGTCTTCACAGGGCTCTCTAGTGTCCCGGGAAGCCAGTGATAAGGAAAAGGTAATGCTCCTTTTTGGTGATGCTGTGAGGGAATAGGGTAGGTCGGAGGGATTTGTATGGATAAAGCAGCAGCTCTCCATAATGGATACAGATGGCAGCTGCTCGTTCTTACCTTAAACTACTAGAAAGAAAAGGGGTTTAAAAAGACAAAACAAAACTACTGGTCTGGGGTAGCAGCAGGGCTGGCTGTTAGCATTATTGTTAGCACTGGTTATTCTGAGTTGAAGGTTTGGGGAGGTGGGGATGCCCAGGGTGAAGAGAAGAGCGCTTGTTTTCCATACCACATTCTGAGCTCTTGTATTCAAGTAGCTGCTTTCCCCGAGGGAGAAGAAAGAAAAGTCAGTATGGAGGGTGTTGACTGCAGTCCATAAGCAGATAGTGGTGGGTGTCATTTGAGATGCAACTGACAAGTCCAGGCCCAAAGCATCCACAAGACTGCTGCTCTGTTCAAAGCCTCTGGGGTAGAGAGAGCCCTGGGCGGAGGCAGGGCTGTCTGAGGCCTTGGGTAAGGGTGATTGTCCAGGTGCTCTTTTCCCAACCCTAGGTTAAGGAGCTGCCTACGCTTAAGGATATGGACTTCCTCAACAAGAACCAGAAAGTGTACATTGGTGACGAGGAGAAGAAAGTGTTTCTGGAGAAGCTGAAACGAGATGTGGAGGTAGTGATTGAGGTGCCCTGGGTGCCGTGTGTACTTGAAGAAGAAATGTCTGTTTTGTCTTTATTTAAGCAGTAGTGTTTGCTTTTTACCTTCCATTTGTGGTACAAGATTTTTCTTGCCTTCATTTTTGGGGTTTGCAGAGTAGAAGGTTGGGGGTCAAACAGAAGAAACTCCTAGGCCCGTTGGTGGGGTAAGGAGTGGAATGGGCGCTGACTAGGAGGGGCCAGGGTTGCTGTCAGACCCCTGGTAGTGCCTGACCTCAGCCTGTATGCCCCTTTCCCCAAGAGGGCCCAGAAACTCGAGGAAGGAGGCATATGGGTGGAAGCTGGAGCTGGGTGGGAGCCCGGGGGTCTCTGATTTGTCAGTGGGTCTCAGTTCCTAGTGCAGCTGAAGATCATGGACTACAGCCTTCTGCTGGGTATCCACGACATCATCCGGGGCTCTGAGCCGGAGGAAGAGGGGCCCGTGCGGGAGGACGAGTCAGAGTGGGACGGGGACTGTAACCTGGCCGGACCCCCTGCTCTGGTGGGCTCCTATGGCACCTCCCCTGAGGGCATTGGAGGCTACATTCATTCCCACCGGCCGCTGGGCCCAGGAGAGTTTGAGTCCTTCATCGACGTCTATGCCATCCGGAGTGCTGAGGGTAAGAGAGAGGCGGGAGACATTAAGGGCAATGGTAAGGGTGGTGGTGGACACCCTTGGGGACAAGAGACCAGGGTGGTGGAGTAGTTTGTCACAAACGGGGGAGGAATTGGGACTGTATGTACCCTGTCCTCATTGTTAGTGTCTCTCCCCAGGGGCCCCCCAGAAGGAGGTGTATTTCATGGGCCTCATTGACATCCTAACACAGTATGATGCCAAGAAGAAGGCAGCTCATGCAGCCAAAACTGTCAAGCACGGGGTGAGAGTCCCCAGTCCTTCCTTTCTTGGCCTGGCCCTCTTGGAAAGAGAGCAGCTGGGTGGCTGAGGGAAGGTGCTAGGTCTCCTCACGCATTGTCCCATGTCCCTTCTCACAGGCAGGAGCGGAGATCTCAACTGTCCACCCAGAGCAGTATGCTAAGCGATTCCTGGATTTCATTGCCAACATCTTTGCCTAAGAGCCTGCCTGGCTCCACGGTGACTGCTGCTCTACGTTGAAGGTGGTGGGTTCTGAGAGTCTTAGGGGAACTGGATTTTTCCACTACTTCTCTTCCTTGCTAAATTCAGGCTGCAGGCTCCTTCCAACCCAATCATTCCATCTTGGTGGATAGGCTTTTCCTGCCCGAGAAGCACGCTGTCCTTTCTCCCCGCGTCCGTTTTGCTGCCCGCTCTCCCCACTCCCAGGAAGCCCTCTTGCTTCATTAGAGTGCTGTTGTTGACTCCTAAGTGCCTTGATCTTTGAAAAATACCTTGTTTCTATGAAATAGGAGGAGCTGGGGGTAGGGGTTGTTTGCCGTCTTCGGGACCTGACAGGACAGTGGACGTGCCTCAAGCAGCCACCCCGATGCACTTTCCTGTGTGGGAGAGACTGAATGCCTGGGTCTCGCTGACGCCTGTGTACGCTGATGCCTGTGTAGGGCTCTTGTGGCGATGCTTTCTTCCTGCAGGCCCTGGGATGGAGGGTTCTCAGGAGACTGCAAGTGTGGGTCCTGCAAGTGTGGGTGCAGGCATTCACGCGTGGACAGTCAGCAGGCTGGCACCTCACAGGCAGGACCCAAGCGGACTTTTGTGACTATGCAGAGAATGGAGAAAGGTCCCTGTCAACCATTGACTACTATCCATTCTCTTCCCCCATTCCACCCCGCTTTGATCTGTAGCCATGAGTACTTCTGGATCAGGAACCCAGACACGGCCGGGCCAGAGCTGTCCGAGCCGAGCCTAGGGCCAGGTGTGAGGCCTCTGCTGCTGCACCTGCCCAGAGCCTTGCACCTTTGCTGGGGTGCACCCTTCCGCGAGGGGATAGAGCGGTGGAGCCTGGGAGGACAGGTCAGGGTACCAGGTTCAGTCCCTATGTGACATTCCTTTCTTCCTGTCCAGTAAATCCCAAGGTCCCTTTGTAGCCAAGGGAACAGCTCCATGTGACTCGGTTTCCATAATTTCAAGAGGACAGAGATCTTGAGTGTGGGAACCTCCCCATCCCCTGGACATAAGTACCCAGCACACATCCTCCCTCTTCGCAGACACTTTTTCTAGTTGGGTTTGTTATTCTGTTCCCTTCTGTCCCATCTCTCACTGCTAATGTGTCTCCCGGGGGACAGATGGCCGCCTTTGTCATCTTCCCACCCCCAGAGAGGAGTCAGAGCCATAACTCCATCACCCGGCCCCTTCCAAAGATAGTTGAGTTAGTGTGTGACACCCTCAGAATGTAGAGGAGCTTACACAGCAGCTAATGCCTGTAAAAACCCAGCACTCAAGGAGGCCGCAGCAGAGTCAGTGAGGGTCCAAGGCTCGCTTGAACAGCCTGTGCTACAGAGTAAGACATGGTCTCAGGAAAACTCAAAAAGAGGTATGGGCTTGAGCCCTGGAGATTATAACTCAGTCGGTAGAGTGCTTGCCTAGCATGTACAAAGCTCTGGGTTCCATCCCCAGCACCATGTAAACCAGGTGTGGTGGTGCACACCTATAATTTTAGCACTTGGGAAAGGAAGGCAGGGAGGATCAGGTATTCAGGGTCGCCCTCAGTTACATAGCAAGTTTGAGGCCAGCCAAGGATAGATGCTGGAGACTGTCTGGGAAAACAAGATTCTGCAATGAGATAGATTGTCTTGTCTCTGCCCAGAGCCTTTGGCATGGTTGCTGTTCTGTTCACCTTTAGGCCTCCACGCCCTGGGGATGGGGAGTGGGCAGTAAGGGCACAAAGCCGCTTTGCTGTGTGACTGGCCCGACCAGTCACTCTCATAAGAAGCCATGAGGTCCTGGGGAGAAGTCCCCTCTCACCTTTACACCAAAGGAAGCGGCAAAAGGCAGGCCCAGCAGGGGTGGGAGGGGCCTGCCTGCTGGGTCTCTCCCATCCCATAATCACCCTTTTCCCTCTTGATGCAATAAAGCCCCATGACACCAGCAGCCCCTCCTTAGAACTGGATTCTCCAGCCATGAGGTTGAGTATTATGGGCAGTATGGTCATCTTCATTTATTGCTTCTGTTTTCCATCATTTTTTTTATTAATAAAAAGCTGTGTTTACCTGTATTTACTCCTAATACACAGTAAAATAAATTATTCAGTCCAAATCATTCACAGAAATGATGTTTTTCTTTTCTTTGAATTCAAATGCTGAGGAATCTCGTGTTTACAGGGTGCAGAGATCAACTGGAGATTAGTCTTCAAGGTGTTGTTGGGCTCCAGAGTATGTGGGGGGTTTCTAAGATGGCTGTGCACTTAAGGTGTGGGAGTGGGAAACGTTCCTCAACTTGGTGGGAATTCAGCAGTGATGGTGGCCAGAGAGTGGTGGGTGGCTGATGCGACCCTCTTCCCCCAGTACTCTGGCTTCCAGCCTAACAGCTAGGGAAGGGACCCTCTGTTCACCCAGGCTTCCTGGGAAAGCTGTCTTAGAGGGCAGGAAGAGCCCAGCAGGGTCCTGGGAAAGTGAAGGAGTAACCGGCCCTCCAGTTCATGGGGGAGGGCATGGGAACGGGTGGGTGACATGCTTGCTGCTGCTGGGAGATTCAGTATATCTTGGCTGAGTTCTTGGCTTCTGGAAAAACCTGGCTTTATGTGGCCCCAGGGAAGCCACTTGCAGGAGGCGGAGACTGTTGTTGAGAAACAGGGCAGAGCTTGCTTTCTTTGGGAATTTTTAACTATTTGAGCCACGTACTCGACAGCAATGTCACCCGAGCCTTTTTACTATCCACTTTGCATTCTGCATCAACCTCAACCTGTGTCCCTATCTGTGGAAAGCCAGTCACCAGTCCCTATCTGGGGGGGGGGGGTCACCGGAGGTAACTTATAGCAGGAGGGAGGGAATGGAGGTAGTTTAGTCACAGGGTTTATTGTGTAGTTCCAGGGTCTTCCTTTTTACCAAAACTCTTCCCATCCAACATTTTCTTTCCTTTAAAGCTCTTACAGCCTAAGATTTCAAAAAGACTGCCCTCCCCTTCAAATCCATGCGCCCACCGCACTGCTCACCCAACCACTACCAGCTCCCAAAGGTGCCACGCAGCTGGCTGGGAAAGAAGGGGAGAGGGCTCCTCCGGGAGCGGGGAAGCCAAGAGAGCGGCGTTTCTGAGGGATTTCACCTCCTACCCTCGGTTACATGACGCCACCCCTCCCTCCAAAGCCTGGATCTGCGCCTCCATTTTTGTTTTGGGGCAGAGAGGCAGGGGCTCCCGGGTAGCAGGAGGGGGCAAGGGAAGCGGTGATTATCACCCGCCCGGGGGAGAGGGGTGCTGTCCCCCTCCTTCCCCTCCATCCGCGCCCCGGCATCCCCGGCCACCTTCCCGGGGTCTTCCCCCGCCCCTTGTTGCTAAGGCCCGGACCGTCATCCCAGCAACAGCCTCAGTCATGTGACCGGCAATGGCGGCGCTGACGGGAGGTAGGTGAGCCCGGCGCCCCCACACCCACCGCGTGCCCCCCGGGCCCGATCGGCGCCCTCGCGAGCCCCCCGCGCCCCTCCGCCCCCTCCTCCGCCTCTGACCCCGGCGCGCGCTCGCCCGGCGGCTCCGGGAGCGGGCACCGTCGGGGCCGGGCCCAGCATCATCCTGCCGGCACCTCCAGCCCTCGGCCTCCATTTGGGTGTTCTGAGGGCCGCAGTCGGGCCGGGCGGACACACGCCCTCACCCGGCGGCGGGACTCCGGGGCTTCCTCGAGTAGGGATGCGGGAGTTGGTTTCGGGTTGGATGGGTCTGGGGGCCAGGGCTGGGGGGACGAGGAGGGTGGGGTGCCTCGGTGGACACCCCCCAGGGGACCCTCGCCCTTTCTCGCCGTCCCTGCTTGGGGCCACTGTCCGGAGGGAGACACTGGGCTCCTGTCCGGCCTGGTTTGCCCCAGAGGAATGCTAGACCAGACTAAACTGTGGCCCCGCCTCCCTGTGCTGTGCCAGCAGGGCTTGGAGCTAGGACACCTAGATCCTGGGTCCTCTTGTCCTGGGGTGGGGACGTGCCACGGTGCACCAGCCATGCGGGCTGGGACTCTAGAGTTTCATCTTAAGGGCCCTGGGATGGAGGCACGGAAGGACAGCGGCTCCTTCTTTGGATGAGTCAAGGAATTGAGGTCACATTAATGGCCCCCTCTTCCTAACTGAGCTGCACTTTGTGTTGTGGGAACAGCCCCGGGGCTGAATGTGACAGGACTCAGGGGACAAAACGTGGGGTCCCTCCAGCTGAGCTCCTGCTTGAGCCCCGCCCCTCCTAAATGCAGACCCGGGAGCTCACAGCAGCTCTGCGGGCCTGCTGGGCCCCCGTTGGGTTCAAAGGTGACTATGAGAACTTTGTTGTTGCAGGGACCCCTGCTATCACTTTGCTGGCATCCCTAGCAGACTTTGCTCTCAGGGAAAGGTCCCCGCCAACAACAGGGACTTATTTGAGAATGGGAAGTAAAGAAGTGAGATGAGCAGCTGAGCAGCATAGGAAGTATCTCTGTCAGTGTGATCTGAGGGAGGTGGCAAGTGCGACCTTCACCCCCAGGGCCTTTGCCTGGACCTAGGAGATCTCTCTCTCCCTCTCTCTCTGCACTGGGGGGTGGGGGTGGGGTGAAGAGTTAGCCTGATGAAGTTCCCAGAGCAACTCTGAGAGTCTGGGCATGGAATTCTGCAGGGGAGGAGAGCACATAGAAGTGTTTTGTTTCTGGGCTGGCTGAGGAAATGCTATCGCGCTATCATAACTCTTTACCCTCCTGGTCCCCAGCTCTGGTCAGCTCGATGTGGGAGTAGAGACTTGCACTGCCACCATCTCCCATGGTCTTTTCAGGTACCGCAACCCCAAGGGACCCTCCCGTGCCCAGGAGCCTTACTCCAGGTTCCTGTCTGTTTCCAGGGCGACTGAGTTGGGGCCTGTGGGGGTTGGGGAAATCTATCTCTTACTTTCTTTTCTTTCCCATCCCACTAGGCCACACAGTCTCCAAGTAGCAGGGTAAAGGAGTGAGCCTGCATGCCAATCCTAAGTTCTTCCGGGTCAAAGTGAGCAAAACTCGGGCTGGGGGGGAGGGCTGGGGGGGGAGGCTCCCTCCCCGTTTGAAGAGCCTATTTTGGTGCTTGGCTTAGATACAATATGGAAACTCTTGTTCCCCAGCAAATTCTGGGGCTATGGGAGACAAGGGGTGATAGAAAACCAGTTTGCAGGAGGTGTTGGGGTTGGCACTGAGGAACACAAGCGCTAATGTGGGGTTCGGAGGGAGCCTGGAGTAGAACTCTGCACGCTGAGGCCCCTTCGCTCTCGGGGCAGTGTCGTTCGTCCTGTCCAGAATGGCAGCCTGTGGGGGCACCTGCAAGAACAAAGTGACTGTCTCCAAGCCTGTGTGGGACTTCCTGAGCAAGGAGACCCCAGCCCGGCTGGCCCGGCTTCGGGAGGAGCACCGTGTGTCCATCCTCATAGACGGCGAGACTTCTGACATCTACGTGCTCCAGCTCTCCCCACAGGGTCCTCCCCCAGCCCCTCCCAATGGGCTCTACCTGGCCCGCAAGGCTCTGAAGGGGCTACTGAAAGAGGCGGAGAAGGAGCTGAAGAAAGCTCGGAGGCAGGAGGAGCTCATGGGCTGCCTGGCTCTGGGGGGTGGGGGGGAGCACCCTGAGCTGCACCGCCCAGGTCCACCTCCTCTTCGAGCAGCCCCACTCCTGCCCCCGGGGGCAAGAGGGCTCCCCCCTCCCCCTCCCCCCCTGCCCCCTCCACTTCCTCCTCGGCTGAGGGAGGAGGCTGAAGAACAGGAAAGCACCTGCCCCATCTGCCTGGGGGAGATCCAGAATGCCAAGACCCTGGAGAAGTGCCGGCACTCATTCTGCGAGGGCTGCATCACGCGGGCCCTGCAGGTGAAAAAAGCCTGCCCCATGTGTGGCCGATTCTACGGGCAGCTGGTGGGCAACCAGCCCCAGAACGGGCGGATGCTGGTCTCCAAGGATGCCACCCTCCTGCTACCCAGCTATGAGAAGTACGGCACCATCGTCATCCAGTATGTCTTCCCGCCCGGTGTCCAGGGGGTAAGAGGACCATCTAGTTCTCCCTGACCTTTGGTGTTCCCCAAGTTCACTCTCTGACCTAAGAAAAACAGCTTATGAGGGGAGTATGTTGTTAGACATGACATACTCTTGCTGCCTCCCAGCATGCTCTGGAGCTGGGGGGAGGGGGAGCTGTCTCCTTGAGGCCCAGCTCTTTTATCGCCATGACCCAAAGGTACATGTACAACTCAAGAATGAGGGCTTGAGTGTAGATCAGTGGAAGAGCACCTGTCTATAATATGGGGAGCCCTGAGTTCAATCCCTGCCCCCGAACAAACCAAATCAAACAAGGAAAAAAAAAACCTTAAAGCCAGGTCTGACGGGAAGGCTTGAACACTAACCCTGACAGACACAGAAAGTCAGGAGTTTGTGACCCAGGACAGAGGTACAGGCAGGCGCAACGGGAAGAGAGGGGCCTGGCCATTCTAACAGCTGGGCGCCACTCTGTTCCAGAGTATGAGACAATGAAAGCTTGACTAGAGCTGAAGGCAAATGTCTCTGCTGGACAGAGAGTCTTGCACAGCTGGTTCACAATGGGGCGAAGAAACTGAAGGGAAGAAACAGAAACATGGAAACAGGAGGTGGTGACAGATGCCTTAGTATTTTAGGTAGACGAGGGAATGCCGAAAGATAAGTTTCTCTTGTCACATTTTTGCTGCGTTATCTGGAGAGTAACTTCCATCGCCTCTGAGAGTGCATTTATTCCCGAGTTGAGACTTGAGGGATTAACAATAAGAATTATGTCCAGAAACAGGCTTCCTGCCCAGATCCCAAAGCCATCTTTCCCTGGAAGGCCGTTGGTCTGCTGGGAATGCACAGACAAAAAGGCCTGCCAGAGCCACCCTCCACTGGTTTGCAGGCCTCTGAGGCAGCCAGCCGCCCTCCACCCACCTGCCTGTTCTTCCTCTCAGGCTGAACACCCGAACCCGGGAGTTCGGTATCCTGGCACCACAAGGGTGGCCTACCTCCCGGACTGCCCCGAGGGCAACAAGGTGCTGACCCTGTTCCGAAAGGCATTTGACCAGCGTCTCACATTCACTATCGGCACGTCCATGACTACAGGGAGACCCAATGTCATCACTTGGAACGACATCCACCACAAGACCAGCTGTACAGGGGGACCCCAGCTGTGCGACTCCTGCTCATTTCGCTCCCCTGGCTCCTCCCCTTCTCTCCATTTCTACTTTGGGAGAGTCATCCGCCCCCTCCTCTGGGAGTCTCCTAACTGGAGATCAGCCACCACTTCCTCACTCTTCCCATCCTAGTCCTGATGTGCTCAGCTTAAATCAAACAAAAACTTCAAGATTCTGGCCTGTCCTGGTTTTGGAGTTCCCTCCTCATGGGAAGTGGGGGGGGGGGGTCTGAATTTGGCCTAAGTCACTCAAGATGAGGGTGGGTGTCAATGAACAAGGCCACACAGCTAACCCCGATCCTCATTTCTCTTCGCCCCAGGTTTGGGTACCCGGACCCCACCTACCTGACTAGGGTACAGGAGGAACTGAGGGCCAAGGGTATCACTGATGACTGAAGGACATCCCCTTTGCCAAGGCCCCTGCTGCCCTCTTCTGGGATCCAACGGAAGGAAGCCTCTGTTCTCTCTCTCTCTCTCTCTCTGCCCCCACACCACCCACGAGGGGATTTGTCTGGCTGGGGTGGGAGTTCCATGGGGAAGGGGACAGCCCTTTCCCGGCCCCAGATTGGCCAAGCGCTTCGCGCCCTTTGAGCCATTCCCCTCTGGCAGAGGCCGGTTTCCCAGGCTGCCTGCCCTGCGCTCTTATGTACATATTCTCTCTGCCCCCTGCTCCTCTGGTGTTTGGGCTTTTCCTGGTCTGTACTGTGCTCCAGTCAGTAAGCTGGGAAAGGATCTGGGTAGGGAGGATGGAGGTCTCTTACTCCAGCCCCCCAACCCTGTACTGTTTCACCTTGGGACTGATATTAGCTGCCTCCTCGCCGCCCCGCCCCCCAGCCAGCTGTGTGTTAAGATAACAGTAGTCCTACCTTAAGGGATCCTTTCTCTCCTGTGTCTGTCTGTCAGTATGTCTTTCTCTCGCTCTTCTCTGCCCCTATAAGGGAGCCTCCTCACCCTGTTCTGGAATTGCTGCCAGACCGTAGCTTTTAATTTAATAAAAATAAAGTAAAATATGCAACTCTATGCCACACCCGTTTTCTGTTCCTTGGACGGGGCGGGGGTGGGGAGCAGGACCCGCTGAGCAGGAGATGGGGAGATGGGGAATCCTCACACATGCCTGCACAGTTTACCTCCTGGGACCCTGGGGAACAGGACTGAATTAGGTCGGGGCGCTGCAATAACCCTGCAAAGCCCCAGGCCACACTTCGATGGATGGAATCTGGGATTAAGAGGGGTTTGTTTGTTGCTCAACTCCGTTTGTGGAGAAAGGAACAACCCTACCCCTTTTTCGAAGTTTGGCTGCGGTGGGAGTGGGGGCGGAGCCGGCAGGGGGGCGGATTCGGGAGTAGCAACTCCCCGGACGCACGCACGCAGAGACCTCAGAGCCCCCCAGCTTCCGTAGCCCCTCGGCCCTGAAACCTGAAGCAGGGTAGGGGTCCAGCATGAAGCCCCCGGACCGCCCCACCCCTGGCCGTACTGACCGGATACTGGGGGTCATGGGGGGCATGCTGCGCGCATGCGCCGTACCCGGGCAGGAGGGGGTAAGGAGGAGGGCCGCGGGTGGGGTCGGGGGTCTTTAGGGGACTTCAGGAGGATTGCACTCCACGGCTCAGTTTACCCGCAAACAAAAGTTATTCGGAGCAGTCCGTGGGTCGCAGGGATCCCTGCGTTCGGCTGCAGAGGCCACAGGCTAGGTTCTCGTGGAACCCTTCCGAATTATGAGCAGTTTGACAGCAGGGAGCCGGGGGGGGGTCCTGACAGTGACTCTGTCCCGGCAGCCCCCGGAGAGAGATCCCCTAGGGCCAGGGAGTACCCAGACAGAGAGCGACTGTCCCGAGCAGGACCAAACAGGGGAGCGCGAGCCTGGGGTCCGCGCCTGGGCTCTGCAGCCGGGTAAGACGCCGGGCTTGGGTGGGGCTCAGCTTGTCATCCTGCGCAAAGTGGAGGCTGCTTCAGACAGACCCCGTTCTCCTTGACTTAGAGGTTCGCGCCCAATTTGCATGGGACCATTTAATCGCGGACACCACGCTTCTCTTCGCCTTCTAGCCCGAGGTGTGTCCCCACTTCGGCGGGTCCCAAGCCCCCGAAGGCGGAGTGCAGTGTCCCGCGCCCCACCCCTGGCCCTCGGCCAGCTCAGGCGCCTGGACTTCGCCTTAATTGGTGATTAGTTTTAGCTTGGAGTTCTGGGGCCTGGAGGAAAGAAGGGTCGGGGGGAGAGGGCGGCACCTGGGCTGTGTTCCACACAAAGTGTTCCCCAGACACGCATGCCGCGTGCGTGGGGCGGCGGGGGTGGGACAGCCAGAACCCAGGACCTCTCACACAAGCCAAGGCCCCATCCAGCGAGCGAATCCTTCATCTCAGAGGCCGAGGGGCGACCGAGGCAGACGCCCCCCCGCCCCGCCCCGCCCCAGGCTCCTCGCCTGACCCAGCCCGCAGACGCAGCTGGGATGCTAGAAGGATCTGGGGCGGGGGAGCCCAGGCCCGGGGGGGGGGAGGTCTGGGGACGTGGAGTGGGAGCTTGGTGGTGCCTGGGGGAGGGGGCTGGGGTGGAAGGGCGGGAGAGGCGGAGCCGGGCGCAGAGGCCCCTCCCCGCGGCAGCACCGCGGCCCGGCCTGGCCGCTCCGCCCGCGCCCGCGCACCCCCAGCGGCTCCGGCCCCCGCACCACCCCGCCCCGGCCTAGGGCCGCCGCTAAGCCGAGGCCCGAGACGGAGCTGGAGCCGCTGTCGCATCCCGGCCGGGCCTGCCCCACTGCCCCTCCCTCTGGCTGGACATCTGGACCCTGGGCCCCGCACCGCCGGGGCTCCGGAAACCCTCCCCGCCCAACTCCGCGGCCCAGCCCCGCACCGCCCTCCCTCCAGGCTCCCCTGCCGCGACTTCCGTCTACTCCTGGACCCCCGCTTCCCATCCCTTTCCTCCCCCCCTCCCCCAAGCCTGGACCCCGGAGGGAGGGAGGGGGGTGTGCGCCCTGCGCCGTCCCCGCCCCGCCCCCCGTGATTCCCCCTGCATGGCCGGCCCGGGTGGGGGGTGCGGGGGGCCCCGGGCGCCATGCGGGGGGGTCACAAAGGGGGTCGCTGTGCCTGTCCCCGTGTGATTCGAAAAGTGCTGGCAAAATGCGGCTGCTGCTTCGCCCGGGGGGGACGTGGTGAGTGCGAGGTCTGGAGGGGACAGCCTTGACTTGGGGGTTGGCTTGAGTTGGGGTTTAGGGCATCTGCTTGCTCCGGCCCTAGGGATTTAGGGCTGGAGCCTGTGCGTGTGTTTTCCAGGAAAGTGATTTCACAGAATATCTGAGGTCCTTTCTACTAGATTTCTACTCATTCAAGTTGCGGGAATTGAGGAAGGGTCAGAGGACTCATCTCGTTCCTATAATCAGCTGGCTAGGAGGAAAAATTCTCTCTTATCTTCTGAGGCCCAGAACTGTGTGTCTCCCCTCAGATCCCCGAACTAGGCTGAAAAGTCTCCAGCAAAGAGAGCAGGAATGACGATGCCGGGGTGGGTAACTGTCTGCCAGGGGCTTTATAGGAAAGGCTCAGGTTGCAGCCCTTCTCTGGCCAAAGATAACCCTGCTGAGCTCTCCTCACTGGCCCCTCTGTTGGGCACGTGCATCTGCTGGAGAGGTGGGCTGTCTAAAAAAAAAAAAAAATAAGTAGTAATCATTGCAGTTGGAGGAGGAGGGGTCTGGGGGTGGCAGACTGCTGAGCGCTTTTGTTCTGGCCCTCTCTGGGAGGATGGTCTGTACCTATCAGAAGGGGGAGTGTTACAGGAAAGCAGATGGCTACCCCCCAGTTTGCAGTGTCTGCCCAGATGGCTGCCCCCACCCCCGTATCTGTGCTGTGCTCAGGGTATGGGGAACCTCCACTTGGAACTGGAGGACTACAGGCCCAGAAACCAGGTGCTTACTGTCCTTCCGCTCCAGGGGGCCCTTGCAAAGATGTCTGTCCTGGACAGTTCCAATAAGGGTTGGCAAGAGAGGGAACCCTGGAAGACAGGGTCTGCACACCTTGGCAGCGACAGGCAGGGAGTTCCCCTAGGGCCTGGAGTCTGGAGCTGGGCAATGGTCCATCAGCTTCTCTCTTTCTCTCCCATTAGAATCCTATTCCATTGCCGGTAGTGAGGGGAGCATTTCAGCATCTGCTGTCTCAGGTCTAGCTGCCCCGTCTGGCCTCAGCTCTCACCCCTGTTCTCCAGCCCCCCCTGGGCCAGTCACTGGCCTGAGGAGATGGTTGGATCATTCCAAACATTGTCTTGGTGTGGAAACCGAGGCAGGCAGTGGTCACACAGGACAATATGAGGTGAGCAGGGCATTCAGGAAAGACCCTGGGGACAAGGGCAAACGGGTTGGGGTCACTGGTCATGACCTGTTCGTGACCTCAGTCCCTCTGTCTGGCCCTAGAACTGGATGCTGGAACCAACCATAGCCACAGGACAGGGGTTGCCAGAACTAACCTTACTGACTACGTTGTTGGAGGGCCCTGGAGACAAGACACGGGTATGAGGGAAGAGAGCTGGGCAGGCGCATGCACCTGTTCAGGGCCAGCTTCAGCTGCCTTTCAATCAGGTTCCAGGCCCTCCTGGGCTATGGGAGATCATGTTTCAAAGTCAACCGAACGGCAGCTGGAGGCAATGATTAAGCATACTTGGTACTCTTCCATAAGACCCAAGTTCAGTTCCCAGCACCCACATCACAATTACCTGTCTCCCAACGCCAAAGGAAACAGCACCCTCTTCTGGTCGCTGTGGGTACCAGCACACAGTGGCACCCCAACACCTATATACAATTCATAATAATAATAATTGTTATTATTGTTATTATTTTGGGTTTTTTGTTTTTGTGGTTTTCTTTTTCTTTTCTTTCTTTTTTTCTTTTCTTTTTTTTTTTTTTTTTTTTTTTGAGACAGGGTTTCTCTGTGTAACAGCCCTGGCTGTAGACCAGGCTATCCTTGAACTCACAGAGATCCACCTGCCTCTGCCTGCCAAGTGCTGGGATCAAAGGTGTGCGCCACCACCACCCAACAATAATAATAAATCTTAAGCCAGGTACGGTGACCCACACCTGCAATCCCAACACTCAGGAGGAAAAGGCAAGTGGATCTCTGTAGGTTCAAGACCAGCCTGGTTTACAAAGCAAGTTGCAGGATAGCCAGAACTACATAGAGGGACCGTATGTATCTCAAAACAGACTAAACGAATGACTATAGATAGAGACTACAGATAGATAGAGACTATAAATAGAGACTAGAAGGCTGTCCTCACTGAAAGGGTTATCCTTTGTTTGCCCTGCCATGCTCTGGCCTTCCAGTCAGCTGAAGAGGAGACCTTGTCCCAAGCGCCTGAGAATGAGGAAGAGCAGAAGAAGGTGGCTCTGGAAAGGAGTCTGTAAGTTCACGGCGCACTGCACTTGCCGATTGATCTTCCACAAGACCCCTCCACGTTACGGCCCTCCAAGGGTGGCTGTGGTGTTGGGAGGCCATTTAGTCCTATAAGAACCCTGGCTAAACTAAGTCTGTCTCTGTGCTCTGAAGTGGCCATGCCTTGCACTGCCTTGTCCTCCCTAGGTTTGTCCTGAATGAGCTGGTGGAAACAGAAAGAATGTATGTGGACGACTTGGGACAGATTGTAGAGGTAGAGGTTCTCTTGTCCTTCCCAGCCATGGCCCGCTTACCCTTCCCCTCTGCCTGGGGATATTTTCAAGGGCTGCTACTCCTCTGTACCGCCTTCCTAGTGCCCTCTGCTTCTGGGCTCTGTGTTGGGGCTCGTAGTCTAATCTCGCCCTTCCCACAGGGCTACATGGCTACCATGGCTACTCAGGGGGTCCCCGAGAGTCTTCGAGGTCGTGACAGGATTGTGTTCGGGAACATACAGCAGATCTATGAGTGGCACAGAGAGTGAGTGACGGACCCTGAGCCCGCTGCCGGGGAAGGGCGTTCCTCTAGAGATCTCTCTGTCCTGGTTTCTGTATGGGAGCCATGGGTCCACTGGGACTCAGGAAGCCTTTGGAGTTTCGTAGGGAGAGTGCCCAGGGCGTGTGTGAGGAGGCTGAGGGGTCCGAGACGTGCTTGATGTGTTTGTTGCCTGTCCCCCAACTCTTCCAGCTATTTCCTGCAGGAGCTGCAGCTGTGTTTGAAAGATCCTGATTGGTTGGCTCAGCTGTTCATCAAACATGTGAGGCGAGGCCCTGGCGGGGGGGGGGGGTCTGGGGGGGGGTTGGGGGTTGGGATGGGTCTGGGCTCGGTGGAGATGTGCTGTCTTCCCTCATCAACTCCTCTGCTGTCTCCAACATTACCCGTTAGGAACGTCGGCTGCATATGTATGTAGTCTACTGTCAGAATAAGCCCAAGTCAGAGCATGTGGTGTCAGAATTTGGGGACAGCTACTTTGAGGTCAGTGGCTGAGGTGCCTTGGGAAGGAGGTGGAGCACAGAATCAGCACGAACAGGCTGGTCAGGCCTCATAATTTCCCTGTCACCGTCCTCAGGAGCTCAGGCAGCAGCTGGGACACCGTTTGCAGCTCAATGACCTCCTCATTAAACCTGTACAGAGAATTATGAAATACCAGCTATTGCTCAAGGTCAGGACCACCCTTCTCCCCGGGGACACAGCTGGCTGGGACAGGGAGGTCCTCCCTCTGTCCTTGGGGTTGTGCTCACAGCCTCCCCAAGCATCTCCTCTCTGTGTCCCAGGATTTTCTCAAGTATTATAGCCGAGCTGGGATGGATACTGAAGAGCTGGAGGTGAGGTCCCAGGATGGCCTTATCCTCTGGGTACCTCAGGCTCTGGGTGGCTCAGGGATGTCTGGTTTTTAGGAAGAGGCCCCTGGGGTGGTGATGTGTGGAGAGGCAGCTGTCTGGCTCTCAAAAAGAGGCCTCTGTGCCAGTCATGACTCGGTTTGTCCAACAATGTCCCTCTCCACCTATATCCCAGCAAGCTGTGGAGGTGATGTGCTTTGTCCCCAAGCGCTGTGATGATATGATGTCCCTGGGAAGACTTCGGGGATTTGAGGTATGGGACTGAGACAGTGAAGTGTTCTGAGCTCAGGGCTTAGCACTCTGGGTCCTTATAAGGAATTACCTTCTGAGCTGCAGGGTTAGCTGGGAGGAGGGGAGGGGGCGTGGAGGGAGGGAGAGGCTGATGCTCTTCAAACCCTTCTCGAGCTTTCTCAGAGCCATGTCCTTTGGTTTCAGGGAAAACTGACTGCTCAGGGGAAGCTCTTGGGCCAGGACACATTCTTGGTCACAGAGCCAGAGGCTGGGGGTTTGCTCTCTTCCCGGGGTCGGGAGAGGCGCGTCTTTCTGTTTGAGCAAATCGTCATCTTCAGTGAAGCACTTCGGGGAGGAGGTCGAGGTGGCGCACAGCCTGGCTACGTGTACAAGAGCAGCATCAAGGTGTGGGGGAGGGGCAGGCTGAGAGGGGATGCGACCTCGTGACGTCTGCCTCTTGGGGGTTGGTGGAGGGGCCTGCAGGATCTGAGGACTGCTTTTGTTTGCAAATCCAGGTGAGCTGCCTAGGACTGGAGGGAAACCTCCAAGGCAACCCTTGCCGTTTCGCACTGACCTCTAGGGGGCCGGAAGGTGGGATCCAGCGCTATGTTCTGCAGGCTGCAGACCCTGCAATCAGTCAGGCCTGGATCAAGCAAGTGGCCCAGATCCTGGAAAGCCAGCGTGACTTCCTCAATGGTAAAGATGCACCATCCCTTTGCATGCTCTCAGAGCCATTTGACCTCCTGAACCCCACCCCCACCCCGGCCAAACCCCAGCCCATGGTTCTTTGTGCTTGGCTTTTCTCCATTCTCCACCCGCCCAGAATCCTTGAAAAGTGCTACGCACTTTGCATTGGCTAACTTAGGAGGGCGGGCAAATAGGAGGAAGAGAAAGGTAGAAAAGGCTTAGTCTTCCTCCCTGTAATACATGCTTTGTCTTGTTGGTAGCATTGCAGTCACCCATTGAGTACCAGAGGCGGGAGAGCCAGACCAACAGCCTGGGGCGGTCAGCAGGACCTGGGGTAGGGAGCCCTGGGAGGTGGCGGCCTGGAGACCTGGCCCAGCTCAGCATGCGCACACCCATCAATGGCTCCCTCCCTTCCCTGCTGCTTTTGCCCCAAGGGGAGGCGCCCAGAGCGCCCTTGCCCCTGGACATACAGGTATGAGAAATGGTTTCCTACTAGGGCAGAAAGGGGAAGGCATCGTCATCTCTCCGCCCCTCCCCCTCTCCTTTGCCACCTTCCTTTTGTGTGACTTTACTACTTTCCATCCTTACCTCCTCTGGTTTAATTCCAGGGCAAGAGAGGGTGGCCTGGCTGGGGCCTTACCTGGAAACTGAGAGTAGACTGGTGGCCTCTGCTGATCCTGTGGCCTGAATCTTCCTGCAGGCTCTCAGTGATGTCTCCCCGGCTCCTCCCGACCCTGCAGCCCTAACGGCTCAGAGCAACCCTCCCTGTCAGGCCAGGCTGGCCAAGCTGGATGAAGATGAGCTGTAGCTGGTGAAGGCCTCAGGAGTGCAGCCCATGCAGCCACTGATTCCTCAGGGAATGTGAGGGCAGTCCTGGCCATGTGCCAGAGCCCTTTCTTCCCGGCACGTGTGCCTGCCTGCGTGCGTGCGAGGATGGGCAAGACTTGGAGAGAGGTCAACATGGAGGGGGCTCTTCCCTGCCCCAGGGACAAGGACCTGGCAGCTCTACTCCATGCATGTGTCCCCTCAGATGGAGGAAATGTAGGGGCTTGGAGGAAGGGCTAGGGCAGGGACCAGATAGAAACGGTTGGTTTTCTTGTGATTTTGTTTTCCAGTTTCCTGTGAATAAAAGTTTTGTTATATCACTAGGCTGCGGTCTTGGTAGTTGGTAGGGGAGACTGAAGAGGCTGCTGTGGGGAAATGGGTTGCATAGAAGAGATCTGATAGGCTGTCGGTGCACGCCTTTAGTCCCAGCCCTTGGAGGCAGAAGCAGGCCGTCTCTGTGAGTTTGAGGCCAGACTGGTCTACATAGTGAGACCCTGTCTGTCATCTCAAACAAACAAACAAACAAAACAAGAGAAGGCCAGAGGTCAAAGGGGCCTCTGGCTTTGTCACCCGGCAATCACACCATCTCTCAGTTCACACCCAGGGCTTAGGGGAACTCTGGAGTTGTCTTAATGTTCCCTTTATTCAGC
Organism: Phodopus roborovskii; assembly: GCF_943737965.1. NCBI lineage: Eukaryota > Metazoa > Chordata > Mammalia > Rodentia > Cricetidae > Phodopus > Phodopus roborovskii. The sequence continues at coordinate 2,120,387 of NW_026125489.1, forward strand.
CCTCTGGGCTCTAGATTTGTTCTGTGGTTCAAACTCCACCACAAGGCTCACTGTACTGAGTCGCCATTATCCCCCCCCCCACCCAGGCGTCTAGATACTAATGAATAAAAAGTATCCAGGGTACCTTTGCTCTGAGGCTGCTGCCACATTCTGCTGAATAGTGGGAAGGTAGAGCGGATCCTGACTCTCTTTTGCCCTCTTGGCGTGGGGGGGCGGGGAAGGTGTGTCCACGCTGAATAGGAATGGACTCTATAAGCCCAGAGAGCTGAAGAGGTCTTCACCCCTCCTGACGCCTGGTGCAGCCCCTGGGACAGGGACAGCCAAGCGTACAGAGACCCAGATGGCCTCTGGGTCCCTATGTATGTGTGTGTCTCCTGTGTCAACCAGTCCCCTGGGCTTAGTCACGTGTGCAGGGGCTTCCTTAGCAGACAATAGACCGCTGGGTGGGAGGGTTGTGGAAATGCTGGCCCCCCCCATGGGTCCCAGGTTCCTTCAGCTGACAATGTGAGGAGGGAGTTATAAGGGGGGGGGGACAGGACGTGAGGTCCAGATAAGATTTCTGGGGAACAATAGGAGGAATTGAAGAGGAGAGGTCCACCCTCTCTGTACCCCACCCTGGGCTTTGGGGTCAGGGACTGGGGAGAACCAGAGAGCGATGGACAGTGTGTGACTGGAGGAGGGGATGACAGCAAATGGCAGGGATCTGGGACTCATACCTTTGTGCCTCTTCAGGGACCACAGGGGTGCATGGCGGGCGTGTGCCCCTGGTACAGCCAGGCCCACCGGTGCCCGCTGTAATGGGACAGCCAAAGCAGCTGGGGTGATGGCGTCAGCAGGAAGTACCATGCCCTTACTTTCAGCATGTACTGTGGAACGCCTACTTTGAGAAGAAAACTGGATGTAAGGGACAGTATTTCAGGCCTTTGCGGCTCCTAAGAAGTAAGATAAAAACATTCATGTTAGTCCACTATTTCCCCTAAAGCAGAGCCAGCCACCCCTAGCAAAGAGGTAGTTCTCTGTCCCTGCCCTTGCTGGCTGTGTATTAGCTTTTAAGACTTGTTATAAAACAATTTTCTTGGGGTAAGCTTGCCAAATGAGGAACAGGATTTGGGTGGGGAATCCCAGCTGGTGATGAACGCTATGCTCCGGTGATGGGAGGGTGCAGGGGCTCAGGGCAGGACCATCGATCCAAATAAACCAACTGTCTTTGCAAATGAGGAAAGGGACCTGAGGAGGTCCCTGGAGGTGGTCTCTCTACCATTCCTCATAGCAGGCCTCCAGGCTTCCAGGCGGTCAGATCCGGCTAAGGATGTCTGAGGAGGCGCCTAACGCAGGGGCTTTTTCCACCCAAGCCTGACCCAAGGAGGCACTCTAGAGAATAACTCCCTACAGGTCCGGATTGGACCCTGTTTTTACGGAGGCGGGCTCAGGACTAGCGGGGAGGGGGGCGGAGAAAGGGGGAGAAGGGGGTATTTAAGACCAGGAGATGCTGCAGGGGGCCAAGGGCAAAATGAGTGGCCCACCCGGCTCTGGGACCTGCCCAGGTCCGGAAGAGGTTTCTGACCTTAAGGCTCCACTGAGCTCTAGGTTCAGGGAGCCTCTCACCCACGCTCGGTTCCAGGAGCTTTTCGGGGGCGCCGAGGAGCCGGAGCTACCAGCTGAGCCCTGCTCACCCCGGCTGTGCGGGCCGTGGAGGCGGCGAGCCTGCTCCGGTTCTGGGCCAGGGGCGTGGCGCGTGCTGCTGGCCCGGCTGCCCCCGCTGCGCTGGCTGCCCCGTTACCGCTGGCGAGCCTGGCTGCTCGGAGATGCGGTGGCAGGAGTGACCGTGGGCGTTGTGCACGTGCCCCAGGGTGAGGCCCTAGCTACAGCCTGGTGGGGATTCCGAGCTGTGGGGTGGGCGGGGGCTTCCAGGGAGCTGAGCTTTGAGCAGTGAGGTGGTGGGTTCGTGTCCCTGCGCCATCATGGCGGGGCGGGGGGAGGGGATTGGAAGCTCGGTTCGGGAGGACTGAGGGACCCCGCCATCTACCCCACCCCCGTCCCTCCTCGTCTGTGCATCGCTGTGAGACGTCTTGGGCTCTGTTCTGCCTCAGAGAATTGGAGAGAGGCACAAAACCTGCCACCCACGACGTGGGCAGGGATTTGTGACCTTGTCAAGCCTCTTGACCTCCCACTGAGGCCGTTAACCTCTCAGTTCCCTCAGGGGTCATGATTTATAGTCTCTGATGCCAGCCCAAGAGTGTGGGAAAGGGCAGTACCTGGAGGTTGTAAACCACACACACACACACACTCACACTCACACACACACACACACACACTCACACACACTCACACACACACTCTCTCAACACACACTCTCTCTCTCACACACTCACACACACACACACTCTCTCTCTCACACACACACTCTCTCACACACTCACACACACACTCTCACACTCACACACTCTCTCTCACACACACACACACACACACACTCTCTCACACACACACACTCACACACACTCTCTCACACACACACTCTCTCTCTCACACACACACACTCACACACTCTCACACACACACTCTCTCTCTCACACACTCACACTCACACACTCTCTCACACACTCACACTCTCTCACACACACTCACACACACTCTCTCACACACTCACACACTCACACTCTCTCACACTCACTCTCTCTCACACACACTCACACACTCTCTCACACTCACTCACACACACTCTCTCACACACTCACACACACACTCTCTCACACACACTCACACACTCTCTCTCACACACTCACACTCACACACACACCTCGTTTCTTCTGCTTTCCCCTAGGCATGGCTTTTGCCCTCCTGACCTCCGTACCCCCGGTGTTGGGACTTTATACTTCGTTCTTTCCCGTCCTCATCTACAGTTTGCTGGGCACTGGGAGACACCTGTCCACTGGTGAGTGGCCATACAGCCCATAACTTCTCTTTAGGATGCAAATAGCCAGGGGATTGAGGCTTTCCTTTTGGGGGGGGCCGGTATCATGGTATAGGCTGAGGCTCCCCAGAGATCAGGTGGTCTCGAACTCAGAGATCTGTCTGCCTCTGCCTCCCTCTTGCTGGTATTAATGGTGTGGGCCAAACACACCCTGGCTAAGGCTGCTATTTGAAAGCTTTGGGGTTCTAATCCTCTCTGCCACCTTCCGGCACCTACTTGCCACTTACCTCTCTTAGGACTTCCCTAACCTATTGCCTCCGTTTAGCACAGAATTCTATGACCCACCCCGGGGGGGGGGGGGCTTGCTGGAGTGGGTACAGAGGCGGGAGTTTACACGGATCTTCTTGTCCCCTGTGAAATTTGGTTAAAACGAGTAACTCCCGGCCTTGAAGGGAAAAAAGAGGCACACAGTCCGCCTAGAGCCTGCGAAGGGGGCATTTTCTGTCAGTAGGGGCAATCTTTTCCTCCCAGGACACCGGATCCGGGCTTGCAGCACCGGCCCATGTCCCCAAGGTCTTCACGTAAGCTTGCTAAGAGAGTGGACCAGATAGCTGCACCCAAGGCTCTAGAATTGCGGGAGTCTGGGCTGCTCTGCCCCAGGCTGCAGGCATGCTAAACCTCTGCGTTTGGCCCGTGGCTGCAGGAACTTTCGCAGTTCTCAGCCTCATGACCGGCTCTGTTGTCGAGCGCCTTGTGCCCGAACCCCTCGCGGGGAACCTCAGTGGAATCGAGAGGGAGCAATTGGAAGCTCGGAGAGTTGGGGCGGCGTCGGCTGTGGCCTTCGGGAGTGGGGCGCTGATGGTAAGGGAGCACTCAGTGCGGGCCCTGCTGGGTGTGGGTGGATCCACCGGAGAGGACTGGAACAATTGGACCCGAGGGTGGGGGAAGGGCAGGGGCACGCCTCGGGTTCAGGTCCCGAGTGGCAGATGTGCGGTGCGGAGGCTGGCTGGTCTGTTGGCGATCGCACACACACACACACACCCCACCATCTCTGCAGCTGGCGATGTTCGCGCTGCAGCTGGGTGTCCTGGCCACCTTTTTATCCGAGCCTGTGGTCAAGGCGCTGACCAGCGGGGCCGCGGTGCACGTGCTGGTGTCCCAGCTGCCAAGCCTCTTGGGATTGTCTCTCCCACGCCAGATTGGCTGCTTTTCTCTCTTCAAGGTGGGAGTGGGGAGAACAGGTCTCTAGAAGGCACGGGGAAAGGACACCTGGGAAGGGGAGGGGTTGAGAGAGAGCACGCAGCAAGGAAGGAATATCGTGGAATCACTGCGCTGCGTGAGGGCGCTGGGGAGACGAGAGCTTGCTCGGGTCTAGTGGGTTGGTGCTGAGTCGGGCGGGGTCAGTTAACACGGGCACCCAGCCTTTGCTCATGGTCGGTTCCTTCCTGCAGACGGTGGCTGCGGTGCTCACGGCACTGACCCGGAGCAGTCCTGCAGAACTGACCATCTCAGCGCTCAGCCTGGCGTTGCTAGTGCCAGTCAAGGAACTGAACGTGCGATTCCGCGACAGGCTACCCACTCCGATCCCAGGAGAAGTTGTCATGGTGAGGGCCGCCCTAGGTCTCTGCCCCCTGCTGTGTCCTCATCTTACCCATCTAGTAGGATCTAGAGGCTGTCGCCCCCTTGTGGAATGCACAGATGTCACAAGCGAGACTTCCCGTTGACGTTTGTACTTTTCCGGGCATGCTCCAGAGCAACTGACCCACCACAAATGCCCACCTGTACTGTCCCACTTCCCGGGTCCAGCTGTCCCCAGGCCTCTTTGAACGTCTCCTTCCTTTCTATCCCACGCTTTCTTCTCTCCACGGGCCTCTCTAATTCGCTGTATCTTCCTTTCATAACTGTCTTCCTGTGTAAATAAACGTCGGTGCTTTCCACAGGTAACTCAGGCTTAGGATGGCTCAGGTGGCTCAACTGAGTCTTCTGTGTTCGTCATTCCCAAAGGACCTTAGGTCCTCTCTATCTCTTCAGGCAAATACCATGCCCCTTCCTTCACCGTAGGTAAGATGTGGTTGTTAGGCATCCATTCCAGACATCTGGGCCCCCACCAGCTGAGACCACCCAGACCCACACTGGGGTTCTCTCTCAGTCTTTTCTAGACATGGCCAAAATCGCTTTCTAGGCCCTAATGTGTTATTTTCCTTAGGTGCTTCTGGCCTCCGTGCTGTGCTTTGCTTCTTCCCTGGACACAAGATACAATGTCCAGGTGGTAGGTCTACTGCCTGCAGGGTAAGACAGGGAAAGACACTTCCTCCCCCCCCCCCCCGCCACCTCTCCCACAGATGGCCTCCCTTGTCCTGCCCAGTCCTAGTCCATCATTCTGCTGTTTCCCTGTAGCACCAACCCATCCTTACCATGGATCTTCCCCTCTCTAGATTTCCCCAACCCGTCTTCCCCACCCTGGATGAGCTGCCCAGGATACTGGCCGACTCACTGCCCATTGCACTGGTTACATTTGCCGTGTCCACCTCCCTGGCCTCCATCTATGCGGACAAGTATGGCTACACTATTGACCCCAACCAGGTGTGACTCTGACTGTGGGTGCCAGCCAGCCTTTCCCAGACGTGACCCCTTAGCCTCACTCCCCCATGCCTCTGTCTTTCTTCTCACCATACCGCATCCTTCTAGGAGCTCCTGGCCCATGGTGTCTCCAACCTCATTTCTTCTCTCTTCTCTTGCTTTCCCAACTCCGCCACACTGGCTACAACCAGCTTATTAGTGGATGCTGGTGGGAACACACAGGTAAGAGGGAGCCCTTGGGTGAGGAGAAAAGGTGGGATACTTGGGCCGGGGTGGCAGCAGAGAGGGGGGACAGGCGGATACCCCGATAGGATGGGAGTGAGAGAAGGGATTATAAGGAAGAAGACTAGACAATGATGAAACTCACAGGGGCCTCTGTAGGCTGTAAGCACCCGACGAAAGCTGTGGTGCCTCAGATTAACTAAAGATATAAATAACATGCCCACCGGTGGTGGCACATGCCTTTAGTGGGAGTTCTAGGCCAGCCTGGTCTGCAGCTGTTACACAGAGGAAACCCTGTCTCAAAAAGCCCAATATATGGTTTGGAGAGATGGCTCAGGGGTTCAGAGCACTGGCTGTTCTTCCAGAGGTCCTGAGTTCAATTCCCAACAGCCACATGGTGGTTCACAACCATCTGTAATGAGATCTGGCTCCCTCTTCTGGTGTGCAGGCATACATGCAGGCAAAACATTATATATGTATGTGTGTATGTATGTATGTATATATAATAAACCTTTTAAAAACATATCTAAAGTAGCTGAATGTTGTATTACATACATACTCAGAACCCTAGAAACTAGGAAGGCTGACTGAAGCAGGGTATCTGGGGCTCACGGTTGTCTGGGGTACAAGGAGACTTTGTTTCAAAACAAAACTGCTGTGCTGGGGAGAGGGCTCCACAGAAAATTCGCTTGCTGCACAAGTGTGAGGACACAAGCTGTAACTCCCAGCTCTGTGGGCGTGGCAGCCCGTTCTGAAGACAGAGATGGGGATGGGTGGCCTGAAACAGCAGGGTCCAACTGAGAGACCCTGCCTCAGTGTGACAGAGGAGTGTGACAAAGACTCCCAGTGTCAACTTCTACAAGAACCAGGACACAGGTGTGTTGTCCCTGCACACACACACACACACACACACACACACACACACACACACACACACCGATAAATAATGTAGGAGATAAAATTCTATTATTTTTCCATGAGGACCTCTAAAAGAAAAAATATTGCATGCCACTCTTCCCCAATCCCCCCCCCCTTACTTTGTTGGTGCCCTAAGCAGATGGCTTCTCAAGTCTTAGCAACAACAGGACCTTTTAAAGATGGAGGTGGGCTACAATAGCAAGGTTGAACTGCCTACATCTGGGAGAGGTGGGCAGATGGTAGGCAGGGGAGGGGCTGGCAGAACCTCAGGAAGGGGGTGAGCAGGGCGTGTATGTGTGGATGGAGGTGGGAGACTTCTGAAGGAGAAGAGGCAGCCTGGGCAGAGAGACCAGATCCCACACAGGCTCTCCATCCTCCCTCCTCTGTCTTCCCTGCAGCTGGCCGGTCTCTTCTCCTGCATTGTTGTCCTGTTGGTGCTGCTGTGGCTGGGACCCTTCTTCTACTATTTGCCCAAGGTAGGGAGGGAGGAGAGGCGCTGTGTGCTTGATGGAACTGGCTGGGTTCCAGAGCCTTTGGACAAAGGCCTGCCTATTCTTCTCTGTCTCAAGGCTGTCCTGGCTTGTATCAACATCTCCAGCATGCGCCAGATGTTCTTCCAGATGCAGGAGCTGCCGCAGCTATGGCACATCAGCCGTGTGGACTTTGTGAGAAATGGCAACCCCTGCTTCTGCCCTGGCCCGAAGCTGATCACTCTGGCCCTCCAACACACAGATCACACATGTGTCAGAGCAAAGGAAGGGGCTGGGATTTGAGTTCATGGGACCTGAGTGTTTGGTTGAGGGCATGTTTTGGTGGTTGTGAAGATTGAACCCATGGATAGTAGCAGAGTTCCCTACCCTCTACCATGTTTCCCTTCTCCTGGATCATCCTTTCTCATTTTTGTCCTTGAACCTGTGTTGATCCATGTCCTTCAGGCCGTGTGGATGGTCACGTGGGTGGCAGTAGTGACCCTGAATGTGGACCTGGGCCTGGCTGTGGGAGTAATTGTCTCTATGATGACAGTGGTCTGCCGAACTCAGAGGTGAGTGCAGAGATGGGTGGGGTTGAAATGAGAGGAGGGAGATACTCTGGGGGTGACTACAGCCAGGACAGGTTAGGCTGGGAATCTGAACCCAGTTTCTTCTCTAGGGTGCAGTGCCTGGCACTTGGATTGGCTGAGGGGACCGAGCTCTACAGGCCACTCAGAGAGAGCCCTAAGGTGGGTGGGCAGCAGCCGAAGGAGAAGAAGGGATTCTACAGGGCGTCTCTGACTCTCTTACCCTTCAGCTCCTCCAGGCTCCAGGTCTCTGTATTCTGAGCTACCCATCACCACTCTACTTTGCAACCCGTGGGCAGTTCCGCCACACGGTGGAGGGGCATCTGGGGCTTGGAGGAAGAAGCAAGGTGAGGATTTTGATTAAGAAGGAGCGTGGACCTTCTGGGATTGGGAGGTCATGTGTTCTCAGAGTGCAAGCCAGTGCCTGTGATTTGGAGGTGGTGACATTTTTTTTTTCTCTGTTTATGGCAGTCTCCAAAGCTGGGTGGTCTACCTGACAGAGGTGAGAGATGACGACAAAGAGGGAGATTTGGTCGTGAACCATGGAGGCGTCTGGGTACTCCTTCCTTCTTCCATCTTAGGTGCGGAGCCTATCAGAGTGGTTGTCCTGGACTTCGGTGGCATCGCCTTTGCAGATGCTGCAGGGGCCAGGGAAGTCATACAGGTGAGGTGAGGGAGTAGGGAAGCTAAGAAGAAACTCGTCATCCCACTCACACCCCTGATTTGGACTTTAACCCCTCTGTCTGGTTCCTGCAGCTCACCAGGCGATGCCAGGATGCTGGGATCTGTCTCCTCCTAGCTCAGTGTAATGGTGTGTGGTGTGAAGAATAGAGGGACGGACGGGGTGGGGGAGTGGAGAGGAGGGGACTGACGGAACACTTGCTGGGAAGGAAGAAGATACTGGATGGATTTGGGGTCCCAGCACCTGATACCTTTCCCACACAGCCTTGGTGCTGGAGACCTTGACCCGGGCAGGACTTCTGGATAGAATGACCCCGGAACAACTCTTTGTGAGTGTCCAGGACGCAGCCGCACATGCGCTGGAGAGACTGGTGAGGGCAGGGGCCAGGAGCTTCTGGGCTAGAGTAGAGAGGACTGGCTGAGTAGATAGGAATCTGGGAAGAGGGATTTGGAGAAAGGACTAAGGAAGATCAAGAGGAAAGCAGGGAGAAACTGACTAGTCCATTGAAGGGCCAGGGGTGGAGGTGGGCACACCCTTAATCCACCACACATGGGAGGCAGAGACAGGAGGATTTCTAAGAGTTTGAGGCCAGTCTGGTCTACATAGTCCCAAAACATCCAGGGATACACAGAAAGACCGTGTCTTGAAAAAACCAAAACAAACAAGTTAGGGAGTGTGGAACATCCTTCACCAATGTTGAAGAACTGCATAAGGTCTCCAAAGGGTCGATATGCTCCCAGAGTACTGAGTCCCAGAGATGGATGGTGGTAACCTACTATTCCTGAACTGTCCATTTTCTTCCCCAGAAGCCCACTGACCCAAAGATTTGCACAGTGTGGGTCTGATCAAGGTTACTTGGAGTGTGAGAGGCCCCAACAGAATGTGTGTGAGGAAGACTACTGCCCTTGAGCCCCCCTCTCCCAATGCAACCAATAAAATGAAGCCAAGAGTATCTGCAGCCCATGCACTGTGTCTTGGCGTGTACATGTGGACCTCTCCAGTTCTCCCCCTCCCCCAAGCCCCACCAAAGTACTGCAGAGACACAAGTAAAAATGTTTGTCACCGTGTGTTCACCAGCTTCACACAACTCCAGGCACAGTGCTTTCTACGACGTATGTTGAAGCCAGTGCACATGGTGCTGGATCCGGAGCTGGGGTGGGGTTGTGTGTCCCTGGGGTTGCACATTGGGAGTTTCCCTGCCCCCTCAGGAGTTTCCACTTGAGGGTCTTAAGAGTCCTTCTGGGCTCTTTGGCACTTGGAAAGTGAATCCCCCCATTTCCTGCCCCATGGGAATGGGGTTGGGGGAGGACTTGGCACTGGCTGTGTGTGTGTGTGTGTGGGGGGGGTTATGGCTCCAACAGGCCTCTGGTCACTCACAAAAAGGCTTGTCACCAGGACAAGCCCCTGTTAGGGGTCAGGTCCGTGGAAAGAGAGTGTCAGGGGTTGGAGGGGTTGCTGGAAATTTCCTGGCAGGGGCAAGGAGGCAGGCCCAGCCTGACTGACAGTGGGAAGGCCCCAGTCCGCCATCACTCAGCGGTCATGCACTGTAGCCGGTGTTTGAAGAAGAGCAGACGATGTTTGGCCACATGGCTTTGGTCCAGAGACCCCGGGTAACGGTAGCGGGCGTAAGTTTCAGCCCCCGCATCCTTAGATGTCCACGGCAGCTTCACCTTCGACGCATGATCCACAACCACATCCGAGCAGGAGCCGACACGAAGGGAACCAAGGCCATCCAGGAAGAATTCTGGGGTGAGGGTGGGGAGGGCACAGGGTTAGGTTAAGTCTCCCAGGGGGTGGAAAAGGCTGGTTCCTAGGAGAACTGAGATCTAGGGCTCAGATGGGCGGCTGTGCAAAACACAAAAACAACAAAACTCTGCTGCTAAGGACACTTTAGCGTCTATTTAAGTCTTGTGTAAAGTGGGGTTCATTTCAATAAACACTGGATTCACTCCTCTGAGTAGGTCTGAACCTGGGGTAGCCCCTGGCAGTAAGGGTGACCTTGGCAGTGGAGGGAAGGTTCAAGGCCGACTTTGACCTGTCTGAGCAGTCGGGCAGAAGAAAATGGAGGGTCCTTTCCTTTCCTTATTTTTTTTTCAGCTCAGGTGCAGATCTGGGTAACCCCCCCCTCCCCAACTGCTTGAGCATCTACCGGGAATGGGGGCGGTCGGTGGGTGCTGCTTGATGCACCGCCCAGGGCTGCACCGGGTCCTTCCCAGACATTGCCGGCAGGGGGCGCCACTCACCCAGATGTGCCACCCGATTGAGGCGCGGGTCAAATCCCACCTCGCGCACTTTGTCTGTGCGCGCCAGGAAGAAGTTGACTACGCCGTCCGTGACCACGCAGTTTGGGAAGCCAGCCAGCTCGTGGTGGAAACCGCGCTTTTGCCGGAGGCAGTCTCCAAGGCCTGGGGCGCCCGGCTCCACACTCAGCAGCTGCCGGTAGGTGGTAGAGAAGCCCGAGATCTCCCGCACGGCGCCCCCAACCTGCGGGGGAGTGAGAGCATGCTCGGGTTAAGACGCCGAGGAGTGGGGGAGCCTCCTATCGGTGCCCCCGGCCGCACCCTCGCCCTGCAGGCTTCAGCCCCACAGGACCCAGAGCTACCCACTCGCTCCACCCGAGGGCGCACGGCTCTCCCACCCCACATCCCGCGCCCCTCCCTACCAGGTCCAGGACCGTCCTCTCCAGCACGTCCACAAGCTTCTCCAGCCTCGTGCGCGCCGTGAAGACAAAGTCGTCGTCCACCCACAGCACGTATTTGGTGGTTACCTGGGACACCGCCAGGTTGCGACCTGCGAACCAACCCTGGGAGAGTTGTATTATGGTTGGGGAGCTGTAAGAGCAGGACAACTGTCTGTGTTCCTCTACCTTGACCCTCGAAACAGCCCAGCACCTCTCTGGGCTTCTGAGTGCTTTCGGGTGACCGGAAACTAGGTTTAAAAACAAAACCCGCAGCTTATCACCCTCTTTCTAAAGGTCTTGGATCTTTTGGGGAAGGGTCTTGAAATGCGTTTAATTCCTGCGTGCATCCAGCAATTCGCTCTATGATTGATTGTAGGCATTAAGCCCCATTTCAAGGATGCAGAACGAGTAAGATATGCAAGATTCAGGAATCCCAGGATCCATTACAATAGGCACGCGCTTGCTTCGGAGGCAAGCTGCAGACTGAGGGCACGCCCCCTTCCCAGAGTCCTCTGGTGCCTGGGTTCAGCTGGGCAGGCAGCGCACCTTGCCGAAGGGCATAAAATAGTGTTCCACGTGGGGGTCGTTAATACGTTCCGGTTTGTCGCTGTCGTCAGCGATGACTATGGTGATCGTGGGATAAAAGCGTCGGATGCTGGCAATGAGTGACCGTAGCCGATCATAACGAAGAAAGGTCTTGGTGGCGATGGTAACCAGGGTACTGATGTTGTACTGTGCTGAAAGCAAGATGCAGGGTTGGATTCAGAAAGGGAAGGAAAAAATAAAATAAAAGGGAAAGCAGCGCCTCCCAGGGCCAGCCCCCTCTTTACTTCCCTAGTCCCTCGAGCGAGTCTCACCTCCCTGGGGTAGAGATGAAGGTGGGTACAGCCGTGGGTGGGGCGGATGTCTTACATGGATGGTGAAGGTAGCCTCGTGCCCCTTGGTGGAGAACCGGACTGGGAAGAAAGGACGTGGAGTTGGCCCGTTTTCTTTTTAGAGGACCGAAATTTAAATCCCTACTCTGCATCCGGACCTTGGTGGGCAAGGACGTATAGTTCTGATGTCTGATGCCTGTGGGACTCACTCTTGTTTTGTGGTGGTGGGAAATGAATTTAGAGCCTAGCAAGCATTCTAGCACCGAGCCTGTATTCCCAGCCCTCTTTTGCTTCCAGAAGAAGACCTTGATCTTCCTGCCTCTGCCCACTGACTGATCACAGGTGTCATTACCTACAGATGTCTCCTATTGAGATGTCAAAGAGGTCTTCGCAATGAAGGGGATGAACCCGTGGTCTCGTGCACACCAGACAAGCGCGTTGCCCACTGGGCTCCATCTCCTACCCAGAAACTCAAAGTTTAGGAGGTGGAACAAAGACAATGGACCTTTCTTTCTTTTTTATTTTTTCCTTTTTGGCTTCTTGAGACTAGGTTCTGCTTGTTATGTAGCCCTGGGTGGTTTGGTAGTTGCATAGCCCAGTCTGGCTTCAACACTGAGGCAATTCTGCCTGCCACAGATCTCTGAGTGCTGGGATCATAGGTAAGCATTACTGTGTGTCTAGATAAGAGCTAACTTTAAAAAGTTAATATTTACTAAGTGTGTGTGTGTGTGTGTGTGTGTGTGTGTGTGTGTGTGTGTGTGTGGCCTTGACTAACCTTGACCTATCTACCTTCCCTAGCACTAAGACAACTGACATGGGCCACTATGCTTTGCTCTGTGCTCTGTGTAAATTGGGTGTGGTGGACACACCTGTAATCCTGGTACTTGGGAGGTAGAAGCTCGAGGACCGGGAATCGAGGTCGGCTGAATAGTGAGTTTGAGGCCAGCCAGAGCTACATGAAATGAGATGACTTCAAAAGCAAAAAAAAAAAAAAAAAATTGAAAATGTGCTCTAAATTGACGAAGCCATTTAATCCTCGTGTTAATCCATTGAATAAATTCCTAGTACAAAGCAAAACTTAGGCACAGAAAAGTAAATGGCCCATACTGTACAAGTAAATAAGAAAAGTCTAGTGTCACAATACTGGCATTGAATTAAAAAATGAGGCAAGGGAAATTGCCTTAAGCAAAGAGGAGACAGTTGGGCACGGATGCAAACATCAGGAAGGAGCCAGCTGTGAACAAATATTGAGGAACATCCCAGGTGGAGAGAGTGGCAGATACAAAGGCCCTAAGGTAGGAGCAAATATGGTTAAAAAACAAAACAAAACAAAACAAAACAAAAAAAATGAGCCTTGGACAAGAGCAGGGCAGAGAAAAAGAGAAAAGGGAGCCTGGCAAGCTGAGTGCTGGGCTAGAAACCTTTTGGGCATTGGAGAGGACCTTCCTAAAAGCTACAACAGTGGGGAGCCTGAGTCCTCCGGCTCCAGGAACAGGTCGTTTCCTGGAGCCACTATGGTGGAATGATGGACAGACATGGGAACACACCCAAGGCTCTGGTTTCGCTCTGGCCTGTTTTGGCCCCAGATAAACAAAGGCTTCTTCTCTCACCCCTGGTCCCACTGGCTGGCCCGCTTGGTACATTCATTGCTTGTCTGGACAATTCTAGCCACTGCCAGAGTACCTTCCACGCCCTCTGTCATTTGCTTTCTTCAGATTGTCTGGGTTCTTTCTGTCCTGTCAGCCCGCCGCTACCCCTGTCCAGGCCTCGCACCTGTGTCTGCCGTGCTGGCCTGGTAGCTTCGGCTGCTGTAAGTGACCAGCTGCAGCTGCCGGTTGAGTCTGTCCAGACCCGGGCTGGCCAGGGTGAGCTCTGTCTGCCCCTCTCCGATGAGAGTCACGCCCGTCACTTCCCCTGCCACATCCCAGGTGCCTAGGGAAGCGCTCAGGTTCACCTGGCAGAGAGGGAGAGAGAGCAGGGTTAGACTGCCTACCCCGCCCCTCCACCTTTGACCCTGGGACCCCCGTGGGTGGGTCTGCCACCCTCAGTGCCCGCCTGGCCTCTGCTGTTGCTCTCACCTGATATACCTCCTGAACAGAAGCTTCCTGCAGACTTAGCCCTGGGAGGAAGAAGGGAGCCAGGGTTACACAGATAGCCCTGCATCTTCCTCATATTCTCCCTTCCCACCATGCACTGCACGGAACTTCATGCCCATCTGTCTCTCCTGTGTGGGCCTAGGACAGCACACCCTAGAAGAAATGTTTCTTTCTTTCTTTCTTTTTTTTTTTTTTCTGAGACAGAAACTGCATTCTCTTCTCCATCAGACTGTCCTGGAACTCGCTCTGTAGACCAGGCTGGCCTCGAACTCACGCAGATCCACCTGTCTCTGACTCCGTCCTGCTGAGATTAAAGGTGTGAGCCCCCATGGCATACATTTTACTTTTAACTCCTTTCCATCAAAGAGACATTTCTTCCATGGCTTGTCCTGCCTATCCTGCTAGACCTTGTTCAGCTTCAAAGAAGGGACTCTTCCTCACAAACTTCCCAGGCTTTCTGCCATTCCCAACAACCCTAGAGTCTCTTCTGTCCCACCTCCTAAATTCCCTTACCAGAGATCTTCACCTACATTCCATGCTCCCCTCCTAATTCCGATCCAGCCTCTGAGGGGCTAAGACCTTCCTTCCCTACCTGGCACCAAGATGCTCCTGAGGGGCTGAACCACCACACCCTGCAGGGGGTACTGTAAGGGGGAGTTGGCAGGAGCTATGAGCAGCTGGTCAGCCAGGGACTGGCTCCTACAGGAGAGGAAAGGATACAGGGGTCAGGAGGAGAGCTCTCTCTGTCCATGGGGTGGCTAACCTGTCCCCCCAGGACTTTCTGACCACCGCTGCCCCCCTGCACAAAACTTCCTGACTGGTACCTTGCAAGGAAGGCCTGGTATTCCTGCTCTCTGGCGACCAAAACAGCCCTGAGCTCCTCGGTATCAAAGGCTTTAGTGAAGTCGACGGCTCGAACCTGTCTCTGGAATGGCAACACAAAGCTGCCTCCTCTGGACTCACAACTGCAATTGTTCTGAGTCAGTAGCCTGAAGCGAGGAGACAGGGTCTTCAGAGTTCAGCTACCCAGGCAGCTTGGATCCCTCGACCCTTCCCATCTGGCACCTTTCCCCTTAAAACGCCGCCGCTCTTCAAATCGCCCCCAAGAGGCTTGCATCCCTTGTATCTGGGCTTTATAGAGGTGTGGAGTGGGCCTTCTATAATCTCGGGTCTAAGTAAAGAAGCAGGCAGTCTCCGGGTACACTCCTGCCTGCACATCCTCCCACACCCCAGTGGCGGTGACAAGGTTCAGTACGACACATTTGCCGCCACTGCCGCCCCCTCTCTCCCAGTTGAAGCCCAGGTAACCCTCTCCGCCTCCGGCTTCACTGCATCCACCAGTCAGCGGGAAAGCCCAGCACTGGAAGAAACAAAATCTCCCGGGCCAGCCCCTCCAGCCGGCTCCACTCTGCGGACACCTCGCGGCCACCAGCACTCACCCCACCACTTGCTCCTTGATCTTGACCGGGATGTGTGCGTAGCGGGGCTCAGGGCCAAGGTCTGGCAGATCGAGCCTCGGGGGACCTTGTGGGGGTGACCACAGCGCCAGAGGGTTAGGGAGAGTGGGTGCGTCTCGGGTGCTGGCATACAGGAGCCCCAGCGAGGCACAGGCGAGCAGCAGGACCAGCGCGCAGAGGGCCCGGCGGCCCAGCCGCATCCTGAGACGGGAGAGGGTGAGAAATAACCAGGGGCTGAGAGAAGGTGCCGGCCGGGGCTTACGATTCCGCTGCCTCGGAGGGCCGCGCAGGTTTCCGAGGCCACCCATCTCGGTTCCGCCTGGCGCACAGCTCATCCCTTCCCTCATGGCCCACGCTGGGGTCTTGGGGCCTCCTTTCTTCCGCCTCTCTGTCACATCTGAGTTTCCGCACACACCCGAGGCCGCGGTATCGTGACACGCCACACCTTGGGCGCCTGGCCCTGGGGGTGCCCACCCCCATCCCCATGGGCATCACCGGGGCCGAGGTGCTGCGGAGGGGCCGCTCTACAGCTAGCCTGGCAGGGAAAGCACGCAATCGCGCCGGTGCCTGCGGGTGCACGGCCGAGGTGACCCTCGGGTGGCCTCGGGGCGCCCCGGGGACGACGCGCAGGGCCGGGTGCACACCGGCAGGGCCAGCGCACTGACCTGTCTAACGCTCTAAGGCCGCGGCAAGATCGCGGTCCGGGCTACGCCCGGCTCTCGGCTCCGGCCGGGGGGTCCTCATGAGGCCGGGGACGGCCTGATGCGGGAGCTGGGCGGGAGCCTGACAGTGCGGGGGATCTGACTCCTCCCGCCTGCCTGCTGACTCCGGGGCTTTGTAGACCGCGGCGTGGGGGTGGCTCTGGATGTTTCCTGCCGGGGAGAACTGCGTCGAAGATCCGCCGCGCCCCAGCCCCAACAACAAAGCCGGGGAGCCCTGGCACCGAGACGCCCTCGCAGGCGGCGGAGGGCTCGGCCCCCGCCCGGCTCGCACACACACCGCAGCAGCGCCGCTCCCGGGGTGGATGCGGCAGAGGCTCCGGCTCTGCGAGGAGAAGGCGAGCGCCGGCGCCTTCTGGCGGGCGCAGGGGAGATTGCTCAGGCGGGCAGCCCTCGCTGGATGGTCGGTCCCTTTCTCTGCCCCGCATCCCTTCGCCCCCAAACCGCCGCGGTATCTCCGTAGCCGGTCACGGTCCCCGCCATTTCCCTATTCGCTCTGCTTGTAGCCTAGGAAAGGCAAGTGATGGCAGGAGGCAGGACCGCGTGCGGTCTCACCTCAGTTCAAGGAAAATTTGAGTGGGTTGTATGGGATTAAGGAAACCTGTCAGCCCTGGAGGTAAGTAAACATTGCCTAAATTAACAAAGACGGTCATCTCAGTTCGCCCCTGTCTCCAAATCCCCAGTATTCAAATGAGGTAAGCCGTTAGTGAGTGGCCTACTTCCTCTAACTGCTCCGTACCGACGTGAAAAAAGAACCATAGGGAATGGTCAGGTGGGAAGTGGTTCTTTCAACAATAGACCATACTCCTGACACTTGCCAGAATTAGCGCCCTGTTTTTCACAGAAGGGTCAAAATTCAACAGAAAAGCAGGTAAAACGTGATGAAAAATGTGTATGGAGGGGGGCATGGGGATTATGAGCGAACTGTGTGCGTCTGCTGGGGAAAAAAGGGAATTTCCACACTCTTTAAAACAACATTTCCAGATCAAATATTAAAATTACAAAGACTTTAAAATAAATCGAGGACCTTTTTTTTTTTTTTTTTTTTTTTTTTTTTTTGGTTTACGGTTGGAAGACGTCTATAAAGCAAGAGATAAAGGAAAATTCTAGTGAACCAAAGTTATCTTTTGAGTTTTAATCACTGTGCCTAAGAGAGCCATAAAACAAAAATGCCTCTAACCTGTAAGCCCCTGGCCCAAGCACCAATACTTCCCAAGATGCTGAAGGCTGTTCTTATAACCAAGTCACATATTTTCACTTCCCTAAACAAATGTGGTCGATCACCCATCTGCCCCGGGAGTACTTTATCACATTGAGGTGGGAGGTACGTAGATTGTACCTCAGGAAGTACATCAGGATGTATGCTTGCGCCTGATTGGACGAAGGTGGAAGTATGTAGTCTTGTAGGTTTGCCTTTATAAGAACCTGGTCATTTTCTGGGAACCTTGGAAGGCCTAGCCAGGGGCCATCATCCTGGCCAATATTTAGTTAAAGTTTGCTTCAAATTTGCCTCAAAAATTGTGGTAGTCCTCTTGTCCAACAGTGGAATTACCCCAGCTTAGTGGTACAAGCCTGTAGTCCTTACACTGTGGAGGCAGGAGATGGAGGATTAACAGGATTGTTTAGTCTGGGCTATGTTAGTGAGAAAAACCCAGCAGCTGGGACTGGAGAAATGGGTCAGTGGTTTAGAGCCTTCCCTCCTTGTCCACAGGACCTGCGTGGGATTCCCAGCACTCATGTGGGGTGGCCCACAACTGCTGTTAACTCCAACACCAGGTGATTTGATGCCCTCTTCTGGTCTCCTCAGGTACTCAGAGATACATGAGACGTGCACTCATGTAGACACACACACACACACATACATACATACACACAGAGACACAAAGACACACATACACTCACATACACTCATACATATACACACTCACACATACAGACAGACACATACATATACAAACACATACACACAGATACACACATATACTCACACATACACATACAGACACATACATTCATACATACAGAGACACACAGACATACACACATATACTCATACATAAACACACTCATACATATACACACTCACACATACAAACACACAGACACACACATACAGACATACAGAGACACACACACATACACACATATACACTCATGCATACACACACACAGACACACAGACATACACACATACACTCATACATATACACACACATACAGATACACACATATGTACAGACACACACACAGAAATACACACATACACACAGAGACACACACACATACATACACACACACATACACTCATACATATACACACATACAGACACAGAGAAACACAGACATACACACATACGCTCATACATACACACACTCGTACATATACACACTCACACATACAGACACAAACACATAAGTACAGACACATACACACACACACTTACACACATATTATACACTCACATATACTCATACACACATACATACATACAGACACACATAGATACAAACACATACATAGACATACACACATACATGCACACACAGACACACATATACAGTCATGACACACACACATACACACATAAACATACATATACACACTCATACACACTCACACATACAGGTACACACAGATACACACACACACATATACACTCATATATACACATACACACATACATACAAACACACAGAGATACACACATACACATACAGACACACACACACACACATACATACACACAGAGACACACAGACATACATACACACACCTCACCACCCACCAAACACACAGAGACACACATCACAGCCCAGACACACACATACTCACAAGGAAAAAACAACACACACTTACACACATATATACACTCATATATACACATACACACATACGTACAAACATACAGACACACACATACACACTCATAATACACATACACACATACATACAAACACAAAGTGATACACACACACATATACATACAGACACACACAACACATAGATACAAACATACATAGACATACACACATACATGCACACACGCAGACACACACACAGACACACTCACAATCACACAGATGGCTGAGGATCAAACTCAGTAATAGCATGTTTGTTCTTTGGAGATTTTTCATACATTGTTTTCCCTACATGTGAAAATCTCATATAAAGCACATACACATATGTCCTTTGTACATACGCATGTACATGCGTCTGTGCTTACGTGTTGATTTGTTGGGCTGTGGTGGTTGGAGGAAGGAATGCCTCCCTTCAGCTCGGGTCTTGGTCTCCAGGTGATGACCGTGTGGGGGAGGAGCTACAGCTTCCCTGGAGGAAGCCCCTCGCTGGGGGTGGGCTTCCTGAGGGTCCGAAGCCTC
Organism: Phodopus roborovskii; assembly: GCF_943737965.1. Taxonomy (NCBI): domain Eukaryota; kingdom Metazoa; phylum Chordata; class Mammalia; order Rodentia; family Cricetidae; genus Phodopus; species Phodopus roborovskii. The sequence goes on from NW_026125489.1 coordinate 2,139,965, forward strand.
AAGTCACCGTTGATGCTCCCAGCTTCCTTCCTGTCAGCTGAGGTATGACCTCTCATTTCCCTGCCCCTGCCGCCTTGCCTCCCTACCACAATGGACTCATATTTCACAGAAACCACAAGCTCAAATAATCCCTTTCTTCCTTAAACTGTCTTTTGTAGTGAGAAACATTGTCCGCATTTGTGGTACTGACCACGCCCATTGGGGGGTGGAGACAGGGGTGGAAGTGACCTGGGGAACTAGGTCTGAGGAGGGCCCGGAGTGCTCTCTTACTAGCAGCTCTGGGACGGATAGGAGAGCATCCGGAGGCATCCTTGGGACCAGGAACCTGCTGGTGTTCATCTGTCTATGTTGTGAGTTATTTCTCCCTGAATAAACATCTATAAAGCTCTCCTGATCCTTATTAAATCATGATAGTCTTTAGTCATGGAGTTTTATCATAGCAACAAAAAAGTAACAAATACACAGGCTAGCCCAGATTCGAGGAGTCATTCACATCACCTTTGGGGCTGGCAAGACAGTTCAGCCAGTAAAAGCACTTGCTACTCAAGTTTGATCAGATGAGTTAGGAGTTAGATGTCCATGTGCATGTACACACACACACACACACACACACACACACACACACACACACACTATAAAAATAAACTGCTTGGTCAGTGTGGTTGCAAAGAATTTGTGACAACTTCTTCTTCCTCCTCCTCCTTCCTTCTTCTTCGTCATCGTCTTCTTCTTTTCTGAGACAGGGTTTCTCTGCATTGTTTTGGAGCCTGTTCTGAAACTCGCTCTGTAGGCCAGGCTGGCCTCAAACTCACACAAATTCTCCTTCTTCTGCCTCCTTAGTGGGCGTGCGCCACCAATGCAAGGCTCTGTGGCAATTTCTAATCCTCCATGACCACTAGTGACCAAAATCTTTTCTTTAAAACTTAGCTTGTACTGACTTTTAGTAAGTATGTGTTATGTGTTGTGTGTTATGATAAAGTGAGAAGGGAACCTTGACAGGCGAGGGTGACCGAGGCAGAGGGACAAACGTGCCAGGCACACAGAGCTTAGTGAGGAGTTTTATTAGAAAGGGGAGGGAGGAGGGAAAGAGAAAGAGGTGAAGAGACACAGGCAGAGAGAGGACAGAAGAGAAGAGGGAGACAGGAAAGTCCTGTCTGCCCCAGGGGAACAGCAGGAAAGAGAGAGGGAGGGAAGGAAAGCATAAGTTGGGGGGGGAGTGTCTTTCTTTTAAAGGGGTCCTTTGTACCTGTCTGTAGACTTGTAGCCATGGAACTCTGGGCTGACCAGGGGACTGCCTGAGTGCTTTCTGCTGGGTGACAGGGGCAGGCCAGGGTTCCATGGCTACTAGTCTGCATGCAGGTGCAGTATTAAATATGTACTTGAAGATACCTTAGCAATGTCAAACTATACCATTCCTTGCACTCTGGCAACATCATTGGTATATAACCTAATGTAATCATCTTACGTTTACGGTAACACAAATCAGAATTAAGCTGATAAGAGATGCCCTGGGCCTGACGTCACAGGCCTATAACACCAGCTTCTTGGGAAAGCTGAAGCAAGAGGGTCAGAAGTTCGGGGGTAGCTTGGGCTGCCTGATGAGTTTAAGGCCAGCCTGAGCAATATAGTGAGAGCCTGTCTTCAAAATCAAAAATAGAAAGAGCTGAAAATGTAGATCGATGATAGAATATTGCCTAGCATATACAAGGCTCCATCCCCAGGGCCACCTAATAAGTAAAAACAAACAAACAAACAAATAAATAAATGCTGGGGCTGGAGAGATGCATCAGTGTCTAGGAATGCTGCTCGTGGCTCCCTGTAGTGGTGTTGCATACCTTCAACCTAAGAACTCCAGATGCAGAGGACCTCTGTGCATCCAAACAAACAACTGTGCTGGTGGCTCTTACAAAGAATCTGAGTTTGATTCCCATCACCTATGTGGTACTTCTCACAACTGCCTGTAACTCCAGTTCCAGGGGACTCGGTATCTCCTTTTGCAAGCACATACACCACATATGAACACACAGAGAGACAATATATGTACACAAACCCAAATACATACACATCCTAACATTCTAGATTACAAATAACACCTATCTAACCGCTTGCCATTTTCCTTGTGCCAACAGTTGTAAGTAGCAAGCATTCAGTCGAGTGTAAAAGGAAGACAGAAATGAAAAAAATGTAACAGATAATTAATTATAAATCCATGGCCATATCCTGGTAATTCATAGATAATTATTATAGGAGTAGGCAAAGGGTGGATGCCAGCTGATAAATATGGCCTGGGTGGAGTTGTTGTGAGCCTAGCCTTCAACGGCTAAGCTATCCCTCCAGTCCGACCTGGATGGAGTTGTAAAAGCAACTACTTTACAACTACCAGAGTAAAAATTAATTACAGCAAGATTCATAAATGGATATTAATTAAAGGAGAAATTTGATTCACAGCAGTATCTATACTTTTTTTTTCATGATGTATTCATTTTTGTGGCATAGAGGATCAAACCCAGGGCCTCTAGAATGTTAGGCAAGCACTTTATCCACAGCTCCAGGAAGTCCCCTTCTAGAATATTATTTTAATTAGGCATTACATTTAATTAGGTGTTACATTTGTTTGTGCCGCATCTGTTTAACTATGTAAAGATGTGCTGCATCTGTCTCACCTTGCCTGCCTGAGGCACCCCATTGGTCTAATAAAGAGCTGAACGGCCAATAACTAGGCGGTGGAGGAGTAGGCCAGCTTGGAAGGCAGAGAGAATAACTAAGAGGAGAAATCAAGACTCCAAAGAAGGCATGTAGTGAGATATTCACTCTGTCCACACCTGTTGCACTGACCACGCCCATTGGGGACAGGTGTAGACATGACCTGGGGGAACTAGGTCTGGGGTAGGAGACCCAGGAGTGCTCTCTCTCCTCTCTCTCTGTCCTTCTCCTCCTCTCTCTTTCTCTCTCTCTCTCCTTGGATGGAGACAGAGAATCTGGAGGCATCCTTGGGACTGGAACCTGCTGGCGTTCATCGGTCTCTGTTGTAAGTTATTTCTCCCTGAATAAACATCTCTTCAGCCTATCTGCTTTCCCCAATCCTTATTTTTCCATTTTAGATACAGAAGGAGAGGAAAGAAAAAAGAGGGGAGAACTAGGGAGGTGCCCAGGGCCAGAGCCAGGTGGCTTGCCTGTCGCCAAACACAGAGACAGCAGGAAAGTAAGGTATACAGAGATAAGGGAAGAAAAGGTAAAAAGTCCCAAGGCAAATAGTTACAAAACTTCCAGAACATAAGGGACAGCATCTGAAGGAGACAATATCACTTATGAGGGATAAAGGGTTACCCACACATGCTACCCTGATAAAGGTACACCACAGCATAGAGTTCTAGCTGGGGATAGTTAGCTCGACTCTAAGTAGAAAGATTAAGAGAGACTTAAATAAGGGGGGATAGGTGCATATACATAACTGTATAAATATAAATTAACCTGTATTTTTTTAATGCCAGTCATTTTTCAAAGAAAGACTGAGAAACTTCCAGATTAAAGATGACTAAGGAACTTCTACTGGGACCTACAAATATGGGCTGTGTTTGCATCAAAACCATGAAGGAAGAGACACAGACCGTGATTGAGGAGTACTGTACCTGGAGAAGGATGTCCACACCAGCAGGTATGGGTAAGATCCACTGCACTTACTCTCAGCCAAGCTTCACAACCCACAGTCACTGTGTCATGCATCTGTTGAGTGAGAGGTGTCACCTTCAAGCTGCAGGGGAAAGAGACAGGGCAGCATCTGAAGAGATGATGGAAGGGTGAGGGCACTTGGTGCTCTTCTAATGGACCAGAATTGGGTTCCCAGAATCCATGAGAGTGGCTCACAGCTGCCCGTGATTCCATTTCTGGGGGATCTTACACCCTCTTCTGGCCTCTGGACACCTGCATGTATGTGGTGCACACACACACACACACACACACACACACACACACACACACACACACCAAACAAACTAACTTAGAACAAAAATATGCTAGGCATGGTATCACACACCTTGAATCCCAGCACTCGGGAGGCAGAGGCAGGTGGATCTCTGTGAGTTCAAGGTCAGCCTGATCCACAGAGTGAGTTCCAGGCTAAGCAAGGCTATATAGTGAGACCCTGTCTCAACAAACAATGAAACAAATCACACTGCTAAATAAATCTCAAGAGGAAGGAGAAGAGACGGGGTAGAGGGAGAGAGAGGAGAGATCCTGAGGTCTCAACCCAGGGTCACTTCATCTAGGTAAATGCTGACACTTTTGGAGGCCAGCAGTCTATTCAAACTACAGGTCACCTTGGGCGTTATTTAAACCTTCTTGCGTGCCACGATAGGTTTAAGAATCCCATAACGAGAGGTGCGAGGAGGAAATATAATGTGATCTTAGATGGAACCCTGATCCTCAGCTGGGGGAAATGGTTATAATGGGAATTCAGGGTGCAGTTGACAAGAGCGGAATAAAGATGGTAGATTGCTAAAGGTTAATGTTTAATTTGGTTAAAGGACAAACATTGCAAGGTAAACATTAGGTTTCTTGAAGTTGATAACTGGTATCTAAGAAAGTTCCTTGTTCTTAAAGGTGCACTCTAAAATGTAAAGCAGTACGTTTTGCTGCACATCTTTACATCTGCTCTCAGACTGCTCAGAAAAGGGCTGGAGAGACGGCTCAGCAGTTCAAAGCGCTGGGCTCTTCCAGAGAACCTGGGTTCAATACCTACACCCACACGATGGCTCCCAACAGCCTGTAACTCCTGTTCCAGGCATCTGGTACCTTCTTCTGGCTCCGAGGGCTCCAGGCCCACACACAAGCGGGTGAGAGACCATACACAGAAAAATAAAATCTTAGGGGAAAAAAATCATTCAGAAAAGGATAGTGACGTGTGTGACACAGATAGCTTCTGCATGTCAGCTATGACAGGCACATCTTATTTCTCATTGATAACAATGATTGCTAATATTGTATTCTAAATTACACAAGGTTACAGAGAAACTGGTGAAACATGTGAAAAATGGCAAAACTAGTGAAACTAGAGAGAAGTAGGTGAATTACCAAAATAAAGAAATTCAGGGGCTGGAGAGATGGCTCAGAGGTTGAGAGCACTGGCTGCTCTTCCAGAGGTCCTGAGTTCAATTCCCAGCAACTACATGGTGGCTCACAGCCATCTGTAATGAGATCTGGTGCCCTCTTCTCATGTGCAGGTACACATGCAGGCAGAACACAACACATAACAAACAAACAAAACAGAGAAATTCATCGAAGACTGCTCAATGGGATTCTAGAAGACGTTGCTGTCACTAACTGGACTTGAACTTGCCATAGTGCTGAGACAGAAGCCACAGAGCAGGGCTGCTTCCGGGCAAACACCATCCTGTTCATAACTTCTATCCAAATATCTACATCACAAGACAGTTGAGCATTTCTATGTCCAAGTTACGTCTTTCCTTACAATTGCCGGCACCTTCCTCACCGAGAGGTCATCCCCACATAACATGTTCCTTTTAGATACATGAGTGTGCTCTGTATTCTTCTGATTTCTAAGTCTGAAACTATTTCAAAGCAAAATATTTACAGGTCATTGCCAGGCAAGCGCTCTTCTGGCAGTACCCCAGCCCCAGATCCTGGGTCTACTTTTTAAACTCAGCTAATTATTTCGAGTGTCTTTATTGTTAAGCTGAAGACGTATACAGTGACGGGAGTCACTGAGAGACTTTTGCTAATGTCTGTAGTTTTGTTCATTGACTGGATTGTTGTCATTTACTGTCCCACACAGACACTTCAGGTTGTTTTGCTTGTATCAGGAGTTTGAACATGTTTGGTTCCCGGCTAGCTCTCCTTTGCTCCTCTATCCTCTCATGAGATTTCTCTTTCCTGTCGTCTTGACAAGGAGGATCTTTCTCCATCCTCTTTATCTATCTTCTGCAACGCTGAAAGAGTGGCCTTGGTTCACCCTTGTCTTGAAATGCCTTTGCTTCTCCATCAGATTTGAAAGGTAGAGGTTGGCTGGATGTAGCGATCTTAGTCGGTGGCTATTTACTTTCAGGACTTGAAATATATCATTATATATCTCTCACTGCCCGTTTCCTGGCATTTAGTGTTGCTGCTGAGAGGTTTGAAGTCGTCGTTCCTGCTGTGAGACATCCACCAGAGAAGACTGCTCGGATACGGGTTTAAACCAATAGAAAAGTCTTCATTATCCAGCTGGTGACTACACTGGGGATGTGGGATCCCTCTGTAGCCCGGAGCCTTTCTCGGGGTGAGCTTTTATGCACAAAAACCACATCCTGGATTGACGTAGTTCAGCTAACAAGAGCTGTTAGCCAGAAGTGTAAAGGAAGCCAGAAGCAAGGTACATTTAGACAGTTTCCCAGAACTAGAACTTTGATAGAGCAAGCCTTTGTTCTCATTTCGTCATGTGGTACTGTGGACATGCTGAGTTTCATGGCGTGAATCATACTTCCATCATCGAGTCAGGTTGTGCTCAGGCCTGCGGGCCTAGCAAGGTGGGACTCTTCTACGGGTCCACTGTTTCCATGGGCATGAGTCAAATCATGGACTCATCCAGGGGCAAACGGTCAGTTACATTGTCCTTCTAGCATTAGCAGGGTAACAAAATGTATTCTCTATTTTTACAAAGGCAAGTAGACAGTTGAGAAAGCAGACTGTTCTAGTAAGAGTAGGAGCAAAGGGATGAATGTCCCACCCAGCCAGGCCGGGAGAAGAGTGATTAACCAAGGGGACCAGGAGGGAAAAGATTGGCTGTGGTTGTCAGATTTTTGACATTTTTAATGTTTTTTGAAGGTTATTTATGGCTATGGCTCACTTTTTTTCTAGTTATCCCCGATTGACCAGCATAGGAGCAACAAAAGTCCTGACCCCTCCTTGTCTCTTAAAGAAATGGTCCAGCCCTCTGCGGTTCTGAGACAACAGCACAGCTAAAGACTCTCACTGAGCTTCCAGACAGGAAGCAGAATTTTCTAGATAGCTCTGGTCTATGTCCACTTGACCACTGAGTGTCTTCAAGTTTTTATCCCCCATGACTAGGACTGAGATCCCAACCGTCCTTGATACCTGCCCCCGCCAGCGGAATGAGAATGGGGACCGCTCGTTGTGCACAGAGAAGCCTGGAACTAGGTTTGGGCACGCCCTGGCTTTTATTATTATTATCAGTAGTAGTAGTATTAATGAATACCTGTGGTATGACACCCACCAGGACACAAAGGAGTGTGTTCGCTCCCAGTATAAACAATTCAGAAAATGCACACTTGGTTAAGCCATTAGTGCAAGCAAGCCAGGCAGTCTCTGGGGCCTGGAAATGCATTTGACCAACCAACCTGCTGCATATGGCTATAAGAACCTTCATAGAGGGAGCAGTTTAGGGGGTGTTTTGGGAACATTAAACTGGCACCCTTTCCTTGGAAGTCCCCAGGGCCCATTTACAGATGTTGAGGTTGGAAGTGTAGCTTACTGCTTGACTGAAACTATTCAATTCCAATGTAATATGGGACTCAGGGTCCAGGCGTAGCCAGCAGTTCTAAGCTGTGTCTGATTAAGGAGTGGATATGCTGCGAGCAGTCCTGAACTCTGATGCCTCCTGCTGCCTCCTGGACCTTTATCTTTGAGGTGATTAAGAGCAATTCCTGGGGAAATTGGAGTTTTGAGGTTTGCCATCTTATAGGGTTCATATTACAGGGGTACCAACATGGGTCAGATTGGCCCAGTGGGCTAGATCACTCTAGGTGTGCATTTCTTTTGGGTAGCAAATTTGCTGCCTGGGTCCAGACTATTCAAGTATAATCTGACTCCCCAGATTCTACCAACTTTCCAAAAATGATTTTTGGCCTCCCTCAGGTCTTAAGCTGTGTGCACATGGGATTCATTGCCTGTGGCCACAGTAGGTACTATGAAGGGATGAGAATTCTTGCTCCCCAAGAGGACTCTGTTCATAACCCCATGGAACACAATGGTTTTCTCTTGGCTTCTGGCAGCTTGGGAGGCTGTCAGCCAGGCAGGCATAGTACTGGATGGACTGGAGCTCCTTCTCTTCACTGATGGACCTATAACCCAAAGTGGCCTCTGAATGGAATGATATTTTGCAGAATTCTGCTGGGAAGATTGAGTTGGGTTTCAGTGGGTCAAGTGGCTGTGAGCTCCATGGTTCCAGTTTCTCTTAGTTCTTATGTCCTGGTTGATGGGGATTCAGGGCCTAGGGTCTGTGTCAGTCTTATATTAGGGGGACTAAGGTACCCTGGTGATGATGCTTCTGTCATTATCTTGCTGAGCTCAGGGGGTGACATCAGCAGTCGTTATTATTGTTTTGGGTAGGGATTTTCTTTGCTCATATAAGGTCACCAGGCTGGAACTTGTGGGCAAGTTCAGACTCAGGCAAAGACTCAGCCTCTAGAACCATCTGAAGGATGTCCCTGGGTCTGTTGTACAGTCCATAAGGACACATGGAGGGAATGGTTAATCACTTTTGTTTTATGAATGTCTCAATATGAGTGGGGTGCAGCTGGCCCTTAAGAGGGCCAAAGGAAGAAGGTTGGCCCCAATTTTGCCTGACCCAAAGGCATATTTTAAAGTCTTTTAAAAATGTATTTATACTTTATGGGGGATGTCCTTCTCATTATATGTCTCTCTTATTGGTTAATGAATAAAACACTGATTGTCCAATAGCCAGGCAGGAAGCGTAGGCGGGGCTACCAGACCGGGAAAAGGCTGGGGAGTGGGAGGCAAAGAAGCACCATGTTGCTGAAGGAGTAAGATGCCAGAGTACACGTAAGCCACACCCTCCTGGCAATACATACATTAATAGAAATGGGTTAATAATTAAGACAGAGCCAGCCAATCAGAAACCCTAGCTATCGGCCAACAGATTTATAATTAATTTATAATTAATACAGTGTCCGTGTGTTTATTTGCGGCAAAGCAGCTGTGGGACCAGGCTGGTAAGAAACTCCAGCTGCACATCCTGTAACGTGTCCTGAGAGCAGCTTTTAATCAACCGTTAGGGCTTTTGTCAGAGCTAGAGAAACTGAGCATGAAGACCAGGCCATTGGGGGGACACTAAATCTAGGAGTAATATCTGGGTCTGAGCAACTCAGCAGCTTTCACTGCCCCCAGATGGGTGACTGGTAGAGTTTGACCACCATCTGATAATGGCAGGAATCACCCACTTGCCTCCTGATTGGCATCTTTTCTTTTTGTAGACTTGGTTTCTTTGTGTAGGTTGGGTTCTAGAACAGCTCAGCTTTGGGCAGTGTAGCCCGTATCTGGAGAGGGCCTACGGTCCGGTCCTAGGGATGCCTTCCAGATGCCCCTTGTGCCTCTGGGGATTCCCTTTTCTGATATTTTTTTTTCCGGATGATGTTAAGGAGCCAACTGTTGCACCGTCATGGAAACACCCCTGTCTTGCCTCACACATATCTGATTGGTGGAGTGTGATAACACCAACTTAAAACTACTACCTTCAAGATGCTCTGTTGGGTTACTGTCTGGCAGCAGGCTGGCTGGGCGGATGCTTGAAGTTTTACAGAATTAGACATGGGGCTGGTCTGGGAGAAATGCCGGACTATTATTTGGCTTAGCATTAATGGGAACTGACTGCTTTTGCAGAGGACCTAGATTCAATTCCCAGCCATACTTCCTTCCTTCCTTCCCTCCTTCCTTCCCTCCTTCCTTCCCTCCTTCCTTCCCTCCTTCCCTCCTTCCTTCCCTCCTTCCTTTTTAAAATTTAACTTCGGAATTATTTATTTTATGTGTGTGGGTGTTCTGCCTGGTACATACCTGTCACCACACTGATGCCTGGTGTGTACCTGCATAGAATGTGCATGCCTGATGCCAACAAGTTCAAGAGAGTACGCTGAATCCCCTGGGATTGGAGTTACAGATGGTTGTTAGCCACCACGTGTGTTCTGGGAACCAACCTTGCATTCTCTACAAGAACAAGTGCTCTTAACTGCCAAGCCATATCTCTTTCTTAATAATGTCTGCCAAAAAAATACTGTAGCAAAAAAAAAAAAAAAAAAAAAAAAAAAATTGAGACTGTTTCTCTATACCTTTGGAGCCTGGCCTGGAACTCACTCTGTAGACCAGGCTGGCCTTGAACTCACAGAGATCCACCTGCCTCTGCCTCCCAAGTATTGGAATCAAAGGCATATGCAATCACTTCCCAGCTGCAAAAAAAAAAAAAAAAAAAAAAAAAAAAAAAATGTTTTGTTTTTTTTTAAAGATTGAATTATTTATTATGTATACAGTGCTCTGCCTCCATGCCAGGGGTGGGGACCAGATCTCATTACACATGGTTGTGAGCCACCATGTGGTTGCTGGGAATTGAACTCAGGACCTGTGGATGGCTCTTAACCTCTGAGCCATCTCTCCAGCTCCCAGTAGCAAAAATATTTACCAAGTTGCCTGGAGACTCTTGTTGAGACCATTGACATCGCAACCCAGAATACTTATTCTTCATTATGCATTATGAGCCATGCAAACTTCCGCAGATGAATCCTATTGACTACTGGGTTGCACAACTGGGAACAAGGACCAACAAGAGGCAGAAAACAGTCCTTTTCCAAAACATCTGACTTTGAAGGGCCACCCCCTGGTATCTTTCATGGTCGCAGGGGAATCTAAATTCTGTCTAAAACACAGTGCATGCATTCTCTAAAACACACCGCAGCAGGACTCACCCTGAAGGTCTGTACCAACTCCTCAGTTTGATATAGGAAATGCACCGCAGCCTAAGACTGTACACATAGGGCAGAAGAAAGTGCCCTGGGGCAAGTGGACCCCAAATAGCAAAGAAAGAACACAGGATAGAGAAAGTGACTTCATTGTCTCTTCACAAGGAAGAGGAGTCCATATTCTACCACCAGACAAACAGGAAGAAATCCAGCTGGAGCCAGAAACACCAAAAAGACGTCACTTGGAGGCCTTCTAGCCACCCCTGGGCTTCACCACCCTGCTGTGACCACTGCCGTGGGGCACTGTTGCCATCCTGTGTTAAGGGCAGAACATGTGGGATTTTGGCTTACTGGAACATTTCAGTCCCGAGGAGACATGCAGGAGGCAGATCCCTGTAACTGAGTGACCCTGCTGCATGAGCGTCCTGTGGATAGGTCTCTAAGGGACCAACGGTAAATTCGGCAGGGAAATTCTCCGCCAGGTGCCCAGGGTTCTAAGAGATTGCCTTAGGGTTACCGTGGCTGTGATGAAATATCACGACCAAAAGCAACATCAAGTGTTTGTCCAGCTTATACTTCCTCATCACAGCTCAGCTAGGCGTCAAAGACAAGGAGGGCAGAGACTCAGAGGCTGCCAGGAACCTAGAGGCAAGAGTCAATGAAGTGGGCGGGCATGGAAGAAGGCTGCTTGCTGGCTTTTTGGCTTGGTCCGTTTGCTTCCTTAAATACCCAGGGCCACAAACCCAGGGATGGGCCCACCCATAATGTGCTGATCCCTCTCTCCCAGGTTAATCACTAATTAAGAAAATGCCCTTCAGCCTTGCTTACAGCCCCATTTCATTTTTAATTACAAAGCTACTTTTAGGACTTTGGGGTTTGCCCAACAGGAGTAAAGAACACTGGCAACCCTGTCATCTCAGGAATGGCCCAGGGGGACAGAGGCTACCTGAGGGGAAGAAAGCATGAAAAGGACCCATTGCAGACTCAGAACAAAGGCAATGCTAGAACCCATGAGCACTGCAGGGCAAAAGTTGAGCATGGTGGGATTGGTTCCAGGCACACAGGCCTAGAGCAAAGCCACAAAACTACTTGGGCTCCTCCTTCTCATTTGCCTTTTTCTGCTGTACAAAATGTCATGAGTTTGAGGCCAGCCCAGTCTACAGAGTAAGTTGCAGGATAGCCAGAGCGGTTGCACAGAGAAATCCTGTCTTGAAAGAAGAAGGAGAAAAGAGAAAAGAAAGGAAATTGCAGATGTATAACAAAATGCCATGGCATTAGCTAACATCCCCTCTAAGGGGCTTCCCTTGGATTGACATTTGGCTTACACAAGAACTATAGCTACAAGAGAATTTGGTAAATAGAGGTTTTTTTTGTTTGTTTGTTTTTTGTTTTTTTTCCCTGCCACAGATGTTGTACAGGACTGTGTCAAACAGCAGCCATCTTGGGGAGTTGAGCTGTGACCACTTGAAAAAGATCGCTTTAGCTGATTTTATGGACTGTTTACATCCTTTCATAGATGGACAGGGAGGGCCACCTGACCCTCATCTGTGTATAGTTACATGCTGCCTTAGGGAGGGGCTAGACTATACAGGATGGGAAAAACAGTGGAAATACCTCCATCCTTCAGCTGTGGGAAAGCCGTCACCACCTTCACCCCCAGGAAAGACTATGGCGAAGCACCCATACTCCAGTAAGCAAGCTCTCATCTGTGCTCTGTAAGGAAGCCAATTAAACTCATTGGCTCCCCAGGGTGAACTTCGGTGGGTTTGCATCTCTGTTTGTCTCTGGGACCACAGAAGAGACAGACGGTAGGCATTGATTTTGTCTCCCCTTGAGAAAAGAATTTTAGTTTACACACGGAGTGATCATTAGGAGAAGGCTGTAACGGCTACTAAATGCCACAGTGAACTGTGAAGTTAGAGGGTCCCTGTAATGTGCTTTCTACTGAACAATTCTGAGACTGCCTCAATAGTCCATAACCACAATTTACATTCAAAGTGACAGGGAGATTTGAAAAAAATAATTGCTTTTGACTTTGACAGGGGACATTGCTGATCTGTTTCCCAGTCTGCTGCAGGGTTAGTCTCATTCAGCATGGTCAGCCTGTGGGCAGCCTAGCCTGGTCTCTACTGCCTTTTTACTAAGTTCAGGCAAGTACTCATTAATGGAAAGAACCCAACTAGGTGTCACAATATCATACAGCCACCACCTGTCATGCCACAGAGCACCCTGTCAGTTTCAGCAGGGGTTGGCCCTGGTCGCTGCTTGCCCGATGGCCTGCTATGCTGTAACTTCAGCCTTTATCTGTTATAGTTCCTCAATCCATTCAAGGAGGTGCTTATTTTGTTTTTGTGTTTTAAACAAGGCATGCCTATTTAATATGTAGTTGGAATATTTTAATTGCAATTTTCTCTTCTTGGAATAACGAGTTTTCTTTTGGATGCAGTCATTTGTTATTATAAACAAAGCCTGTATTCAGAAACTTTAAAAAGAAAGAAAGAAACAGAAGAGGAAGTAGGCAAGGCTAATGAGGTGGCTGAGCAGGTGAAAGTTCATGCTGAGCAAACCCGGAGACCCGAGTTTAACCTCTAGAGCCTAATAGCGGTGGAGAGAGAGAGGCTGAAGGGACTGTTCAGTGGCAAAAGCAGTGACCACCCTTCCAGAGCAGCAAGGTTCGATCCCCACACGCTAGTTTACAACCACGGATAACGCCAGGTCCCCAGGGATCTGGTGCCCCGTTCGGGCTTTTTCGGGCACTGTTTGCAAAGTCAAACATGCAGACAAAACATCTATACACAGAAAATGAAAAGGAAAACTGAAGGTGGGAAGGAGGAACCAACCGTCCAAAGCTGCCCTGTGGCCCCCACGTTCATACTGAGACACCATTGCCCACACACACATACTATATAGACTCACAAGTAATAAATTAAAAAAAACTTTCAAAGAAAAAGGATTCTATTGCACTCATGGAAGGACAGACCACTTTCTTACAAGACATAGGTAGCTTGGAGTTCCTTTAATAAGAACATGTAAAACACATGCCACTTAAGAGTTTGTACATAAGCCCAGCATTGGGGGGCGCACGCCTTTAGTCCCAGCACTCGGGAGGCAGAGGCAGGGGGATCTCTGTGAGTTTGAGGCCAGCCTGCTCTACAGATCGAGTTCCAGGATAGACCCCAAAGCCATACAGAGAAACCCTGTCTCGAAGAGGAAAAGAAAAAAAAGAGAGAGAGATTGTATATAATCCCCCTTTAATCCCAGCACTCTCTGAATTGAGGCCAGAGTTCCAGGATAGCCAGAGCTACACAGGAAAACTCTGTCTCAAAAAGAGAAAGAAAGAAAGGAAGGAAGAAAGAAAGAAACTGAAAGCAGGTGGTACATCCTGTTCTAATGCTAGCACTGGGGAAATGACCCAGGACCATCAGTTACTTGACTTCTAGGGGGCCCAGTGCACTTTTTGGTGAGCCACCATGTGAGTTTTGGTCTTTTGCCAGAGCAACAAGTGCTCTTAATGGCTGAGCTACCTCTCCAGCACCTCTCCTCTGTCTGTCTATCATCTCCTACCTACCTACCTGCCTGCCATCTCTCTCTCACCCTCCCTCTGCCTCTATCCCTGTCCATCTCCCTCTCTTCCTCTCCTCCCCATCCCCCCATCTCAGGGGCTCGTGCTGACCACACATAGCTTTAATTGTGTCCATTTACCCATCTATACATCCACCCACCTGTCTTTCTGTCTGTCTGTTGGAGGGCTTCATGAGTAGCACAGCACTTCTGTGGACTTCAGAGAACACCTTGCAGGTCACTGGGGGTGTTGGCGAGAACCTTGCCCACTGAGTCATCTCACCAGCCAACCTCATTAACCTTTAAAATGATGGGCTGGGTCTGTTCTTTCAATCTCTTGATTCCCTGGATCATACCAGATAGGCGACTAGAGTTTTAACTGGTGGGGCGTGGTCCAAGTGCACTGGGGGCTGGAAATAACCACGGGGCTGAAACTGGTGCAGGATTTGACTTGGGACTTGCATGGCCTCCTGTGTATTACTCACCCCACTGTAGGCACGCTGCGGAGAATGCAGTGCACACTCTTGAGACAGCAGAGTTTTTAGACTCCGTGTTTCCTTGAAGTCAGATGGGCAGCAGGAGACACTGACCCTCCTGGGCTCAGGTGAGAGCTCTCAAACTCCAGTGTTGTCCTCGGGTGCTGATCTCTGTTTCCAGCCGCCATTGGCTTGGCTACCTTTCCCACAAGTTTCTCAGCCTATTGATGTCTATACCCTGGGCTTGTCACCGCCTAGCCCTCTTGTTTTCCATAACTGTCTTTCTGGGCCTTTCTTCACCCAGAGGCTGTGATGGATCAAACGGAGGCACCGTAACCTGTGATTGTCCCCTGATCTCATGACCTCTGCAGTAGGTCAGAGTTTGGTTTCTTTAAGGTGTGTGTGTGTGTGTGTATAATGCATGAACATTGTGAGTTTATATATACCAAGTGTACCCAAGAGCCCACAGAAGCCAGAATAATGCATCAAATGCTTCAGAACTGAGGTTACTAATGTGGATTCTGGAACCTTCTGCAAGAGTAGTAGTGTTCTTAACCACTGAGTCATCCCACTAGTGTTCTTAACCACTGAGTCATCCCACTAACAGCTCAATTTTTAAAGATATATTTATTTACTTTATGAGTATGGATGTTTCCCCCAAATGTATGTCTGTGCACATTTGTGCCTGGTGCCCCTGGAGGCTAGAAGGGGTAGTCAGATCCCCTGGAATTGGAGCCACACAAATGTGAGCCCTCATATGAGTGCTGGGAATTGAACCCAGGTCCTCTGGAAGAGCAACCTAGTGGTTTTTAACCACTAAGCCATCTCTCCAGCCCCAGCTCAGTGTGGTGATTCTTTGTTTATACTGTATGTAACAAATAGAGCTTGCCTGAAGATCAGAGTACAGAGCTGGTCACACTAGTTAGCCATACGGCCAGGCAGTGGTGGCACACGCCTTTATATCCAGTACTAGGGAGACAAGGGCAGATGGATCTCTGTGAGTTCCAGGCCACCCTGAGCTACATGAGATTGAATCAGTCTAAAAAAGAAACAGCTCACACCTTTGATCCCAGCACTAGGCAGATGGAGACAGGACTGATATGGCTGGGCAGAGAGAGGAACACAAGGCGGGAGGAGACAGGAGCTCTGAGTTATGATTTGTAGGGACATGATGGCCCCTATGGTCCGAGGATTCAGTAGCTGTTTCTCTGATCTTTCAGCATTTACCTGTATATCTGACTTGGGGTTTTTAATTATTAAGACCAATAGAATCTGCACTGCAGCTCAGGTCATATAAAGTGATAAAAACTGGATTTCTTCTCTCTGCTTATCTGCAGGAATCATATCTCAGCAAAATCTACAAGGGGGTTAGAGATTTGTAAGGACTGTGACTTGTATTGGTGAGGGCTACCTATCTCCTATCTGGCGTTTCTCTAGAAGTAGCCTTCCTTCTCCATTCTGTGATCAGCAACTCTATGTCTCTGCACACACACACACACACACACACACACACACACACAGAGGAAATTTAATCTGGAAGTAACGCATATGTTTTTAATGCCAGCACTGAGGGGTGTCCTGCATTTGCTCCCATATCCTCTCTACCAATGTCAAATGTGTCCCCTCGAACTATCAGCCAGATCCAGTCTTCCCACCCTCAAATGTCACGCTGTGAAGTTGGTCACAGCAATGAGAAAATTAACTAATACCAAAAATTGGTATCAAGAATCAGACCTGTTGACACGATCAACCTCACCACATGGTTCTTAAGTGTTGAAAACTGCTTCCTGGAAGGACTATGGAAGAGTGTCGAACTGAGCCATAAAATCCCCAGAACTCTTGGTAGGGTTAAATGGTTGTTCTTGTGGGACTCTGGAAGATCTGAATGCTGAGAGCAAGGTGACCATGAGGTTTCGGAAGGCTTTGGGGTGTATCTCAGTGGCAGAGCACTGGCCTCCATGCACAGGGCTCTGTGTTCAACCTTGTGGAAAAGCAGAAACTGACTGAGGGGAACAGGGACTCTGTGGCGATGGCGTTAAAGACCATTCTTGCTACATTTCAACAAAGACTGTGGCTGTGTTCTGCCTGTGTCCTGAGTATGTGTGTGAGGCTGAATTAAAGAGTTATTTAAAAAGTGATGGATCAGGGTCTTTGGTGGGAGGGATTCCAAGGCAGCGTAGCATCCAGCGTGTATCTTGGCTGCTACTCACTGCTTCTTTTGGTGAAAAAGAGCAAAAACAGATAAAAACTGAGGAGTGGTAAAGAAATATGTGCGTACTTCAAGTTATAGAAGACAGAAAAACACAGCCCTAAAAAAGGATCAACTCAGTAAAGGCTCTAACATGTAAAGATAGAGATCCCTTTGAAAGAAAACCACCGAAGGGGCTCCCTGATCCACAATGGTATATGTATACAGAAGCCATAGCCACCTGTGGTCCCAGGTGGCCAGGCTGCATCTTACCTGCCAGCCTCATCTATATGGTTGAATAGGCATGAAAGATTTAATTGTTAGGATGTCATGGAGATTTATATTAAGATTTTGTTTTGTTTCGTTTTTTGAGGCAGGGTTTCTCTGTGTAGCATTGGAGCCTGTCCTGGAACTCTCTCTGTAGACCAGGCTGGCCTCGAATTCACAGAGATCCACCTGCCTCTGCCTCTCAAGTGCTGGGACTAAAGGTGTGCGCCACCACCACCCGGCACATTAGTGTTTTAGAGGGCCCTGAGACCATGTGATATGTGGTCAGGCCCTGAGGGGACATTACATGAAGCTGGGAAGGCAAAACCCTGAGTGGAAATGTAGCCCCAGGAGGTTGAAGATGCCAGAATCATAGCAAGTCTAAGGAAAGTTGCAGGCACAACTTTCCTTGTGGCCAAGAGAGAGGCTGTCCGTGCTGCAGAAGGCAGAGACCGAGGGGCAGAGCAACTTGAGTCATTTGCAGCCCAAATGATGTCATCGGGAGCTGCAGGTGGACATGGGACATCAGGGCTTGGTGTCTTTGTCTGGCTTGGTCTGACTTTGATCTGAGCATTTTTTGCTATGTTCCCAATCCTTCCTTTAAAATGGAGAAGGTTATTCTGTGCCATTGTGTGTTAGAGCCATGTAACTTTTGATTTTACAGGAGCTCACAGTGCAGCGATTGCCTTGTGTTTCAGAAGACCTTAAAATTTGGAATTGTAAAGTTTTGGAAGTGTTAACACTGTGGGGACTTTTGAAATGGGACAGAATGCATTTTTGCATTATGAGATGGCCAGGGGCCGATGAAAAATGGGAGTGGGAAGTAATGGCTTAAAAATGATGTGTTTGGAAATCAAGTTGATGCACAGTGGGTTTGTGATGGTTTATGTCAAATTGGAAAACTCTAAAATCACCCTGGAGACAAATCTCTGGATGTGTCTTTGAGGGATTTTCTAGAGTATCTTTGTTGTTTTGTGTTTTTACTTTTTGGGGCCTTACCACCAATATCCCAAACAAATACATGGAGACTTATTCTTACTTATGAATACCTGGCCTTAGTTTGGTTTGTTTCTAGCCAGCCTTTCTAACTTAGTTTAAATTATCCCGTTTCTCTTTAATTACGTTTTGTCTCTGGCTTTTTGCCTTTATTCTAAACATCTTTCTTCTTACTCCATAGTTGGGTGACTGGGTGACTGGGTGACTGGGTGGCAGATGGCTGGCTGGCTGGCTGGATGGATGGATGGATGACTGAATGACTGGGATGGATGGATGATGGATGGATGGATGGATGATGGATGGATGTATGGATGATGGATGGATGATGGATGGATGGATGATGGATGGATGGACAGATGGATGGATGGATGATGGATGGATGATAGATGATGGATGGATGGATGATGGATGGATGGATAGATGGATTATGGATGGATGGATGATGGATAGATGGATAGATGGATTATGGATGGATGGATGATGGATGGATGGATGATGGATGGATGGATGATGGATGGATGGATAGATGGATGATGGATGGATGATGGATGGATGATGGATGGATGGATAGATGGATGGACAGATGGATGGATGGATGATGGATGGATGGATGGATGGATAGATGGATGGATGGATGATGGATGGATGGATGATGGATGGATTGATGGATGGATGGATGGATGATGGATGGATGGATGGATGATGGATGGATGGATGGATGGACTGATGGATGGATGGATGATGGATGGATGGATAGATGATGGATGGATGATGGATGGATTGATGGATGGATGGATGATGGATGGATGGATGGATGATGGATGGATGGATGGATGGCCGGCTCCTGGCATCCTTTCTCAGCTTCTCCTTTCCTTGCTCCCTGCTCTTCTCCCTAGACTTCTCTTATTTATCCTCTCTGTCCAACAGCCCCACCTATCTTTCTCCTGCCTCGATATTGACCAATCCGCTCTTTATTAGAGCAATCAGGTGTTTTAGGCAGGCGAAGTAGCACAGCTTCACATAGTTAAACTAATGCAGCATAAAAGAACACAACACACCTTTGCCTCATTAAGCAAATATTCCACAGCATAAACGAATGTAACAGGTCTTAAACTAATATTCCACCAACGGGAGACCCACCCTAGATGTGGGTCCTTATCTCATGGCTGCACAAGATATATCACTGTTTCCTGATTTCAGATATAACGGACAAGCCAGCTGCCTCCTCTTGCTACTGTGTTTTCCTACCATGGGATGCCTTCTCTCAAACTGTGAGCTAAATTAAACCCTTCCTTGTTTTTTTTTTTTTTAATGGTCTATTATTCTTACCATATTTTATTTTTGTTTTATGTGCACTGGTATTTTGCCTGCACGTACGTCTGTGTGAGCCTGTCAGATCTCCTGGAGGTGGAGTTAACAGGTAATTACTTGTGCACTATCTTGTGGGCGCTGGGAATTGAACAGCCGGTGCTTGTGACCACTGAGCCATTTCTCCCCACACATACTCCTCTTTTAAATTTTCTTTTCAGGTATTTGGTCACAATGACGAGAAAAATAATGATTCAGACCCCTTCTATATACCAGATAATGTTTCAGGTGAACCAAACAGAGAAATCCCTTCAATAACTGGCAGTCAGATCACAAGCAAGAGAGCTGATCTTAGAAGTGGATGCTTATAAACCACCCCTAGTCTTCAATGCTCTTAAATATAAGTCCTAACTTTGCTAAGTTAATATAACTATAATTGCTCCTCACTCTCCCCTTTCCAACGGTCTGTTATCTTCCCATTTTGTTTTTGAGAAAATTGATTGACACCTGTAATTGTAAATATTTACGGGGTAGAGTATAACACACGGACAGTCAGATCAAGGTAATTGTTGTATCTGTTATCAAAAACACTGTCACTGGTATTGGGAACATGCAAAATCCTCTCTACTAGTTATTTTGTAATGTTTGATCAATTCTTGCCAATCCTACTGGAAGGTATTTGCAGTAGAATATTAAGGTGTGTTACTTTTCTTTTATGCTGTATTTGTTCAACTCTGAGAAGCTGTGTTACTGTGTCTGTCTGAAACACCTGATGGGCTAATAAAGAGCTGAACAGCCAATAGCAAGGATAGGGGGACTGGCAGGCAGGGATGTCGAATAGAAAGGACAAGGATAGATCACAAGAGGACAGGGCGGGGGAGGGGGCGGGGGAGGGGGAGGGGAGGGGGAGGTCGGAGGTCAGTCATGCAGCCAGCAAGGGAGTAAGAGGAAGGTAAGATGCAGAAGTAAGAAAGATAAAAGCCCAGAGGGAAAAGGTAGATGGTTTAATTTCAGATAAGAAAAGCTGGCAAGAAACGAGCCAAGGCCAGGCATTCATCTAAGAGTGAGCCTCCATGTGTGATTCATGTGGGAGCTGGGTGTTGGGGCCTTCAAAGAGTAAAAAGGTGAGAGAACTTTGTACCAGGTAGTCTTATCTAACTGCGCCCCTGCACCCACTGCCCATTTCCTCTCCAAATCTCCCCCACCCACCCCACCCCACCCCTGCGCCCTCCCAGGCTCTGAAAACTACTATTCTCTGCTTTTTATTTTGTCTTTTTGTTTTTGGAGACAGGGTTTCTCTTTGTAACGTCCTGGAACTCACTCTGTAGACTAGGCTGGCCTCGAACTCACAGAGGTCTGCCTGCCTCTGCCTCCCAGGTGCTGGGATTAAAGGTGTGCGCCACCACCACCGCCCGGCCCATTTCTCTACTTCTGCCCTCCTTTCAAGATTCCGCATTTACACGAGAACATACAATGTTTGCTTTTCTGCGCCTGGCTTTTTTATTTAATATAGAATCTTCCAGTTCCTCCCATGGATCTGCAAATGACAGACGATTCTTCTTTTTCTTAAGTTTTCAATAGATAGATATATAGAGAGAAAGATAAGATATCTCCACACAGCCCTGACTGTCCTGGTACTCACTATTTAGACCAAGATGGCCTAGAACTAACAGAGACCCCTCTTCTGCCTCCAGAGTTCTAGAGCTAGAAACATACACTACCACACGACAGCTCATGCAATCGGGCTTTCTCACGCTTTCCCCTCCCCCATGCTTTCACTACCTCTATGACTAAATATGCACTGAATTTTCCACTCTCTTCTCATCCGGAGATAGACCTGTAGCATCTTGGCTATAGACTCGGAAGAGCGCCACAGTCGCCACTGAGTACAGATGTCTATATGGCAACTACACTACCTTTCCGTGCAAACCAAGTAGTAAGATTTCTGGGTCATAGTCTCCTTGACGGTTTAAACTAATTTGCAAAATTGCTAAGTATGAATTACAGAATGAAACAGACTCTAGCCACTTGTCCACGCGCCTCAACTTTGAGAGTTTTAGATTTAAAGTGTGTAAGTGTGTTGCCTTGCATGTGTACCACATGAGTGCCTGGTGCCCTTGGAGGTCAGAAGAGGGGTTAGCTCCCCCGGAACTGGCCATAGGTGGTTGTGAACCATCTGGCTGCTGAGTACTGAATCTGGCCCCACCCTCAGCAACCGAATGCTCTTAACCACTGAGCCCGCTCTCCAGCACCAGCAGCCACTGTGGTTTCTTTACTGAGAAACAGAGAGGAAGAGAGAAATGAGTGTTGGAGGGGTAGCTTGGGGGAATTTGTTTTGGTCCTGGCTTTTCCCAGGATTTTGAAATCACTTCACTTACTGTGGAAAAAAAAAAAAAAAAAAAAAAATATATATATATATATATATATATATATATATATATATATATGTGCCAATTTATATTGTTTTCAGAGATAAGTTTCTCTTTGCAGCTCTTGGTGACAACTAGGGCTTCTGAGTGGGAGACACAGAGGAATGAAGGTTTGTATGAAATCTTAAACGTTTAAAATGCAGTAAATAGCTGGGCGGTGGTGCATGCCTTTAGTCCCAGCACTTGGCAGAGACAGGTGGATCTCTGTGAGTTTGAGGCCAGCCTGGTCTACAGAGTGAGTTCCAGGACAGCCAGGGCTGTTACACAGAGAAGCCCTGTATTGAAAAAACCCAAAAAACCAAAAAAAAAAAAAAAAAAAAAAAAAAAAAAAAGAGTAAAATGGAGTAAATATTCAGTGCTTATTTGGTTCCAGGCAGAGAACATGAACTTTCCGTAATTCAGTTTTCACAACTACGTGAAGAAGGGACTTATGAGCAAAATATTTGTTTTATAGGTGTGGAGAGATGTCAAGGGGAGAGAGGGAAGGTCTTACCAGGTAGTCCAGGCTGCCAGCTTGCCTGGACCTTGTTATGCTGAAAGGGTTGACTTCCTGCCTCCGCTTCCTGAGTAGTCCACACACACACCTGGCTTTCGCCTTACTCTTCATGTGTGTTATTCTTTTTTTTTTTTCTTTTGCACACTTTCCTTTTTGCTGTTCCCTGTTGCGTTTGGGGCAGTTCCCTTTGACCCTCACCTAAATCTAACCTACTCTTTGTGTTTTTCAAAAGGAAGCAGAAAAGTTGATCTGAGACAAAGGGCTCACACCTCGGCACTCAGAAGGCGGAGGCAAAATCACCTCCAAAGCAGTTACCTCAAATGGTTACCTCAAATTTGAGGTCAGCCTGGGCTACACAGTGAGTTCCACAATAGCTTGGTTTATAGAGTACGAAAGGGAAAGGAACAAAATTCCAAAGTAAAAGGTAATGAACCTCTATCACCTACCACCCTGCTTTAACAGTGGTGAGAACATTTTAATTTTGTTTCCTCTATGCCCCAACACTTCCTCTCGAGTGTCTACAGATTGTTGTAATGAAAATTCCCGACTTGGATATTATTCCCCTGAGGGCCTCTCCCAGTCTCAGGAGTTCGCTCTGCTCCAAACAGTGAGCTAACACATTCCAGGCATCACACCCTTGCATTGATAAACACCTCTACATCACAAAGGGCTATGGCTACTTTTTAAAATCTCCATCATCATAACCAGTATTACAGTGTCAACCGCTAGTTAATATTGGGTACCCAGTCTGTGTCTAGAGTTCCCAGTTAACTCACAAAGGGTCCGGCACAGGCTTAAGATCCAAAGCAAGGTCTGTGAACCACATTTGGTTGGTGTCAGCAGAACTCTATCTGTAACAACTCTATCCCCACTCTGTTGCAGAAACCGGGACATTGTTCTTGTTTGTCCCTGATTACATTCTTGTGTTGTCATTTAGCACAGGCATCCATTTCTCATATTTCCTGTAAACTGATAAGTTATTGTGTGTGTGTGTGTGTGTGTGTGTGTGTGTGTGTGTGTGTGTGTGTGTGTGAGCGGGTGCCCGCTCTTTGCAGACAATCTTAACTTCCTTTGGTATCAAGTTACAAAATACTGTTTCTTTCCTGGTGTTCTGTTATTTAATGTATTTAAGCAAATAGTGTATTTACATAGTATCAGCTTCTCCTGACCTTGAGCCTTGGCAGACAGTGGTAACTGTTGCTAGATTAGTTCTTTCATTAGGACTGGGAAGTACCGGTAAGCATAGTGAATTCCCATGTCTGAAGTCTGAGATGACCTGAAATCCAAAACATTCTGGCGCTAAGTTGTCAAACTGAAAAATTCCACAGATAGGGACTCAGTGATTAAGAGCCCTGGCTGTTCTAGTGGAGGACAAAGGGTTGATTCCTAACACCCACAAGGCTACTTGTAGCCATATGTAACTCCTGGTTTCTGGAGCTCTAGTGCCCTCTTCTGGCATCTGCAGACACACAAGCAAATGTTCACACATCTAGAAATAGATTTCTTTTTAAAGAAAACAAAACAAAAAAACAAAACAAACAAACAAAAAACCCACAAATAACATTTTGTGAGCAATTGCAGTCAAAACACATAATGCAGATACAGTGGTGACACGCAGCTTCGACCCCATCACTTGGCAGAACTCTGTTTGAGGCCAGCCTGGTATACCAAGTTAAGCCCCAAACCAACCTGTCTGGGTGTCCTGTGTTACATGGGTAGGCCGAAGAAAGCGGTCACTCCAAGATGAAGTTTTGGGCTTGTGTGGCAGCAAGAACTTCCATCTGGCCTCTGGTGGGCTGAAGCTCAAACAGCTCTGCAAGGGGATGTTTATTGATTGTTGTGTGAAGTCATGGGGGTGGGGAGGGATAAACTAGTTCCTCATACCAAATCCCTGATCTAATTGGTGTGATTTTCCAAAGCCATTACATTCCTGCTACTTTAGACTTTTGTTGGGTGCCGTTTGCAGTATCCAATAATCTCAAAGCTTCAGGTGTGCCTGAAGCATTTTGTGACCAAAGTCATGCCAAGGCTGTAACACTGCTTCAGAAAAACAATTCTAGATCACAGGAAACAATCACCAATTTAACATGATTTCTTGAAAGGTTAGAGTACTTCTAGAAAACAACTGTTCTGTTCTAATGTTTACCCTTGATACGGTAACTCTGCCAGGCTCCTACAAACCCAGCCAGGACTGTATGATGAGAATCTGTCTCAATAAACAAAACCCAAAACTAAACCAAACCAACCCATCCCAAGAGTTTGGAAAGAGCAAGTACTTCTCCTGCACAGGACCCAAGTCCCATTCCGAGCACTCCTGCTGGATGGCTCCCAGAGGCCTGTACTTCCAACTCCAGGACACCCTCTTCTGCTGTGCACCAAATGGAGAGCATCACTGCTTGACAAAGTTCTGGCATTTCAACTTTTTTGGATCACAATTCTCCAGCACCTTTTCCCTTTTGTTTTTAATGGTTCTCTCTGTGTGTTATGGGAGTTGTCTGTGCCTTTCCCCTTGGGAAATTTTGTCCGAGGTTTGGTGAAGGATGCAAATATACACAATGTCAGACTCTTAAAATAATTACTTGGGAAAAAATCCCCAACACCACGGAACCATATAGTGTGATAATTCTGCCTATTCCCATACAAGCTGCTAGAAAGTTTAGATAAGTAATATATGCTTGATAAATAAGGGATATTTGGTAATCAAGATTTATAAATACCTGAGGTCTACTCAGGTTCACACTAATAACTGCCTAGCATCAGCTTTGCACTCTTTAATTTTTAGCTATTGAAAGACCTAAAAAGTAATGTTAATGATGGACTAACCTGGAAACCAATATCTGTTCCTTGGAATTTGCTAGCTTCCTCTCACAAGGCCCTGAGATAAGAAAAATTCACACTGCCCCTCCTTTCCTGTGAGTCAGCAGGTGGTAAATAGGGTCCTTAGGAAACAAAGAGATAGCTGTAACTCTGGTTTGCCCAGACAAGATTAATTAGTACACCCTGAGGCCCTAAGGTCTGCTGACCCTAATAGCGAGACCATCCGGCCTCAAAGGGTCACATACTCAATGGACAGAGGGTCCCACCCCCTCCCTAAGCTTGTGGGTTTGCCTTTAAAAACACCTGGGCCCAGGGGAGGGGGCTTCTCCCTAGCCTGCGTGGTGGAGGAGCCCGTTTGCGCAAATGTTTCCTGTTCATTAAAGCCTCTTGTGTTTTGCAGCAACTGGACTGGACATTGAGTTCTTGGGGTATCAACCGAACCTGGAAGACTCCTCATTCTGAGGGTCTTACACTATTTGGATAAACTAAGCCGTACAAGAAACTACAATATTCTATAATGGAATGTCTGTGCAATCCCCCAAAGTCCTTTTCCCAAGGACAGGCAATTAGATGAGAAAGTCCCCATTCCCTCAGGGGCTTGAAGAAAGTTCCTGCATGCTAAAAAGGGAGTCTTATGGCCCTTTCATTAACATATGACTGGTGCTTGTTAACTTGTCAAGGTCAATGTTTGCATGGTACAGCTCACTTGCCTCCTTCCCCAGCCCCATGATTCCACACATCCTCTTTGGGACCTGTTGTGGGATATTTGTGCACTGTGCAGGAAGTATAGGCAGGATTTCTGGGGAGAGAAAGGGATATGAGGAGGAATCTAGGCTTTGAGACACGAGGAGACTCGAAGATGGAAGAGAGGTAATGCCACGTGATAGAATGTAGATTAATAGAAATGGGTTAATTTACATTGTAAGAGCTAGTTAGGAGTAAGCCTAAAGCTATAGGCCGAGCTTTCATAATTAATAAGGAATCACTGTCATCATTTGGGAGGTGACTGGCAGAACAGAAAGACTTGTTACAGGGACCTATGCTCTCCAGCATCTGAACTCATATATATATATATGCACAGACACACACCTAAGCACACATGCACACGCAATTAAAAAAAAAATGAAAGCAGGGTGAAGGGGCCTTGGAATTGGCACAGAACACATCCAGACATCAAAGTCTCAGCACAAAGGAGATTTATTAATCAAGCAAGGTAGAGGCACAGGGTGGCCGAACCTGAACTGGGTGGAAACAGCAGCTGGTGGCTCAGCAGGAATAATTTTTAAGGAGACGAAATCTGGACCAGGACCGGTCTGTAGGTTCTGAATGGGCATGTTAATTATCGTAGTCAAATGGGGGGGGGGGTGTTTGATGTTTTGATAGTTGGGCCTTGGTGATCGGCCTCAGGACCGAGACTGGCATGAGGAAATGGCCAAATAGAACTCTGGTGGTTTAACCCCAAGAGAGAAGAAGGGAAGGGCAGGCTGGGCATGCTGTGAGTTTGTTTGGGCCTGTTAGAGTCCTCCACAGGGTGCTGGGGGAAAGGCTCAGCAATTAAGAACACATCCCAGCTTCCAGCATGTACTTCAGATGGCTCACAGCCACCCGTAACCCCAGCTCCAGGAGATCTTGGGCTGCTTCTAGCCTCCTGGGTACCAGCACATATAAGCACATTCCCACACACACACACACACACACACACACACACGCAGAGTCAAAAATAGGGAAACACATCCTCAACAGAGCTTAAAACATCTTTAAAAAGTAAGAAAACAAACCATAGTTTCAGAAAAGTAGTGTAGAAAATTACCCTGAGACACATGAATAGAACACGTGACATACATAGTGAGTTTCATGTTTAGACTGATCTCATGCCCCCAAACATCTCATTATATGTTTACAAACATTTCAAAATCTGAAGTCTGTAATACAGCTATTTCCCAACCATTTCAGATAAGGGACACTCAGCTTGGACAGTACCCTTTTCGCCTGTAATTGCCTGTAAATACCCCTTTTGTATGAAAAATAATTGTCTCTTTAATGAATATACTCAAGCCAGTCTTCTCTATTTGTTGTTGCCTCTGCCATTTTATTATTATTATTATTATTATTATTTAAAACTGGGTCAGAATCTCATATAGCCCAGGTTAGCCTCGAACTCCTATCCATCAACTTGTTTTAGGTTTTCTATTGCTGTGAAGAGACACCATGACCAGGGCAACTCTTATGAAGAAAACATTCAATTGAGGTTGTGGCTTACAGTTTCAGAGGTTCAGTCCATTATCATCATGGTGGGGAGCATGGCGGCCTGCAGGCAGATGAGAGCTTGCTGAGAGCCCTAGTTTTGCAGACAACAGAACCCCAACTGAGATACTGGATGGTACCCTGTGCCTAGGAGACTTCAAAGACCCCCCCCCCAGTGACATACTTCCACCACCAAGGCCCATACCCGCTCCAACAGTCACCAGGTTATGGGGACCAATTACATTTAAACGACCACAGTAGCTCAAAATGACTTTAAATTTCTGAGTCCCCTGCCTCTGCCTTGAGAATACTGGGATAACAGGCATGCATCCATGCCTTGTTGTGTAATATTTTATAATCTAGAGGTTCTTGGAAAAGAAATAAGCCCATAAACATAAATAAATCTAAGCTGGGTAGGGATGGTGCATACTTTCAATCCCAGCAGGAACCTGGAGGCAGAGGCCATGGAAGGGGGGCTGCCTACTGGCTTTGATCTTCATGGCTTGCTCAACCTGCTTTATTGTAGAAACCAGGATCACCAGCCCAGGGATGACACCACCCGCAATGTGCTGGGCCATCTGCAACAGTCACTAATTAAGAAGATACCCTCCAGGCTTGCCCACAGCTCCACCTTGTGGAGCCATTTTCTCCATTGAGATTCCCTGCTCCCTCAGGACTTTAGCTTGTGTCAAACTGACATAAAACCAGCCAGCACTCAGCCCTGCTAAGCTGAAGTTAACACTCTGGGCCACGTCTGACTCTTCTGAGTGCTGGTTATGGAACTCAAGTCTTTATGCTTTACTAAATGCCCCTGACCCCCAGTCATCTCTCTGGTCTCCCATTTGCTTTTTTCTTTTCTTGCTTGTCTTGGTTTCTTTCTCGTTTATTAAAGATTTTTCTTAAAAACATAACCGTGTTTGGCTTTGTGTGTATTTAAGAGTGAGGTTTTAGCTGGGCCGTGGTGGCGCACACCTTTAGCCCCAACACTCAGGAAGCAGAGGCAGGTGGATCTCTGTATTTTCCATGCCAGCCTGGTCTACAGAGTGAGTCCCAGGACAGCCAGGGTGATTATAACAGCAGGATTCTTGTCTATTTCACTAAGATAAGGCCGATGAGAGTATCTTTGGGATTCCCCTCCCTCTTGGGTTGGTAAGCTTCCCCGCAGTAGGTTTTCCAAAGGTATGTACCTGCTCTTGCTGTTGTTTAAGAATTAATCCTCTCAGGGTTGCTAAACCAGCTCATTCTGTTTGCTTTCCAACTTTCAAACTGTCCCTATCACCGCCTCATTTCCCTTTTACTTTGTTCTCACAGGTTTCTCCCTTATGGTGTAGACAGAAGAAACCCTGTCCTGAAGCTCAGCCCTACCCCAGCTTTAACAAGAAGCCCTTTCATTTTATTTTTCTCCTTCCTTCTCTCCCCTGCTCTCATCCCTCCCACACGCCTGTTTTGGTTTTTGTTGTTGTTTCCTCAAGATTTTGCATGTGTAAGCTGGGCTGGCCTCCAGCTGTCCATCTTTTTGCCTCCGCCTGTAATTATAGGCATCTACCACCACTCTTAGCGCCATTATTATTTCTTCTTCTCCTTTTGAGACGGGGGTGTCATGTATTCCAGGCTTGGACCGAACTCTGTGAGCCCAAGGAAGGGTGACTGCTTGGAATTCAGACGTACACCAGCATGTCTGGATTCTGCAGGGCCGGGGTACATTCAACATGCTAAACAAAGTCATCTACCACGTGTCTGTGTGTATCTGAGACAGGGTCTCACATATCCCAGGCTGGCCTTGAACTCAGCATACGGAGGATGACCCTGAATTACTGATCCTCCTGCCTCCGCTTCACAAGTGCTGAGATTACAGGCGTGCACTACCCCACTCAGCCCCTTAAGATAATTTCACTGAAGGACAAATCCCGGTTTCGACACAGATTATTTGGTTGCCCTAAAGTGGCATGTGTGTACATATACTCGCTTCTGTACGGCATGCTTCTGTATAGTAATTGTTTTGCAAAGGGAATGAAGTTACTTCCAAAGGTCCCCCCCACCCCCCCAACCCAACATCCGCCTCAATACCCTGCCCGATGGGGGCGCCACACTTTGCAAGAAATAGATGACAAAGTGATCAGAAGCGGAATGCTGGGCGAGGGCGGAGACGGGCAAAGGAACACAGCCATAGACCACCACGCCCCTCGGGAATAAAGAGCGAGGGGCGGGGTTTAATCTGGTTGATGATTGGTTGTGATCGCTGGCCAATCATGAGCAGCGATTGATTTTTTTTCTTCTTCTTCTTTCCACTCACAGCGATGATCCGCCTCCCTGGAGGTTTTGACGCCACGTTTACAAATGAGGGTAGGTTACGTAAGAGAGATGGAGCGGGCAGCCAATGAGCGCGCGGGGCGCTAATGGGCGGGTGAAGCCGCTGCCAGGCTCGGGGCGGAAGGAGCGTCCCCGGCTGAGACGGAGCGGAAGATGGCGGCGGAGACGCTGCTGTCCGGTGTGCTGGGGCTGCTGTCGCTCGGGCTCCTGCTCCCCGCGCGGCTCACGGGGGCCGTCGGGAGCCTGAACCTGGAGGAGCTGAGCGAGATGCGTTATGGCATCCAGATCCTGCCGTTGCCTGTCATGGGAGGGCAGGTGAGGGCTGTGTGGCGGGAGGGTCCTGAGCCAGAGCGGGGGGCTCGCGCGCGGAGGAGGAGGGGCAGGTGCGAGCCGCGCACCGGGGACGGAGCGGGAGGGCAAGGGTAGCTGGGGCTCACCCGGCACCGGGGTGGCGGGGTGTGGCTTCCCGCTGTGCGCCCCGCCGGGGCCGGGGAGAGCTCCAGGCCCGCCCGCCGGCTGGGGAAGCGAGCGCGCCCTCCCTCCCTCCCTCCCTCCCTCCGCCCGCGTCCAGGCTGCAGGACCTGTGGCTGATGCTCTCGGCGCTTACTCCCCCCCCCCAGGGTCTGAGGGGGATCTCGTTGTCCTCGATCCCAGCCTCTACCTCCCTGCCCCCCTTCCCGACCCTTCTTTCCCAGAGCCAAGCTTCGGACGTGGTGGTTGTGTCCTCGAAGTATAAACAGCGTTATGAGTGCCGCCTGCCAGCCGGGGCCATTCACTTCCAACGGGAGAGGGAGGAGGAGGCACCCGCGTACCAGGGGCCTGGGATTCCGGAATTGTTGAGCCCCATGAGAGATGCTCCCTGCCTGTTGAAGGTGAAAGGTGTGGGGTGGGGGGGTGGAATGTAGTCATGACAACTGGAGTGCTAGGGAAGGAGTGGGTACTGGGGGGCTGTGGGGGTTCAGGGGCCACTGGTATGGTAGATACATTTATAGACGGTGGGGTGGGTGGGGGCCAAAGACTCTTGCATCCACTGATCATCTTTGCTGAACGTAGGGAAGGGTAACAGGCAGTCGGTCTTAGAACAGGCTAAGCTGAGATCAAAATGAGTACAGAGCTGCAGTGGCCGGACCGGAGGAGTAGGCGCCTACCCAGAAAGTCACCGTCCACCCATGCTGCCTGTATCTCCGGGTTCCCTTGTATTTGGAGAAGTTCAGTTAATGCTTGAACCTCTGGGAGTCTTCATCCGACACCCTCAAGGACAGCAGGGTTTCTTACCTTTATGGCGGGCAGGGAGTTTATGCTCCCAGGCTGGACTGCATAGCATGGCCCTGTCTTACCCCTCCCCTAACCAAAAACGAAAAGAAAGGAAGAAAGAGAGGAAGACACGTGTGGAAAGTAGGCATATTTTAGACGTGCATCTCCAACCATGAAAGAGACAGCTGTCCCTTCTCGCAGGGTCTGGACAAAGATTGCAAAAACAGAGAGTGATGAGAACTAAATGGAAGTTTATATTATTCTGGAGCCAGGAGACTGCTTTCTAATGGAGGGATTTTCATGCCCCCTGATGGTTTTTTCAATTGTCAGACCAAGGACTGGTGGACGTATGAATTCTGTTATGGACGCCATATCCAGCAGTACCATATGGAAGGTGACTCGTTCTCAGATTTTTTTTCCCAAGCCTTCACCGTCCTGTGTGGAAGGGGACTTCCCTGCCAGTCTCCTCCCCTCTAGGCCCTATAATGGGAATAATGTGCTTCCCCATGGCTTTTCTTACAGACTCAGAGATCAAAGGTGATGTCCTCTATCTGGGCTACTATCAGTCGGCCTTCAACTGGAATGATGAAACAGCCAAGGTGACTGGAGTGTGGGGTCAGAGTGGGGGCAGGCGGCAGGGGAGGGCCAGACTCATCGGGTGTGGTGCCTATCAAGGCCAAGTCCCCTGGCATCAGGATCCCTGTGGTCTCCAGGTCCCTGCGGGAGGTTAGCATCACTCTTCTACCTTGCTTTTTCTCACACCCTCTCCATCCCTCCCTCCTGGTGATTTCTCCAGGCCTCCAAGCAGCATCGACTGAAACGCTACCACAGCCAGACCTACGGCAACGGGTCCAAGTGTGATCTCAACGGGAGGCCCCGAGAAGCCGAAGTTCGGGTAAGTCTGGAAAGAAGGAAGGAGAGTGGCCCCTGAGTAGCAGCCTCCCCTGTCTGGGAGGAGGGCAGATGGAGTTGGCGTCTGCTAGATGCCGTTGTCTGGATTTAATTCTGCACTTCCCATGTGCTTACACTCGCCTGCGTTATTATTAATGTTAGTGTCTGTCTTTGATTCTTCGTGCTCTGGATGTAGTACTCATTAAGGCCCTGGCCTTAACTTATCTGGTGAAGGGGCAGCAAATAGGAAGGGAAGGCAGATGTCAACACAAGACATGAGTCTGAAAGAAGCCAGAAAGACGGGGGTTCTCAACCCGTGGGTTGCGACCCCTTTATGGGACAAACAGCCCTTCCACAGGCCCAGGCACGGTGGCACACTTCTGTAATCCCAGCACTCGGGCAACAGAGGCAGGCGGGTCTCTTGAGAGTTTGAGGTCACGCCTGGTCTACAGAGCGAGTTCCAGGACAGCTTCAGAAAACAAAAACCTCTTTGGTTGGGTATGGTAGCACAGTCTCAGGAGACCGAGGTGGATGGGTTGTGAGCTCAAGGCTATCGTGAACTTCGTGGTAGAATACGGTACTAACAAACTACCAAAAGAAAACCCTGTTCTGTCCTGCAGTTGGGACTCTAATTCTCACCTTCATCTCAGCCAATGGCCTCCTAACCACTGGTCCTTACCACTGGGCTTATAGCTGAGTGGAGAAGCATGCAGAAACAGCTCTCAGTCTATAGAGTCTACACCTGGAGAGAGCCACGTGAGACCTACCAGCAAAATGGATTTGCGAAATCAATTGTGCAATCACTTGTGCACTAGACTTAAACACCCAGTCCCGAGAGTGGGAGGAAGTACTCATGTTACCAGCTATTTGCTGCGTGAACACTCCTTCCGTGCCCAAATCAAGCTGTTAGTATGGCATGGCCGCCTTGCGAGGTTGCCAGAGGTTTGCCAGGTGGCCTGTGTGAGAACGTGAGCTGACTGCAGTGTGTTGCCATTTCTGCATGGTCCTGGAAACCATTCAGTGCTTCTGCCTCACAAAGGGAATCCAAGTGTTCAGCAGTGACCAGGCGGTGCCGGGAAGTGATAGGAAATAGTCAAAGTCTGGATTTACTTTGTCCTTTCATTTTATTTATTTATTTTTTCAATGACAATTTCTCTGTGTAGCCCTGTCTGTCCTAGGGAACTCACTCTATAGACCAGGCTGGCCTTGAACTCAGAGATCCGCCTGCTTCTGCCTCCTGGGTGCTGGGATTAAAGGAGTGTGCCACCACTGTCTGGCTTAATTTTAATTTTTTAATATCTTATATAAAGTAGTGGGTTTCATTATAACACTTAAAACTGTTTAAAGAGGAAGCTGCTTTAAAGCTTTTTTTGTTTGTTTTTCTGTGTGTTGCTGTTTTGCCTGCATGTATAACTGTGTGAGGTGTTGGATCCCCTGGAACTGGAGTTACAGACAGTTGCAAGCTGCCGTGTGGGTGCTGGGAGTCAAACCCAGGTGTGGGCCTGAATGAGTTAATGTGTACCCTGTGCGGATGCCCTCAGAGGCCAGAGGGAGTCAGATCTCCTGGGACTGGAGTTGCAGGCAGTTGTGAGCCCCCCATTACGGGTCTTGGAAACCGGACCTGGGTCTTCTGCCAGAGCAGTATGCTCTCTTAATCACCGAACCGTCTCTCCCAGCGCCTCATGATATTTTCAGATGTTTCTTTCATTGTACTTTGATTGTGTCAGCCCCTCACCACATTGTAGATGAATTCTGATGGTAAAACAATGAGATTTGTTGTGGGACTGGACATGAGTCAGACTTGAGGAAGACTGTGGCTGTCTTAGTTTCAGTGGCTGCAAATGACAGAAATGCCATTGGCTACAGCGTGAAAGAGCAGGTTGAAAAAGATGGGCTGTGCTTGTGTGTGGAGGTCAAAGGCCCATCAGACAACCCACTGGTGATCCTCGGTCAGCAATTAGCTCTGTGCCTCAAAACGAAATCTAGGCTAGAGATAAAAATACTCATCCTGTCTCTGTCACAGGGGCCTTGTCGCTCTGCCAGGGACAGTATGATGCTCTTTGAGTGGCTGACTCTGTCTCTTCATTCAGGTTAGACTCCATAATACCTTGTGCGGTTCTCAAACCAGGTCCCTTTCCATCCTGGTAAGCACTTACAGTGTTTGTCTCAGTCAGGGTTTCTATTGCTTGGACGGAACACCATCACCAAAAAGCAAACTTCTACATTGCTGTTCATCAAGAAACTCAATCAGGGCAGGATCCCGGAGGCAGGAAGTGATGGAGGCCATGGAGGGTGCTGATTACTGGCTTGCTTCCCCTGGCTTGCTCGGTCTGCTTTCTTACAGAACCCAGGACCAGCAGCCCAGGGCTGGCACCGCCCACCATGAGCTGGGCCCTCCACCACTGATCACTAATTGAGAAAATGCCCCACAGCTGGATCTCAAGGAGGCGTTTCCTCAGCTGAGGCTCCTTCCTCTGATGGCCCCCGCTTGTGTCCAGTTGACACACAAAGCCGGCCAGTACCATGTTTTATAATCTTCAAAGTCAGTGCCATAGACTGGCTATGGGATGGCTCAGCCCTACAACCCAGCACGTAGGAGTCTGAGACAGGGGAAGACTGCCAAGTCTGGGGCTGGCCTGGGCTCCATAGGGAGTTCTAGGCCACTCTGGGTTACAGAATGAGAGCCTGTCTCAAAACAAACAAGAACATGTATCATCGCCTGAGATGTTCTTATGTAATACCTGCCTCCATCTAACTGCACTAACTCCCAAGAAGGGAAGGCAATGCCTGTCCTGTTTCTTGTGACATCTTAGATCCTGGGGTGGGACACGGTACCAGTTGATGCCCAACTATTTACTCAATAAACAGACTGAATGAATAACAGCCCTTCAAATATTACCTTTCTTTCTGCAGAGGCAGGGCAATCTCTGTGAGTTCAAAGCCAGCCTGGTCTACCAAGTGAGTTCCAGGACAGCTGAAGGCTACACAGAGAAAGCTTTCTGTTTTGAAACAAAACAAAAAACAAAACAAAACAAAACAAAACAAAACAAAAAAAAACATTCTGTCTGGAGTGAGGTGCTATCTGGCTGTGGTTTCAGTTTGCGTTTCCACCATGGGTTCCCGGAATCAAATTCAAGTCATGAGGCTTTCACAGCAAGCTCGCTGAGCCATCCTACCAGCCCACAGGGACTTTTAAAATGTGCTTGTAGGCATATATCTGTGGCTCTTTGCACATGAACATATAAAAATCTGTCCTTTCTCTATTCATGTGCCGTTCCTCTGCTATGCGTCCACACCATCTTTTATCTAAGCGGTTCCCTATGGATGGATATGTAGGTTGTCTTAAAGCTTTTACCAACACAGAATTGGTGCAGTGAACAGTCCTCTTGTACCTATAGAGTATGTGCAGATTATATTCCTGGAAGTAGACTTGTGTGGTTTGGATATGTGTTGCCAAATTACCCTACTTAGGAACACTGCTCTCCTCAGTGTGTAAGAACGCCAGCCTGCTATATTTTTAAACTTTTGGAATCTGACTAATCATTGGCTATGCATCAGCTCAAGAATCCTTTCTCAGAATGGTTTTGTTTTACATTCCTCCTTATGCTTCCTCATCCTTTTTTTTTTTTTTAATTTATTTATTATGTATACAGTGTTCTGCCTGCATGTGTGCCCGAAGGCCAGAAGAGGGCGCCAGATCTCATTACAGGTGGTTGTGAGCCAACATGTGGTTGCTGGGAATTGAACCCTTGAGCCATCTCTCCAGCCCCACGCTTCCTCATCTTTAAGAGTCTCTTGTCATTGCAACACTTAGGAGGCAGAGGCAGGAGGATCACTGGTTTAAATGAGGACTTCCAAGACAGCCAGGGCTACATTATAAGACACCGTCTCTCAGAACAAGCAAACAGTACTCTCTTATCCCCTCTAACACTTTGTTTGGGACACACACACACACGCCCCAGACAGGGTTTTTTCTGTGTAACAGTCCTGGCTCTTGGCTTTGAACTCACGGAGATCTGTGGTGTGCCTCTGCCTCGGTAGTGCCGGGGTTGAACCTGTGTACCACCGCTGGTCTTTATACTTTCCTTTCACTATCGGTGTCTCTGCCTGTTTTCCCAGTGACTTGTCTGCTTGTGTGCCATCGGCCATCCTGCTGGCTTTGTAGCTTTTCTTGTAACTTCTTCCCCCTCCTGGTCCGGAGGACTGAATCCACAGCTTTGACTTCTGGTCCGCGCTGTAACTTCCGGTGCAGAATGTCCTCCTCACTAATTTCCAGACTCTTTTCCTCATTTCATATTTAAAGCTATTCATTTTGCTCAGAATGCTGTTTGGTTGCATCCCTCCAATTTTATTTACTTATTTATTTTTGGTTTTTGGATACAGGGTTTCTCTGTGGCTTTGGAGCTTGGCCTGGAACTCACAGAGATCTGTCTGCCTCTGCCTCCCAAGTACTGGGACTAAAGTCGTGCACCACCACCGCCTGGCCCCTTCAATACATTTTCAATACATTCTCTACCTCGATTCAGAACTACGTCGTTAGTGTCTGTCTAAACCCGTGTGTTTTCCTTTAGATGTCTTTGGGTTGGTTTCAGAGGTGGTTGTTGCTTTTGTTTCTATGAGACAGGGTCTCACTGTGTAGCCTTAGCCTCCCAGTGCTGGGATCAAAGGTGTGCTGGGACAGCTGTTGCTGTCTAAGTTGTTTGCTATGTGAATGGCTTTTTTTCCTTGAGACTCCTTTTGGTATTTAGGGTTGGTCATGGTCTTTTGTTCCTCCTGTTTACAATATAGGCTGTTTGATCCCCACAGTAAGCCGAAGTGACAAGGAACTGGCCACTTCCTGTCAGACCCTAGGAACTGCCTTGGGTTTAGCCTTGGTGCACGTTGAAGCCAGGTTTCTTACTCTTTGACCTCTTTTTTTTTTCCCCCTTATCTTCCTTCACCAGTCCAGGAAGCCGTCTCGCTCTTACACATTGCACATGCTTGCCTGCACACTCCAGGCTTGCCAGGGTAACCTTTGTGGGGTGTTCCTTGCTGAACAGTGCTACATCACCCTTCTTGTAGGTTCACATAGATGTGCTCAGAAAGCAACTCTGCGTGTTCTAAAAAGCCCGGAGAGCTTGTCACAGCTGCCTCTCCTCTCTTCTCCTCCGTCTTTGCCATTTTTGGTGACTTACCAGGCTGGCCCAGCAGGGATCCTCGCTCACTATGTGACCCAAGTCCAGTCTTGCACACTGAGGTCTCACTGAAGAACCTAAGGCCACACACGACAGTACAAGCTTGGGTTTTAGGTTAAGTGGACAGACACACATTGACTTCAGGGTGACACGTATTCACTGCAGTGTGAGATACAAGCCACACAGTGGATGCCCTGGGACTCGGACTGATTGTAGCCAGGTGGACTTAGGGTTTTTTAAATTTGTTTTTAGCATAGGGTCTCGTGTAGCTCAGGTTGGTCTTGAACTTGTTATGAAGCTAGAGATGCCCTTGAATTCCTAATCTTCCACCTACCTCTCAAGTGCTGGGATTATAAGTGTGTACCAACACACAGGCATTTTTTGTTTGTTCTGTTTTGTCTTTGAAGGACATATGTGTTTGAAAGGGTGGTTTCTCCAGTCACTCAACTTGGGTATTCTCACCAGTGGTGACTATGCCTCGTAGCTTCACTATTTGGAAGGCTGAGGCAGGAGCATCACTGGAGCTTAGGAGTTCAAAGCCAGGCAGGGCAACATAATGAGATGTCAGCGTGCAGTGTTGGAGATCAAACCCATGCTGGGCAAGTCACTGGCCCACACCCCTGGTCTAAGTCCCCATCTCAAAATAAAGAAGCAAAGCTCTACTCATATCATTCACATTTTCTAATTTTGTGTTAAATCAGCCAAACGTTATTACTCCAGGGGTAAAATTCCTACACTGTATCAGATTTGGTAATTGTAATTACCCCTTCTGAATGTTTTAAGGCTATCTTAATTTGAACTTTCATGATTTGTAGGTTTTCAATATTGAACTAACTTGTCATTCTTGAGATGCAGTCAGTTTGGTCATGTATGTTCCCATGTTCCAGAATCTCAGTGTACAGCTGAGACCAGCCTTGAACCAGCTCTTTCAGCCTCAGCCTCCCAAACTCAGTGATGACAGATGGGCCTCTCAGTTTGTTAATATAATGTGGGCGTGCACTTGCCATGCTGTGTGTGGAGGTCAGAGGGTAAATCAAGTCTTGGTCCTTACCATTTACCTTGTTTGAAATAGGGTATGGTATCAGGCTTTCTTTCGAGTCACCAACCAGCTCCCAAATCATGACATGAAGACTTCTTATTAGTTTTGAATGCTAATAAGCCTTTTCTTATTTCTTGCTAGCTGGTATAACTTAAATTATCCTGTTTCCCTTCATCTAAGTTTTGCCTTGGGGCTTTTTAGCCTTTCTTTCTGTATGTCTTCCTGCTTCTCCTGTCTGGCTGGCTTCTGGCCAGTGAAGTGTGGCTCTTTCTCCTGTGATCCCCTCCAGGGCCTGGAGTCTAGCTCCTATTTGTTTACTCTGCCTGCCAGCCCTGCCTATCCCTCTCCTGCCTAGCTATTGGCTGCTCAGCTTTTTATTAGGCCAATCAGGTGCCTTAGGCAGACAAGGTGCAACAAATGTAACACATCTTAATATCCTTAACAAAGGCAGCAGAAACAAGTGTAATGTATCTTTACTTAATTAAACAAGTACAGCAGAAACAAATGTAACACATCTTTACATTGTTAACAAAGGCAGCAGAAACAAGTGTAACACATCTTTACTTAATTAAACAAGTGCAATAGAAACAAATGTAACACATCTTTACATTGTTAACAAAGGCAGCCTAAACAAATGTAACACATCTTTGCTTAGTTAACATAACACTCCACAATAGGTTATCTTTGATGCTTTTGCTTGTGGGGCTAGCAGGCTCCCAAGCTTCCACAGAGCCTCCTCGTCTTCCATCTTGTTGTAGGAGCTTTTCATGGGTTTTGGGGGTTCCAATTGGGGTGCTCACTCACCCGTGTATGACAAATGCTTTATTTACCCACTGATCCATCTCATTGGGACTTTTGTATGTTTACTCTCATAAGCAATTCAATAGTCCTTTCTAGTTACTTGCTTGTAACTTCCCAGGTGTGTCTCTCTTCCATTCTGTTGATAGAAGCATGCTAACCTCACAAATTAAAAAAAAGAAAAAGAAAAGAAAGGTCAGGGCTGTGAGATGGTTCCTTAGTTAAAATTTCTTGTTGCCAAACCTGACAACTTAAGTTCAGTCCCCCAGACCCACATGATAGAGAAAATCGACCCCCAGTCTGACCTCTGACCTTCACCCACCCACCCACATGCGTACAGCATCACACACACACAGAGTAAATAAATGAAAATATTTTTTACAAACTCAAAAGTAGTCTCACTTTTTCTATACTCTCAAGACAATGTATGATTAGAATTTTTTGTTCCTTGAATGTCTTTTAGAATTACTCTGTTAAGTCTTGACCTACAATTTTGTTGCTTTGTTTTGAATGGGTTTCACTATCTAGTGCTGGCAGCCCTGGAGTTTGCAGTGTGGATCAGGCCAGCCTCTCACTTAGAGATCTGCCTCCCGAGGAGACTCACGGTGTTTGTCATGTGCTTCTTCTCAGGTTTTCTTTGTAGGAAGACTTTTAACTACTGGGCTGTGTTCCTGCTCCCACCCTAAGCTGAGAATTGAACCCAGGGTCCAGTGTGTTCACTCTTGCAGGCCAAGCAAATGCCTCCATCTGAGCAATGCCTCCAGCCCTTGATTTCATTTTCCTTTATCTTTCATATAGGGTCTAGATATGTAGCCCAGGCTGGCCTCAAGCTCACTATATAGTCCTCCTGCTTCATCCTCATATGTCACCACACTTAGCTCCAGATTCATTTTCTTTACTAATTCTAGAAATATTTAAATTTTCTACTTCAACTTGGGCTAGTTTTACTTCTATGTTTTTTTGATATTTTTCCATTTCATGGGATTTTTCAGCTTTATTAATGTACAGTTGTTCAATATATACACATATATGTATTATGTATGTATGAATGTATGTATTATGTATACAGTGTTGTATCCCTGCTGGCTAGAAGAGGGTACTAGATCTCATTACAGATGGTTGTGAGACACCAAGTGTTTGCTGGGAATTGAACCCAGGTCCTCTGGAAGAGCAGCCAGTGTTCTTACCTGCTGAGCCATCTCTCCAGTCTCATATACTTCTTTTAGCTTTTGTTTTAGCTTGGCTTTTGAGACAAGAGTTTATGTTGCTCTAGCCCTCCTCAAACTCACTGTGTAGGAGAAGATGGCCTTGAACCCCTTACCCTCTGGCCTCTGCCTCCCAGATAGGTCAGGTGCCACCTGGTGGCTTCTGTATTGGGCCCCATCGCTCCTGGGACATAATTCTCACACCTGGGCAGTACTGCTCGCCTGCTCATCCCCACCCTCACCTGCTCAGACCCCCTCTGCTCTTGCCCAGGGGAAATCCCTTTCCATCTCACCACAATATGATGCTGTGTTGTGACAAGATTGTTTTATGTTGTATGCTTCTTATGAAGCATACTATTTTAGTATGATCTGACTTATTTTAATTCTTTTATTCTTTACTTATTTTTAAAACAGGTTCTCGTTGTGTAGCCCTGGCTGTTCTGGTCTCGAACTCACAGAGGTCCTCCTCCTTCTGCCTCCCGAGTGCCAGGATTGAAGGTGCGCGCCACCACCGCCTGCCTACACCACCATTTTCTAATGTCTTCCTGAAGAGACTCCCCTCCCCTTCCTCCCCTGCTGCGCCCTCCACTCCCAGTCTTCCTTCCTTTCTCACACTAGGAACCAAACCAGGGCTTGTGTGAGGCACACAAAATCCTACCACCAAGTTATGCCCAGCTCTGCCAGAAGTCTCTCCTTTCTCTGGTATCTAGGTTCACTATATCTGTTTGGGACATGAAGAGCTTTTTAAGACACTGTCTCCTGTGGCCCAAACTGTCCTTCATCTCCCGATTCTCTTGCCTTCACTTTGTAAGTGCCGGGATGACAAGCCAGGCTTATCTTTTATTGATTTTTTGTTTCATTATGTTTCAATCAGAAAAGTGCAACTTTGAGCCCTGTTAGGTTTGTTGAGTCTGGTTCTATGGTCCAGTGTACATCAGTGTCTGGACACGCATTCAGAGAACATGTGATCGTGTTACCTACTATATCTGGTCATGGTTTTCAATTGTGTTGTTTAAATCTTTTATATCTGTACTGGTTTGCCTCCTGTTGTATCAATTTGTTTATTTTCTGAAAGATGTATTTATTTGCTGTGTTCTGCCTGCATGTATGCCTTCACTCCAGAAGAGGGCTCACTATAGATGGCTGTGTGCCACCATGTGTTGCTGGGAACTGAACTCAGAACCTCTAGGAAGAACAGCCAGTGCTCTTAACCTCTGAGCCATCTCTCCAGCCCCTTGATTATTGTTGTTAGTTAACTTATCTATGGGCTCTTTATTCATCTAGTTTACTAATATTTATGAAGCCCTCTGTGCTGTGTACTTTTCTACTTGCTAGTGATATTTAAGTAAACAGATAAAATTTTGTTCAGTCAATGGCAAGAACGTTGAAATTAATTTCATCTTCAAAGACTTTTGTGTCACAGTGACACTCTGTTGCATTTATCTGTATGATACTGATATTGTACAGTAGCTTTCTTGAATCGTTATTACTTTATTATTTTTCATCTCTTACACACCCCCCCAGCCTCCTACCTGTTTTTATGTTTTAAATGTGTCCTTGGGGCAGTATCTTGTCCATCTTTTTTTTTTTTTTTCCTTAATTATCCTTACAGTGTTGTTAAGTGTAGTGTGGAGACTCCCTTTCTCTCAGTGCTCTGGATGAATGTTGACCTTGTGCAGGCCGGCCAGTAACCTCCCAGGGACTGCATTCATCTCTGTTTAGCCATCTGAGGTTTAACCATTTTCCAGTTCCACCAGTGGACTGTGAGGTTTTTCAATGTCTATAATACCCTGGCGGGGGCTTGGTGTAACCTTCCTCACCATAGCCCTTGTGGTGAGTGTGGAGTGTTTGATTGACACTTCCTTGATAGTGTGTTTTCATCTGTTTATTGATAATTTCTCTTCCCTGAAGCAATGTCTGTTTGCCTCTCTTAACATTTTTAAATTGGGTTATTTATCTTTTTTTATTATTAGAGTGTAAATGCTCTTTTTCTTTCCTTCTTTTTCCTTTATGGGTAAGATCTTACCCTATAGCCCAGGCTAGCTTTGAACCCCAGATTCTCCTGCCTTCCTGGTGCTATGATTACAGCAAGAGCTCACATGACTCCTGTCTCTGAGCTCAGTTGGTTGATTATTTTCCCAAACTGTAGCCAGGCTGGCCTTGAACTTGCTATGTAGCCCAGGCTAGCTGTGAGTTCGTAGCAATTGCCCTGCATTAACCTCCTTCGTGATGGGATTATAGGTTTGCTCCACTGTGTTTAAACATTTTTTTTTTTTTTTAATGAGGAATACTTCGAGTCATCCTTGCTCAGGGACCGTGCTAATCTCTGTATCCTTGCAATCTTAGTATTGAGCGCTTTTTTTTTAAATTCACTATTATTTTGAGTGAGAGGGCATGCCACAGCACATATGTGGGTGTCAGGATAATTTGTAAGAGTTGGTTTTCTCCTTCCATTGTGTGGGACACTGGGGATCAAACTCAAATTATAGGGTTGATCTCAAGCACCCTGGCCCACCACACCACCTCAGCAGCCCCAACACACCATGTTTGTGCAAAGCAAAGAAGTGACACAAAGATTGATTGACTACCTGCAGTTAAGTTGCCTAATTTCCCTCCCGTTTTTGCCTCTTACCTGCTGGCCACCTGAGCAAGTGGCATGATTGTATTATTTGATAAGCTTTTACATCTTGGGCCACAAAGCTGGGGTGCTAATGCCTTTGCTTTTGGGGGGGGAGTGTTTTTGCTTTTTGAGACAGGGTTTCTCTATGTAGCCCTGGATGTCCTGAACTCACTCTGTAGACCAGG
This sequence comes from Phodopus roborovskii, assembly GCF_943737965.1. NCBI lineage: Eukaryota > Metazoa > Chordata > Mammalia > Rodentia > Cricetidae > Phodopus > Phodopus roborovskii. Next base: position 2,182,923 of record NW_026125489.1, read on the forward strand.
CTGGCCTTGAACTCAGAGATCCGCCTGCCTCTGCTTCCTGAGTCATTGCCTGGCATGCGAACGAACACCTTTCTTGCTTGGTCTTTGTGACAGCCACATAATTGAATCTGTGTAACAGGACACATGCCCAGTGCCCACTGTCTGGCATAAGAACTGCTTAATACGATGTAGCTGCTCTGTGAGCCAAAGGTAGCTTGGCAGTTTTTACGACTGGCTCTCCCTTCCTGCCACAGTTCCTTTGTGACGAGGGTGCAGGTATCTCTGGGGACTACATTGATCGAGTAGATGAGCCCTTGTCCTGCTCCTACGTCCTGACCATTCGGACTTCTCGGCTCTGCCCTCACCCTCTCCTTCGGCCCCCCGCGAGCGCTGCCCCACAGGCCATTCTTTGTCACCCAGCCCTGCAGCCTGAGGAATATATGGCCTACCTCCAGAGGCAAGCCGGTGAGTGAGGCAGTGAGGATGGAGAGAGCCGGGGGTGGGACAGGCAGATGCAGTGCTGGAATGGATCCTATCCTGTCTGCACACTGTTTTTCTGGTAGAGTCAAAGCAGCATGAGGAGAAGATCACAGAGGAGACACAAGACCCAGGCCACCAAGTGTGGGGGGAGAGCAAGTCTACTGGAGCAAGTCTACCCGCAGAGGAAGAAGGTAGGGCGTGCTTTCGGCCCTTCCGTGGAACTGGCCAGCACCACCTTGCTTCCCGCGATCTCACTGTCCCTGGCTGACCGTCGTGGGTGAGCTCTGACCCACTGGCAACCCAAGAGGGAAGGTACCCCCTCCTGCTTTGCTCGCTTCTCCCCGCTCTTCACGTCCCCTCCGTTCTCTGTACCCCAGATGTCAGCCCAGCCAAGGGACACAAGGATTCGGAGTTTTGGAACACGCTGCCTGAGCCAGAGAAGCAGGCTGCAGGAGGGGAGGAGGCACAGGCAGGGGTGAGGACCGCCTCTCTGATGAGCCTGGGCTCAGGCTTTGCGATGGGCAGGGTCCCTCAAGCCAAGTCCACCAGGTGGCCTCTGCATCTAGGGTGAAAGGGTATTGCTTGAGGAGCATGGGGGTGGGGTATAGAGCCTCCATGCCTGAGTCTGCCCTTTCCCCTCATCAGGAGCAGGACCCGAACCCTGAAGCTGCAGCAGATCCAGCTCCCGACCCTCCAGATGGTCAGTGAACTCTGTCTCCTCTAGTCCTTAGGTGGGGTGCAGAGTAGAGCTAAACACTCAGAGCTCCACACTCCTTCCTCCCCCCCCTCCCCCCGTTTCTCGCGGTGCCAAGAACTGAGCCCAGGCTCTTGCACACTGATGCTCTGCCACTTAGCCATCCCCTACCCCACCCCCACTCCACTTTGACTCATTAGTTACTTCCTGAGCAGCAGGACCACTTTAGGAGGTCAGAGGATGCTGGGACTCCACCCATCACCGCTAACTGCACTCCCGGGCAATGTCATGTAATGTTACGGTTTCCACCTATCACATGTGGGCCAAGAGAGTTGGAAGGGTAAATGGAAGTACCCAGAACCGAGCAGATGCCCAGTACCTGTAGAGAGCAGGGTCCAACCAGGTGGTGCTGGCCTTTAGTCCCAGCACTCCAGAGGCAGAGGCTGGTAGATTGCTGTGAGTTCAAGGCAAGCCTGGTCTTCAGAGTTCCAGGACAGGCTCCAAAGCTGTAGAGAAATCCTATCTTGAACACCTCCCCCCCCCAAATAAAGCAGTACCCAGTGAAAAGGAGCCCTTAACCCTGAATCTCCTCTACGGTCCTAAACACTGGAGTTTTACAAAAACAAAAGAAAAAGATTCAGCTGTTCCTGTTGAAGGAGGAGACTTGGTGATTTGGCATCCATGTTTCTTTGCCTTCTCTCAGCTGCCATCCAGCCACTCCCTGAGGTAGGGACTGTGGTCCTTGCCCATGGCGCCTCTCCTCAGGCGTGGAGAAGACTTAAACTGCGAAAGGCCCATACCTGCTCTCTTTCCCTTCTCAGAGCTTCAGAACAATGTGCAGGTCAAAGTCATCCGGAGCCCTGCAGACTTGATTCGATTGATAGAGGAACTGAAAGAGCTGAAAGAGGTTTGAGCCTGCTCAGGGGCGGGGTGGGCTGCCTCCCGGCTGTGGCCATTTCAACAAACTGGGCCCAGTAGAGCTGGCTCGTGTCCTGCACTTCCTGCGGCCCCCACTACCATGTCCTGCCGCTGTTGAGTTATGCTACACCCACCTATTTGGACTGAAGCCTCCAAACTATCCATCTCCTTCCACCCCGACCCAGGGGAAGCCAAGCACAGGGCAGGAGCAGCCTGGAGATGATACCATGGAGGCCCCTCGGAGGGAAAGGGAGCTGAAGGAAAAGGGTGATGAGCCCCAGGCTGTTGTGGAGGAAGAGGACGAGGAGGAGGAGGATGAGGATGAGCAGCAGTTATTGGGAGAGTTTGAGAAGGAGCTGGAAGGGATGCTGCTTCCCTCGGACCGAGAGCGGCTCCGCTCGGAGGTTAAGGCAGGCATGGAGCGGGAGCTGGAGAACATCATCCAGGAGGTGAGCCATGCCCACTGCTGTGACCCTGCACATGCCACATGCCTGTGTCTGAGGCGCAGGACAGGGCCTCCCAGGGGGGGAGCTGTTGCTTTGATTGTAAGACGGGACGAAGGAAAGGAAGGCAGTTTCTCTCCTACAGGGCATGTCCCCCAGACTGTTAACCCCCACCTTCTGTGGGCCTTCCAGACAGAGAAGGAACTGGACCCAGATGGCCTGAGGAAGGAGTCGGAACGGGAGCAGGCAATACTGGCCCTGACAGCCACTCTTGACAAACTCATCAAGAAGCTGCAGGAAAACCAGAGCCCAGACCCACTACACAAGACACACAAGACGGGGAGCACTGTCCCTCAGAAGCCCCCATCGCCGCCTCCCACAGCCACAGGTGAGCGCTCCCACCACGGGCTCAGTGCTAGCAGCTCCCTCCCTTGTCCTCTCTGCACTTGTGTGGAAGTCTGCCTTGGCCTCACATAGGACCGGGAGCCTAGAAACTGAAAACCACCCACCTGTGAAGGAGCTCTCTGCCCGCCTCCCTGTGGGTGGGGGCTGGGGAAAAGGAGACAGACAGTTTTGGGGTTTCCATAGCAAAGCATGGTGGGAGATGGACAAGCAGTGGCAGGTGTAGCAGGGCCAGGAAAGGCCCCAGCTGTCCAGTGTGAATGGGCAAAGCCCACTGGCATGAGCCACCAGCCCAAACACTTCAGTTATCCCTTCTTGCATCTCTTCACGTTCGTTCATTTCCTGGAGTTGTACTGGGGTGGAGAGAGGTGTTCCAAATAGAACATTCCCGTTTCAACCCTTCCATCCCACCTTTTTGGTAAACACTGATTGTTAGATCTCAGCATGGAGAAAACCAAGCTCCTCCTAAAGCAAAACGCCCTTGTTGGTGCAGGTGGCTCGATCTAACTATCAGAAAGTGATGTTTTCCTATAGAAGATGGGAGAGCTACGGGGTGGGGGTGGGGGTGTGCTGCTGTTGGGGAAGGGCACGTTTTTGAACCCTGGATCACATTTCATGGGACGGAGAGTATCCAAACCAGCTCATGGCTTAGAGAAGCAACCTCTACAGCCCTTCACCCTGGAGTCACACGCTCTGCTTTGTGTCTCCCTGTGTCTTCCCCTCTAAGAGGAGGAGCCTGAACACAGAGTCCGGGTCCGAGTCACCAAGCTCCGTCACGGAGGCCCCAATCAGGCTCTGACTGTCCTGGAGATGAACCGGGAAAACCCGCAGCTGAAGCAGATCGAGGGGCTGGCGAAAGAGCTGCTGGAGAGGGAGGGGCTCGCGGCCCAAGGTGGGCCCTGAAGGGCTTGCCACACGAGTGGCAGGGCTGGGTCAAGGTGGACTGGTGACCTCCGGCTTGGGACCTGGAGGGCAGGGGACCCTGTGCAACCCCCAGCCCTTCCCCTCCTCACCACCCACGTTGCTCCTCCCAGGGAAGATTGAGATCAAAATTGTGCGGCCTGGGGCTGAAGGTAACGAGGAGGACACGCGCTGGCTGACTGACGAAGACACGAAGAACCTGAAGGAGATCTTCTTCAATATCTTGGTGAGCGAGGCATCCCACCCAAGTCCTGGGCCCCCAGCTCACCCCTCTGTGCTCCTGAAATCAAGGTTACACCGTGACCAGCCACCCTGCGGTCTGAGGTGAAGCTAAGCCTCAGCTGTCACTACCATAGGAGATCATATCCCCAGCCCCTGCCTCGCACCCGCACCGCAGCCTCAGGACCCCCAGACCCTACAGCACAGGACTTCCCTTGGCTACAGGCAGCACTTCCGGCTCAATGCCCCTCCCCACTTCCTCCCAGGTGCAGGGAGCGGAAGAGGCCAATAAAGAGCGCCAGAGACAGAAAGACCTGGAGAGCAATTACCGCCGAGTGTGGGGCTCTCCAGGCGGTGAGGACGCTGGGGACAGGGATGAGTTTGATTTCTGAAACCAGCGCTGTCGGGCCTTCCAAGGATTCCAGAATCTTCCTGACTGGCTCCGCCTCCTCCTCCTCTCCTATCTTGCCCGCCCTCCCTGGCAAATGGGCAGGTTGGAGCCAAGCTCTGGACTTCAAGGGACCAGCTCAGAGGTTTGGGGGTGGGGCAACGAGGGAGAGCTGTTTCGGTTCCAGAGCCACCCTTAGACCTCAGCCAGGCCTGTGAACTCCACCCCCAACACCCTCCAACATGCCTTTCTTCCTCTCTTTGGCTTTTCCTGCCCCCTGACTTCTTAGCATTACCCCAGAGGCGTCATAAGATCTTGTGAGTGGGGCATGGGGGGGAAAAGCAGGCGAACTGGACAGTTTATCAGACTCCAAGAAAGCAGGTCCCAGCAACCCACCCCTTCCCAGCCCTCCCCACCCCAGCCCGATGCGCTGTTGCTGTTGCTGTTGGGAGCTGCTTGCCCTCCCTTGGATTCCCTCCTCCCTGTTCCCACTGTCCCGTTATCTGTGCTTCTGAGTCAGAACCCTTACCTCTATCACTGAGGGAATAGGAGACCTTACATGTCACCTCACACACAATCCCAGCGAAAGGGTTGCTATGAAGCCACCCATGTACTTCAGGTTTCTGAATAAAGAACTGGACCACCAATGCATCGGCCTTGTGGGGAGAGGTTTGGTTGGTCTTTGCAGGATGGGGGACATGTCCTCTGCTCCTGTGTGCTATACCCACCCCCAGAGAGCATCCGATGAACAAAGCCCACCAGTCTGGAGAGTTGTGGCTCTCTTCTTGGTGAACTGACCAGGCCCTGGCCTCCAGAGTCTTGCTGTTCACACAGAACAGCAGTTATCTTATAGACCAGCTCTGAGTGGATGAGAAACTTGAGGCAAGTCTTAGAGGGTCCTAAAAGCTGTGGCAAAGCTACAGGGGGCTTTTGATTCTTTCTCTCCTCATCTGTTCTTATCCCTCGCTTCTGGGAAGGAAATTATGACATTGGGGGACCCCAGGGTCTTGCTTGCGCTAGGTAAGCACTGTACTGCTGGGCTGCATCCAGCCAGTTGGTTCACTTAAGCAGTAGCCAGCTTCCCCAATCCTCCCCTCTTTACATCCTGAAAGCCCAAATGTGTACTACAGAGGCCTCCCAGGCCCACACAGGGCGTCTTCTGTCCTGTAGCATGCCCCACTCCCCTTGACGGTCTGCCCCGCACCCCATTATTTACCATGGGAAACCCTACCTACAGCCATGACAGGGAAGCTGCTGCCTACGTGCCAGGCACTACAGAGGCAGGTGGCCTGGTATCTGTCTCCATCTCTTCCCGATTGCCAAGGACAGCAATGGGCTTACCCCGTTTTCTCTCCCAGGGTAGAGGAGCCTCGGTACAACAAAGGTAAAATTTCTCCTTTGGGTCCCCAGACGGGAGGTATGTAACTCCTGCTGGCAACAAAGGGGGCTCTCAATAGGAAAGGGACTTAAGACAAGCTCTGATTATTGAAGGAACTCATGGGGCTAGCCCTCTTCTTTGCTGAAGAGGATGAGTGCTGACTGTGTGTGTTATGCTTAAATTGTTTTGAAATGCAGACAAGTCCAGCTTCCCACATCCCTATGAATCTCTCGAGGAGACAGATGGTGCAGCTGTGTGAGAACTTAGGCGCTCGCTGTCTTGTTAGCAGAGCCTTAAGTGATTTCTCTTCTGATGCTGGCCAGGCACTGGCCTCCAGGGGGCAGTAATGAGGATAGGGGGGTTACAGTCTTTGCATAAGACACTTACAAACCAGTGTCTGAGCTCTGAAGGGATGAGGACGTGGAGGAAGTTTTAGAGGACCCTAAAAGCTTCTGCCCAGTCCCATGAGACACCCTTGGACTGGAAAGGAAGGGTATCTGATGCTTCAGCTTGTTCAGAAAACATGGAACCCTCGGTGCATTCCAGCAGGCTCCCTCTTCCTTTCGTTTGACTTTCGGCAGAGTTCCCATGAAGGTCATTCAGTCTCAGCTGTGCTAAGGCAAACAAAAGGAGTAGAACAGCATGTGTGCGGCCGAGGGCATCCAGAAAGGACAAGCAGCAGCTGCTAGCCTATACCCGACCAGGGGTTTCCTTCCTATTCCGCCACAGCCTGGAAGGCTTGAAATTCTGTCACTCTCTCCCCCATCCCACAGGACTAATGCAACCCATTAAATCCATTCCCTGGCTGTAGAGTTTGCCGACATCCTGACCATTTTTTGGGTGGCCTTCAGACCCCCTGACAAATGACTAAATTGTGTCCAGGGTCCTTGTTCCTCCCCACACCTAACACCCTGAGCTTCTGAGGAAGGCTGTGATGTCAGGTTTTGCCATGAGGAATGACAGCGATGATGATAAGAGACCAAGGGTGTCAGTTGACAGGCTTTGGCACCTGCCACCGCCTGTCTTTGCCCAGACCACACAACTCCACCTGCACCTGTTCCTGTTCTCAAGTCCATGCCTCCCTGGGCCACCAGATGTTGTGAGGTGATCACCCAGCCTGGGGCTCAGACCTTATCAATTCCCTGACACATCTACAGATGAAAACTTTATAAGACACCAGAGGTTAGCATCACCTCTACCCAAAGACACTAAAACCACCAGCTGATTCCTTAAGATAGAGAACACATGGAGGCCCAACCTACATTAGTTACTAGCCTAGCCTTTGTCAGGCCTGATGCTTATAACTTACACACACGCGCGCGCACGCACACACACACACAATCCAGCAGGGTTGACTACTTAAGCTGTGGTACTGTGGCTAGCACACAATGACCTGTGATGACCCTGAAATAAAAGTGGGCAAATTCCTACATCAGCTGGCATGTGTCTTGTGGACATCAGGGAACTGCAAATGGTTGGGAAACCTCTTACCCCTGCAGTCCCATTAGCTCTGATGTGTAGAGATCAAGAAAATCAGGCTAACCTGGGCAGCACCTTCCCTAGGATCACAGCACTTACAGGTTCCCTCTCCACATCTCTGAGGCCACTGCCCAACGTCTCCTAGCTAGGCAACAGTGGGCCAGGTTTCAAAACTAAACCCCATTCTTGAACCAAAATAGCCCCGTCTTTTCAGCCCTCAACTCCCCAGGCCTGTCTGTCTCTCCACACACCACACTCCAACTCTTTACCCAGTTTCCATCAATTGTGCATCTAATGTCTGTTCTCGGACTCCACCATTGCGCCTACCTCACAAACCCAGGGTTGTTGTACAAACCTGAACCCTAACTCTGTGCCTGTGGGTACTGTCCTAACCCCAGCTCAGAAGGGACCTCTGCCTGGTCCTTCCCTGTCTCCAGTTCCCCAACCAACGTCCACCTGTCCACCAGGGCCATACCTTCACCTGCCTCCTCAATAACAGACCAACAGCTCACCCCCTAGACAAAATCACTTCCTCTTTAATTGCTGTTAAGGTTCACATCACCTGCTTTGGAGGTGAGGGGGCAACCCCTGCCCCCTCCTCACTCCACTCCCCGATTACCTGGTCTTTTGCAAAATATTTTAGCCAGGAAAAAAGAAAAGAAAAAAAGGACCAGAAACCACTGACACAGATGGCCCAGAGCCTGGGTTGACTAAAGGAGGCAGGGCTGGGCTAGGCGAGTCCATCCCACCTCCCCCTTCTGGGGATGGGGCCAGGACCTTAACACACCCTCCCAGCCACTGCACACCCTCTCAGCCCTGGCTGGGAGGGAGCAAAAGATAAGAGAAACAGATCTGCAACTGTTCCAGTGAGAGAGGGGCTGGACAGAAAGGGTTATGGGGAGGGGCCCCGTTGTAGGGGTGCCCCCTATCCCAGATCACCACGGGCGCGGCACAGTCACAGGTACGCAGTCACGGTCACAGACACAACCCGAGAGCACCCCCACCCCAACCCCACCCCTGCCCACCCTTGGCTTCCCCTACCCTGAAATGCCCTCCCCTCGCCCCTACCCACCCCATCCCCATGTTGGGGAACAAAGCAATAAATTACAAGGCCCCTCTCTAGCCCCTCCTGTTCCAATCCTCCCCCACCCCGAGATCGTAAGGGGGAGGACCCAGGCTCGCGGCTCCCCCTGGCTCTTTAGCTTCCGTTCATAGATAGGCAGAGGGGGAATATCAGATTTCCACTCCTCATGGTCCCTTTCACAGAAAGGGTTGGGGACCCCTCCACCTCCACGGGCAGCAGGGGTCCTGCCCCTCGCTGCCCTTCCCCCTCACTGGGCAGTGAGATCATCATGGAAGGGGCGGGGTTCCCATATTGGTCCCAAGTCCCAGGGCTAGTCCTCCACCTACTAACCCCTCCCTCTGGCGTGGCGTTGCCCCAGGAGCCAGCCTGGGTTTGGGCTCCGGCCACCAGATTGTAGAACGCAGGCAGGACCGGATCTTTTACCGGCCCCTAGGGGGCACGAGATAGCCAGTCCGAGCGCCCTGGAGCTGCAGGTACAGCTAAGGGCAGCAGGTAGACAGACCCAGGGCAATCCAAGTGTGGAAACTGTGGAGTAGGGCGTGTTGAGCTAGGGTCTCCATGCCTCGCTGGGGAGAGGAAGGTGAGTTTGTGTCTCCTGGGAGGCGTGTGGGGCTGTGCCCTGGTGGGGGTAGGAAGTGCTCCCGTGGGACGGGGTGCAGACTGGAGAGGTGAATGGGTGCATCTGTCCAGCGGTCCACCCGGTGTGGTCGTGCCCGGCCCGCGCGGGGGTGGGGAGTGTCTCTCCCGGTGCTGGGCAACTATACCAGCGCGATCGTGGCGTCCACGCGGCCCAAACTTGCAGCGCTGCTCCGGCGTCTCGGGCTGGGCGTGGCGGTGATGCTGGGGGTGGTGGCCGCACTGGGGGTGGTGGCCGTGCTGCCGCCCTCTCCCGGGCAGCCGTGCTGCAGGAGGATGTCAGCGCACAGCTGGCTGCCGGCCTGGCGGGCGTAGAACAGTGCCGTGCGGCCCTCCGCGTCACGGGCCGCCACGTCCGCGCCGTACTGCGGGAGGAAAGGCCTTGTGACCAAGCGCCCCCCGGGGGACCGCGCCCCCCCGCACGCCTCCCGCTCTGCTACACCTCCAAGCCCAGCTCCCGGCTCCCTTCCCCTACCTCTCCGCTCGCTCACGTACCCACAACAGCAGCTGCGTGATGACGACGTGGGCGAGCTCGGCGGCCAAGTGCAGCGGCGAGCGGAGCTGCGGGTCCTCCACGCTGGTGTCGAGTGGCCCATGTCGCGCGTGGGCCAGAAGCAGCAGAACGGTGGCCACGTCCTGGGCCTGTACAGCGGCCCACAGCTGACGGCCCAGCGGCTCCTCCGTGGTACCCAGAGGCGCCAGGAACAGCAGCTGCTCGTACTTGGCGCGAATCCACGACTCACGTTCCTCCCTGCAGTACCAGGGACCAGGGGAAAGAGTTGTAGGATGCCTCTCTCTAATCGGGACCTCGCAGGGACTGTGCACCCTCCACACTGGCCCGCTGTCCTTACCGCGAAGAGTCCCGCGTGGGCTTGGCACGGCCCCGAGTGTCGCTCTCCCACACGCGGTTGGCCGTGTCGTTGCCAATAGCCGTGAGCACCAGGGTTAGCTCCCGCGGCCAGTCGTCCAAGTCCAGCGAACGCACGCGGGACAGGTGCGTGCCCAGGTTCCGGTGGATGCCAGAACACTCGATACAGATAAGTGCACCCAGATTCAAACTGGCCCACGTGGGGTCTGGGGACAGGATGCAACAGCGAGCGAGCGGTCAGCATGTCAACAAGACACCCCCCCCACCTTTCACCAGACTCCAGTTAACTCCCCCAGCCTGGGATCCTGCTCCCCAGTTCCCTTTCACTCACTGGGAGCCCCACAGTCCACGCAGGTAGAGTTTCCCTTCGCGTTTCGGATCGCCTGGATGGCCACGGCTTCGCTTTGGCTGTCAGTGCGCAGCTGCGGAGAGAAGTGAGGGAGGGTCAGGGCGGCTCCTCTGACCCTGAGCCACTCTTGCTAGCCTCCATCAACAGCTGCAGAACGTTTACCTTCACCTTGCTGCTCTCACAGCACTGAAGACTGGCCAGGATCTGACTCTCGATGGCCTGAACCCAGGCATCCCGCTCCTCGAAGCTGGCTGCCTCGAAGTGCCACGTCTGACCAGTGCTCGACACGATCAGGAACTCAAAGTTTTCCTCTGGGTGGGTGAACAGCAGAGGTCATGAGGGGCAGAGTTCACGCGGCCGGCCTTTCCCCAAACCCTTCCTCCCTGATGTCCTTGGAGCCCCTAGGAGAGGATTAGTGGAGGGAGGGAAGCAGAGGGTGGGGAGCAGCAGGAAGCCCCGAGTACATGCAGGGAAAGGCAGGGCGCCCCCCACCCCTCTGCACCCCGGCTGAGCAACCCCTCCCGGCTCCCGGAGCTTATTACCTGCTTTATAAATATTTCTTAAACTACCAAAGGATTTTAGTTTCCACATTTTGCGCTTGGCTGGTTTCCCGAAGCGAAGGAGACAGAGAGAATGGAAAGCACAACAGAGAAAGGGAGACCAAGAAAAGAGGAAGAGGCAGATGGAGAGATACAGAGACGGTGACAGAGAGTGCCAGAGACAAAGCAGGACAGACAGATGGGGAGAGAAAGCAGAACTACAGTCAGTGGCCCCGGAGCAGAGTGGAGCGGAAGCCAAGAGCCACGAGAGTCGGCAGATCTGGAACCCGGGTCTGAGCCCGGCAAAGAAAGGGGGCCAGGGATGGGAGGGGGGAGTAGCTATGGTGACCAGAGAAAATCCTGGTCTCTGTAGGAAGAAGGCTGTCAGAATTTGTGTGAACAGACTGGGATGAGGACCCTGGGGCTCAGAAGTCAGAACTGGGGAGTAGGGTTTGCAATGGGTGGGGTGGGGGCGGCCAGGTGTAGGGGTCCAGTGGTCAATGGCTCTTGGAGGAACCTGCCAATCATAGGTTGTGGAGAGCAAGGGCTGGGGAGTCATCAGGGACATTGAATTCAGGGGCTGCAGTTCTAGATATGGGTGCAGAGGATGGGATCGGAAGTGCAGAAGAGGGTTAGGCACTGGGAGTTGGGGTGAGGTGGGGGAGAAAGGGAGCTGGGTGGTGTGTCCTTCCATTTCCCCGCTCAGTTAAGTGATGACAACAATCCCGGCACTTAACCTGCTCTGCAAGAGCTAGGTCAAGGGTTCAGATGGGGGGGGGGGTGCGGGGATGAGGGTCCAGCGTGGGCATGGAACTCCCCACACAGCCTCACCTTCCGCCTGCACAGTTGAGCCTTCAGTCTTGGACGGTGTGGTCAGTTTCTTCTTCCTCTGTTTCTTCACCATGGGAGAAGGTGGGGGCTCCCGACTCAGGGGACTCAGGTCTCCAGATGGGGTACAGTCTTAGGGAGGGGGACGCAGGGCCTCGGTTACCCTTACATAGACTTCCTTATAGCTTGTATCCTGCCCTGAACTGGCATTCCAGAGCATTCCCCTCTCAGCTGTCCCTGTCCAAGAGGCTCCCCAGGATCACTCGTGGAAGGTGGGCAGATGAGCTTTAGAATCTGGCCTGTACTCAGCTCTCGACTCTGCAACTGACTGGCCCTGAGCCCTCGAGCAACATAATATATTTTCTGAGCCTCCGTTTTGTTTCTAATTTTTATTTTAGGCGTATTGGTGTGAAGGTATCAGATCCGGGGAACTGGGGTTACAGACAGTTGTGAGCTGCCATGTGGGTGCTGGGAATAGATCCCCAGGTCCTCTCCAAGAGCAGCCAGTGCTCTTAACCGTTGAGTCATCTCTCCAGCCCCGAAGCCTAGCTTTTTCATCCCTAAAATGGGGATAATCATCTTGACCTGGTAAGTTGTTGTAAGAAACATTTCTTACAGTGTAACTTCCTGTTCGTGGATATGCCTGTATGATATACATATATAGATAGAATTTCCAAACATTTCAAACACTGATGGCTGACTATGTGCTGGCCCAGATCCTCCGTTTGTTAAATTAAACCTTGGGGAAACATCCTATAGGACAGACACAGGCATGAAGAGATCAAGTAAACTTGCCCGTGTGGCAAGGCAAACTTGGAATCTGAACTCAACTCAGGCAGGCAGACTTCTCTAATGTAGTTATCTTCACTGCTGTGACAGACACAGCATATGAGCTTGGTGCCAGTCAGCCAGCAGACATCCCTTGTGTTTCCTCGTACATTTGTTCCCAATCCAAGCTCCCTCCCCCCTTTTCCTGAGGTTTGCTCTATGTAGCTTTGTGGACCAGGCTGACCTCGAACTCACAGATTAAAGGCATGCACCACCACTGCCCTGCCCAAGCCTCCGCTTTACTTCCCACCCATATCCCATTTGGGTCTGGAAGCCAGTCGGCGGAGGGGTAGTCCCACTAACCAGTGCTGAGGGCCCGGGCCAAATTCCGGTCTGGCTTCAGCAGGCGATTGGATGTCTGGTCTGTTGGAAGCTGCAGGGAGCTGGGGCTGGGGTTGGGACTTGGCATAGGAGTGGTGGCTTCTGTGGGAAGGACAGGGAGAGGTATCAGTAAGCCTGTCTCCAGCCCTTTCTTTATCAGCCCCATCCCACACAGCCAGGGTAGCACCAACTCCTTCCTCCTTCCACCACCCCCCCCCCACCCCCGTCTCCTTCACTGCCTACTTACTCATCATGGGCCACACTTACCAGGGCCTTCACCCATCTGAACGGTGCTCATGTCCTTGACCAACCCGTTGATGCTGGCCGAGGGGCCAAAAGCAGAGATCGCCCTTGGGGGCCGCTTGCCTGGGACTTTGACGGTTGTGCGTAGCAAGTCCATCTCTTTTCCGTGGGTGCTGTGGATGTAATCCTGTAGAGGCACAGGGTTGAGACTGGGGGGGGGGGGCTTCGGTCTTTGGGAGTGCTGAGAAGTAGGCAGTAAGAACAGGATACAGAGGGGTCCTGAGAGCTGACTGGACTGAGAAGAGCTTGTAGGAGTAGATCTGCCAGACTTGGCCTGGCCTGGAAGCACTCCCTCAATGGCCGTGGACAGGCTTGGCCATGGTACTCTCCCACTAGACTGCAAGTTCCTGGGGCAATGAATTCCCAGCACAGACAAGTGTCATGAGCCTTTGAGAACAGGGCTAACGCTCTCCAGAAATGATGCCAGGACTCGTCGGAGACACAGAAAGAACTAGAAGGACATCTGAGGTTTACTAGTGCTGCCCATCTCTGCTACTCACATTAATGCTGGGGTGGTAGAGTAGAAAGCCATTACTGGAAAGAGTTACGTATTTCTTCTTCCATTCTTTGTTCAAGGAGTTGCCGCTTCTCTTTAGCAAGAAGCTCTGGAAGAACAGGAAGATGTGTGGGAGAAAAGCCAGCTAAGAGCAGTGGCTTCAGACATCTCTGGCTCCTAAACCTCACCTGTTTAATGGGGATGGCTCGCCCACTTCCTGTTGTCTCTCCACGACTGTCTAAGCTCCGCTTCTCAGAGTCGCTGCCCCGACGGTTCTGGAACGGTTATTGGAATTAGCCAGGGGATGGGTGGGATGCAGTGAACAGAGGTCTAGAGACTAAGGATGACAGGCAGGTAACAGGACAGGAGAAAAAGGGGGCCGTCGTGTCCAATACCGCAAAGAGGCTGGTCCTTCGCTTGGCTGCTCGGTGTAGGGACCCTGGGGTGCTTAACCCAGCCACAGCAGCTGCCTCAGCTCGGAGCTCCCGGTGTCCAACATTGGGTGAGGATGGGAGCGAAGAAGAGTAGTCGCTAGTGTGGCCCCCGTTACTAGCCTGGAGGCATACACAGGAGTCAGAGAGCTCAGCACCCATACCCACCAAGCTCAGCCGCCATCCAGTGTGACACATTCCCTACTGTCACCGTTATTCACTCATTGCCATCAGCCACCCGAATCTTCCCTAGTACAGTCACACTACTTCAGGTTTTGCAAAGTTTCCTGACTGCCATGCAGCAGTGCAGACGACTTGAGGAGGGTGGGCGACTTGCTTCGAGACACTGCAAACCGCACCTCATGCTTGGCTGATTGCCAGTTCCATGTTACTTTCCTCCTCCTCTTGTGTGGCCCTGGCTGTCCTGGAACTCCCTCTGTAGACCAGGCCGGCCTCAAACTCAAAGATCCGCCGGCCTCTGCCTCCGAGTGCTGGGACTAAAGGCGTGCGCCACCACTGCCGGGCCTCAATGCTGCCTTCTAATCTCACTCATCTCCGTGCTTTTGAATTTGACTCACCTGCCCGGCTACAGGAGTAGAAGCGGCTGAATGGCTTGGTGAGCTGGGCAGCGACTTGCAGGCAGCCAGCAGCTGTTGCTGCTTGCGTAGAGTTACCACCTTCTGGGCCACTGGGAGGAAGGGGAGTGGAGGAGTCACGGCAGGAAAGACGCCCAAGGCCGCTTTCCTATGTCCTACCCTGAGATAATACTGCCCAACTTCCTTGTCACTTGTGCCCGTGCCATCCGTGGCCTAGCCAGATCCTCCGGCCCAGAGAGGGTCCCTGAATTAACCAAACCTTCCGGAGCCTCCCACGCCCCTCCTCCCTCCCAGAGGCCCATTTCCTGTCACGGGGAAGCATAGAAATGGATACTGGGCCTCCACTATCTTAGGACCTCTGGCTTTGCAATGTCACATGCTGGGGATGACCACACTCACCCTCCTGGAAGACCCGGTCCACATTGAGCCCGTAAGTTGCACAGGTCTCGTAGTAACTACAGCGCTTCATCTCGGCACACAGGGCCCTTGCTCGAGCATCCCCCACCACTCGAGGAGAGGAAGCGCTGATCCTGTCTGAGGGGACAGGAGAGGGGCAGGACTGACCAGGTGCCCCTCCTACAGGGTGTACACCACACCGGAGTTCATGATCCCCTTCACCTGGCCATGTGTTTGGAGCCCAGGCTAGACCTGCTGGAGTTCGAGTATGGGAGAACATCTGTCCTCAAGTGAACTGTTAAATGTATTAGCCCCCCTGTGAGTCCTGGGCCCAGTTAAGTCTGTCCCAGTGTGTCTGTCTTTCTGTGTCTCTTTGCATGTGTCTGTCTGTCTGTGTGTCTGTGTGTGTCTTTTTGTCTGTCTCTCTGTGTGTGTGTCTATCTGTGTTTTCAGGCGATACTCCGGAGACTGAGCGGAGATCCCTGACAATGGCCGAGACTCACAGGTGGCACACACCCTGAGAAATCACCGAACCTGACACCTGAGGGAAGTAGGGAACGGTTGGCTGTCTACAGTAACAGGTGGACTGCTCATTCTACAGTCAGAAACTAGGAGGCAAGAGGCAGGTGGAGGTGTGTACCTGCGGTGGCCTGTGCAGTCACACACGGCGCCCTGCCAACTGGACAGCGATGGTAGTGACAAATGTCCTGTCGTGATACAGCCTGAGTGCTTCAGGGCTGCTACTAGAATCCAAAGTTTTCTGTGCTCCCTATTTCTCCAGTACCCCTTGTCTCCTCTTTGTACAGAAATTCTAACAGTGTCAGCCTGACCCAGCTGACGGGGAAGGCTTTCTATCCACACTAGGACTTGACATTTTTCTGTGTATCCCACAGTAGTGGCGTCAGAAATGGCAGAGTGAACACAAGGTAGGCAACAAACATCTCCAGAGATGGTCATT
This sequence comes from Phodopus roborovskii, assembly GCF_943737965.1. Lineage (NCBI taxonomy): Eukaryota > Metazoa > Chordata > Mammalia > Rodentia > Cricetidae > Phodopus > Phodopus roborovskii. The sequence goes on from NW_026125489.1 coordinate 2,198,857, forward strand.
ACAGCTGTCCTTTCCGCCCAGGCTGTCCTCTTGTCTCTGCTGAGACCTTGGGAAGTTTGTTTGCTTCGTTACTTCCTTATTTGGACATCAGGCTCCCTCTAGAGGGTTGCTGGAATCTAAATAGCCAGTTCGACACCTTGCCAAATTATCAGCCCTGGTGGGCAATACTTACAGGCACCCTTCACCCTCCTGTAAAAGCAAGGCTCCCACATCCCTCCTTACCTTGGGTCCCAACCAGAGCCAGGGCCAGACCTCCTCGTCCTTCTCCACGAAGGGAACTCAGCTGCCCATGGAACCGGCTCACAGCCTGGAAACTGCTCTCATCCTCCAGGCTGAAGACGAAGATCACAGCATCCGCCCAGCCTGAGAACTTGCAGGGGATGAGAGGGCAAACACTGGGTCATACAGGCCCCACCCGCTCTGGGTACCATTCAGAGGGTGTCCTGGCCAGACAGGGGGATGCTTCCATGTCCAATACCGACCCTAGCCAGCCTCCCATTGCCACTACCTCCATCCCTCACCTTGGCATCAGGTCCTCCTGCTTCCTCTCGGATCAGAACCAGATGTGTCTGCCCATCCACCAACATCTCCTTCTTGTACTGTTCACCTGTCCAGAAGAGTTGAGAATAGGTCAGAGGTGTGAGGTTGCAAACCTTCCCACATTCCCTGAGCTTTGGGTCTCAAGTCCCACCTTGGTGTCTTCCCAGGCACTGATCTTACTGGTGTGTACCCGGCCCCCAGTCTTAGCTTACTGTGACCCTGAGAACTCACTCTCTGTCTTCTCCAGCACCTGGTATGAACCCGTGAGGAATCTGTGGATGAGGGATGACCTCCCACTCCTGACATCGCCCAGAACACCCTAAAGGAGAGAGGAGGGGCAAAATGCTGGGTCTGCTCATGCCAAAGAACCCATAGGGACTGGCAATGCCAAGCCACCTAAAAAGAACCTTCAGAGCTTCCAGCTAACTGGGAAGAGCAGGGCATGGCATGGCATGGTGAGAAATAATCCCGGCTGGGCGGTGGCGGTGGTGGCAGATGCCTTTAATCCCAGCACTTGGGAGACAGAGGCAGGCAGATTTCTGTGAGTTTGACTCCAGCCTGGTCTACAGAGTGAGTTCCAGGACAGCCAAGGCTACACAGAGAAACTCTGTCTTGAAAAGCCAAAGGAAAAAAAGAAAATGAAATGATCCCAAGCCAAAATAAACTACAAACTAAGCAATGCCCATTGTGTGTGTGTGTGTTGTTTAGTAAACACATCAAACCTCTGTGTGTAATAGGGCATAAGCCAAGACGTTTGTTGAAAGTTTTACCTTGTTCTAAGCAACAGAACACCAAGAGTTAAAAAGAAATGTGGGGCTGGAGAAATGGCTCAATGTTTAAGAGTATAGGCTGCTCTTCCAGGGGTCCCGAGTTTGATTCCCAGCACCCACATGGTGGCTCACAGCCATCTATAGTAGGATCTGATGCCCTCTGCTGGCTTAAAGGTGTGCATACAGACAGAACACTGGTCTACATAAAATAAATAAAAATAAATAAGAAAAAGGCTAGAAATAGGGTGTCTGGACAAATGCAAAGTGTCAGAATGAGGACTCAAGTTGAGAAGATGTACTGGGAAGCCCCTCAATACCGCTGATGCTAAATTCAGAGAGTTCTTGGTGAAGGGAGAGAATGGGGGCATGCCTGCAGGAGGTAAACCCTGCCTGCTAGCCAAGGGCCTGGGTTACATACCAGGCGCAGTTCGGGAATTGAGCGGCTCAAAGTCCATTCCTGGCTATTGACCACAGCCTCTGCAAAGGGAAAGCATAACGAAGGGGGGACTGTGGCCCAGGAGAACTCCCTGCCCTCAGCCACTTTTCTGAGGGCTTCACCTAACCCCTAAGACCCTGCCTGGAGAGTGGTCCCTAGTCCTCCCATCCCAGCCACTCTCTCCACAGCTGTTGCCACCGCTCAGCGGTTGCTTAGCAACAGAGCTAGCAAGCCGAAAATACTTCAGCTGGCGTCTCCCTTAGAGCACATCCTCAAACGTGGGCCCTTGCCCCAGACCTGATCGGGAGGACTTTACTAGTAAAGACTCTCCTACCACCACAGAGAATAGAGCCCCCGCCACCTCTCAGGGGAGATTCATGAGGGAAGTCCTACAATGGAGTGGGTCTTCCTCATCTCCATTACTCCATTTCACAGGCACCAAGATGAGGAGAGGGCTTTCCTGCCCTTTTCCAAGGTCAGTGGCACAGGTAGTTCTAACTCCTGTCCATCGCCTAAGGGGGACCGTACTTGGATTTCCCCCTGCCTAGATCTCCAAGGCCTCCAAAAGAACGTGGGGGCTAAGGCTTCTGTCCCCAGGCAGAGAGAAACCACAGGCCTGGGGAGAAAGATTCTCCTTGCGCCCGCCCGCCGGGTGCAGCCCCCGCGCCTGACACTGGCCGGACGTTCCCGGGGCGCCGCAGCTGCGGCGGGAACTCGGGGATCCGGAGCCATCTGCTCCCACCCGCTCAGGAGCCAACCCCCCGGGGCCGCCCCCGCTTCCAGACCCGCCTCCCCTCCGGGGAATGTGAGCGGAACCGAGTCGTGGGTCGCTACCCACCCCACCCCCCGCGCGCCTGTCTGTACCAGTTAGAAAATAATAATAAAAGCACCCCCTCGGGAGAAGAAAAATTAAAAATTAAATAAATAAAGCTACCTCCCTGTATGGCTTCCCAAGTCTCCCGGGCTAAGAATTGTCTTCACAGCAGTCCCGCCCCCTGACTCACTCTGGGGTCAGCCCCAAGCGGGTCCCGACGCCGCTGTGGGGCGGGGGTGGGTAGTGCGGGAAGCCAGGCTTCCTATGTACCCCCTTCTCAGTTCACATTTAAATCTGCACGTTCCAGCCCCCGCTCGCTCAAGAACCGCCCAATCCACCTTCAGTGCGTGGAGAAACTACCAGCCGGCTCTCAGCCCAGGAAACCTGTCTCTGGCGAGGAACCCGCTGCAAGGTCACTCACTGCCACACCAGCCGGTGCCAATCACTCAGGGGAAACTGAGGCTCCCACACCCCTGCACCTCCAGTGTCCCTCCACACAAGGCAAAGTCCCTATGGCCTGGCTTCTAGACTCCAACCAGGTTTGAGCTTGGGGTCTGAGGCTCTGTGGGATGATTTCCTACCGTGAGCATCAACCAAGGCCATCATTGCCCAGGAGGCACCAAGAACACCCCTGTCGCGTCTCATCGCTTCGGGACCTCTTCCTAGTCCTGGCCCCAACCCTTGGGCGCGGAGCGAGCCTAGCTTCCCCGTCCACCCAAAAGAAAATGCGTCCTGCACAGCGTTTCCCCACCCCCAAAATAAGTGTCCAGGGGTCTCCGGCCCCGGCCCTCCCTACTCACTAGGGGAGGCGCGGAGCTCTGCGCCCAGCAGCTCCCTGGACCCGCTGCTGGAAGACAAGCCTGGGGGTCCGGGAAGGGGACCGGGGCCAGGAGGCCCCCCTGTACTCTTGGTGAAGATACCGCTGATAAACTTGAGCATCTTGCGGTCGCGAGTGGACGCTCGGCCGCCCTCCCGGCCCCTTTTCAACCCTGGAGCTGGTGGCTCCAGACTGAGAGGGGGTGCAGGCCCCAGGGGCTGCATGGAGGCGGCGGTGACACAGGTGGCTGGAACCGGTGTCGCTGGCACGGACAGCGGAGGAGAGCCGGCAGTGGGTCCTGGGTGCAAGTCACTGTTGTCCAAGGTCTTACTCTTGCCTTTCCGCGGGGACAGCTTCCCTCTCGCTCCTGGCCCAGCCCCGATGCCACCAGAGGTCGTGACTGCAGCGCCCCCTCCCCCGCCGGCCGCAGCGGCAGAAGCTCCGGTCCCGGCGCTGCTCTTTGACCCCTTGACCCTGGGCTTGCCCTCGCTTTCGGGCCATGACAGGCGGCTACCGGCGCCCTTGCCCCCGCCGGCTTTGGCTCCACTGGTGGTCACGGTCTTGAAGGGCTTGGGAGCCGGCGGAGGAGGCGCCACCTTGAGCCTTCGACTGCCGGAGCCAGGATGCGGGGAGGACGAGCCCGGGACGCCGCCTCCCGTCCGGCCTTCAGGTTCCGGACCCCCCCAGCTCGGGCTGCTGAGTAGAGGGCGTCGGGAGGAAGAGGGGGCGCCCCCCGCTTTGGAGTCCGGGCTCAGCCCCCCGGAGAGCGGGGGTCCCGGAGGGGCGGCCCAGAGGGACAGGCGGCGGCCCGGAGCCGGGGACACCGGGCGAGCCGGACTGGCCGGAGCCGGGGACAGCGTGGGGGGCTCCGCGCCCCCGGCGCCCGCGCTGCTGGTGCTGATCCACAGCGCATCCTGCCGGTGGAAGAGACGCTCGTGCCGCTTCTTGCCGGGCTCCTCCGCGCCCCGGGGGCTGCCAGGATCTCGGGGCTCGGAGCCTCGGGCCCCAGGGGCGCCGGCCGCGGCTGCAGACGGAGAAGGCGGCGGCGGAGGGACCGACTCGAGCTTGACCAGGGTCAGCGAGATGAGGTAGGTCGTTGTCCGGCGCTGAAGCGCGCCCGCGCCCCGGCTCATGGGGCCCGGAGACCCCCGAGCTGGGGAGGGGAGGGGACTCCCCGGGACTGCCTCAGGGGGGCCCGGCCATGGGGCCGCCCTGCCCGCTGCCCCCAGCCCCCGGACCCCGCTGAGCCCCCAGCCCGGCTCCGCTGTCGCCGCCGCCTCCGCCGCCTCCTCTTGCGCCCCCCTCCCATCACACGGGGCGCCCCCTCCCCATGCTCCCCGCCCTGCGCCCCCACCCCCTTGGAGCCCCGGGACCTTGGTGCTGCTCCAGGGAGGCGCGCCGGACCGTGCACCCCGGCCTGGGTGGGGGCGCTGAGATGGGCGGAGGAGGGTGGGGAGGACAGTAATGGTGGGGGCAAATGGGGAAGAAGGGAGAGGGGACTGGGGGAGAGGCAAGGGTGCCGGGAAGGTAGGGGCGGGAATGCGGACTCGAAGGGCAGAGGCCGCGGATGCAGCGGGAGCGGAGGGTCTTGAGGACAGGAGTCTAGTGGGGCTGTCTGTGCGGGGGAATCGCAGGAGCACGGAGAGGATGCTAGGGATGGAGATGTCGGAGGCGGTGGGGGAGGAAAGGGGACGGGAGGGGATAGGAACCACGGGTCTGGGGTCTGGGAGGGGAGGGGCGTGGATCCTGGCGAGGAGTCCGGGGGGCCTCGCCCGGGATCGGCTCGGTCCGGATGCGCGTTGTGTCCGGGCGCTCCCCTCACATTGAGGAGGAGGCGGCCCGCGGGCCCCCCCACCCCATCTTACCCCCCTCCACCGGCGGCGCCGTCTGCTAGGGCGGTACAAAATCCAGGACTGGATTTTCCTTCCAAAACCTGGACTGGATTTTCTGGGAATTGGATTCACCTCCGTCAACTACCTGGCCCCTTCCTTTTTCCACACCAAGGTTAGGGAACGCGAATGTGGAGTGTGACATTTAGGGACAAAGGTAAAACACTGGGCAGGTACAGGAAACAGAGCTCTTCTGGCCTCTGTCAATTCTGGGGAACTGACGTGGGACTGTGAGCCCGACATTCCTTCCGGGACCCCTTTCTTTCCCTTCTCGGGGTACCTGGATGAGTTTCCTGTCTCATCACCCAGCCCCCTCTCCTACCCCAACTCCCACCCCATACTGAATACTTTCACGGCGCAGGGACTTGGACTGATTGTCCCAAAGTGAACTTGGAAAGTGTTCCCCTGGGATGGGGACAAACAAGGAACTTAGTGTGGGGGGGGCACGCCTCTAGAGGAAAGCTGCTTGAGGGTTCCCGAGACCAAGCTGCAGCGTGAGTCAAGGCCTCAGCTCAAGGTGGAAGAAATACATCTACCAATTGACACCCCCCTATTCCAAAATGCATCTAGTCTCCATAGCAACCGTAGCTCAGAAGCTGCAGCGGGGATAAGCCGGGAGGAGGGATCAGTGTGTAGGCTGGGTTAGTGAAGGCACTACTCTCACACCTGGTTACCTGTGGGGGATTTTGCTCCCTGGACACAAGGAACCCCCTCAGTTGAGGCAGCGGGAGCCGGCCTCTTAGGTGTTTGCATTCAGTCTCCTGAGGTCTATGTAGCCGCCCGGATCTTATGGCAGGTTAAAGGGGGAGGCGGAGTGAATGGACACCATTTGCAATGTGTCCCCACCCCTTTAGGGGCTTTGGAGTTCAAGGCTTTGTCCTCCCGAGGGGCAGAGAAACATGAACAGTTAAGTCCGTGCACAAGAGAGGCTGAGCCCCCGTGGAGGGGGTTGGTGGGCTGGCAGAAAGAGAGGTTTCCTGAAGCCTTGGAGACCCCTGCCCGGGATTTGGAGAGTCTCAGCGGTCCTTAGATTTGGCTTTCCACCCTCTTGACGCAGCCTAGACTATAATAAGTGCGGGCCGTGGGCGGCTCCTGGAGGCAAGAGCCAGCAGCATGTTCGGCCTGGTGGGGGGTAAGGGTTGGGGGCTGAACCGGGATGCGGGGAGCCCTTTGTTCTCCAGAGGCCTATCCCCACTCTCTCAGATCTTGGAGGTCAGTGGTTTCTTAGGGGGTGTCCTTCAGAACTGGGATGAAACATCAGGACACAGTCTAGTCTATCATGATAGAGAGTATAAGAGGGATTGTTAGCTTTTTAATATTGGGGGATTCTTAGCTTTCCTTCACGTCCAGTGGGAACAGAATTCTGTCTCTCTCAGAGTAGAACAAATCACTTATGAAAAGTAGAGCTTTGCCAGGTGAAGTGGTGCACTTTTTTGAGGAAGTTGAGGCAAGAGGATTACTGAAAGTTCAAGGCCAGCCTGGGCTACCCAGTGGCTTCAAGGTTTGCCTGAGATAGACAGCTGGATCCAAACCCAGACTCAGAAATAATAATAAATAAATAGTATCGGGCTGAGGTATAGTGTGGTAGAGCATGCTTGGCATGTAGAAGGCTTGGAGGGCCTAGGTTCCAACATCTCCAGGGACACACACCACACACAAAAATATGGAGTAAAGGTCTATTCTGCCTCCAACCATTCCCTCTTTACCCTCCTTTTTGGGACTTTTTTTTTTTTTGATGATTGGACATAATGTAGTTGAGTCTGAGATTAGTTTAGGACTTGCTGTGTAATCCAGGCTGCCCTGGAACTCCCAGTCCTGTTCCATTGTCCCGACTCATGAGACTGTGGTCCTAGGACTGCTGGTATAACCCAGTCACACGCTGTCTGTTCCCCTTTCTAGAACTAAGGGGAGTTTCTTTGCCTGGTCCCAACCCCACTCTACTTCAGACAAAGGTGGGATCTAGAGTCCCTCCCTAGGCAGCTCCACTAGGTCCCTTTCTCATCACTTAGGAGATCAGAGAAGATGGCTAAGAGTGTTGAGAACCCATATCGGGAATGGTCAGGGTGTGATGGAAGTTGGGCTTCTGCCTGACACACTTGCTTTTGTGAGTTCTTGGGCATCCACGGGTGGGCAGGCTCTCACAGGTCCTCCAGTTCCTCAGAGTTAAGCCTCGTGGATGGAGAACAGGCTTGCCAGGGCCCCACCACAGGATCCAAGGCTACAGTGGGCAAGGAGGATGTGGCGGATGGTGTTGCCATGACAGCACTTCCTCCCTGTGTTGTCATCGGTTACTTTAATGGCACCGAGGATGTCGAGCAAGGGAAGGCACTATGGAGGTGAGGGGGATACATGCACGGAGGGGGGAGGGGCTGGGACAAGTTCTGAGGGCCTCCCCACTGCAGCTATACAGGCTGTGGGGTTCTAAGGGTTAGTAGTGCGCTCAGAAACCTCCACACATCACACCCCCTCCCTTCTGCGTGTGTTTTTCTCAGCTGGAGAATGAGGGGTCACTGATCTTTAGTGGGCCCTGGGAATGGACACATTATCAAGTCCCAGAACCTCCTGCCCCTGACTGTTTCCTGTTCTGGACTCCCCAGACGGGACTCCATCTAATGGGTCTGTTACAGTCTGTCTTCCCAATGCTTAACCCCTCACTGTACTGCCAAGAAGGGTCAGCTCCACAGTGACTGGTGTCTTGTTCAGAGGCGATTTTGGAAAGAGGACTAATAATACCCCCCTCCACGTCTTTTTCCATCCTCCCCAAAAGTCCTCGTCTCGAGTCCCAGCTCCATCTTAAGAACTAGGAAGTGGCCGCTTGCATAGCAAACAGTTATACTATGACACCATTAAGCCTTTCTGTGTCCCCTGCTGCTCCCCCAAACAGCCAAGTTAGGGATGGATGCATCTCTTACCTCGTATGTTGTCCAGTGAAGCCTGGATGCCATCTCGGAGATCCGGGTCACCCACTCTGTCAGCCAGCTTCCTGAGTCGGCTTAGAGCCTGCTTGGCCACCTCATGTCGTCTGACCTCTGCTCTCACTGTGGCTAGAGCCAACTGCCTCTGGGCATACATGTTACACAGACCTGCCTTGCCAGACTAACAACCAGCTCTGGCCCTGAAGCCCATGACCCTGCAGCCCCCAAACTTCAGAAGGCTCCTTCTGCTGTGCCCCAGAACTCCTCAACCCTGCCTGCCCTTGCCCTTCCGTCTGTCGGCCTCACTTCCTGACTGGTGAGTCTCAAACCCACAACCCACAAGGTACTGCCTCTTACACCTCCTGCCCCCTCTAGCGTTGGCCCTTCAGCTCTGACAGCCAACCCAGGGTATGATTCCTGTCCGGCGACCTTAATAAGAGTTCTCACAGCCTCTGTGGGAGGTAGATAATTAAGATGGGTGTTGGTTCTGGGAGAACTGGGCCATGGAGAACACAGGTAGGATCCCATACTCTTGGCAACTTGCAAATTTGTCTCAGAATCACACAGAAATCCACATACCCTTGGTATGCCACCACAGAGGCCTGCATGCTGGAGTACACTTATCCCCTTCTTTGGGGCTGGGGCTCACCCTTAAAACTGAGGCTCATACAGCTAAACATCAAGGGTCAAAGTCCCAGTTATTCAACTCCTCTCTCTACACATTCCTACAGGCTTCTCTTAGTCATGTATTCGCTATAATCACCTCCTGTGTATGTGAAGAATGGGTTATAGGGGAGAAAGTAACCTATAGCCAGATAAAACTATGTGCTCCAAGTTCAGTTTCTATTATAATAATTAGTCTGTGTGTAACATTTAGTCATTTACAACAGACTTTCGTATATACTAACGACAAGCCCAGAGGGTAGGATACTTTATCACTGTTAAGCAGAAGTGCAGCCGTTGCTCAGAAAGACCCGTAACAGGTGAACAAAGATCCAATTGTTCTTTTAACTTAACAGACAGGCAGCTGAGATACTTCCCAGCCAGTTCCTCAGTACCATGGCTCTGCTCTAGACTTGTGACCCGAATGAGGAATTGAAGGGGAAAATGGAGACAAGGCAAGTTGGTGGGGAGCTGTAGGTAATGTGTAATTGCCCCCGATTATTACTATTTTTTTGGCATATGTATGTGTGTGTGTGTTTAATGTTTATTTATTATATATACAGTAGTCTGCCTGTAGGCCAGAAGGGGGCACCAGATCTCATTACAGATGGTTTTGAGTCACCATGTGGTTGCTGGGAATTGAACTCGGGACCTCTGGAAGAGCAGCCAGTGCTCTTAACCTCTAAGCCATCTCTCCAGCCCATGTATGCATGTTATACATGGGTGTATGTGTTCCTCTGTGTTCTGGCCCCCTTTCTTTTACTGCGATACAATTCCGTGGCAAACAAACAAAAACCCAGCTTAGTCAGCACGGGTTTATTTCTATTTACAGCTCTGCGTTATAACCCTTGCTGTGGGAATGTCATATGCTCACATGTTTGTCTGTGTTCAGCTCTCTACCTCCACCCTTATACAGTTCAGGACTTCCTAGGGAATGGGGCTGCCCACAGTGGGCTGGTTTGTTTTACACCAATTAATTTAATTAAGACACCCCCACAGAGACATGCCATCCTCATGTAGAAAGAAATCTTCCCCTGAGCCTCTCTTCCCAGATGATTCTAAATAAACCCTGTCAAGACAGGTAAAACTACCCATCGCAGCATCTGTGTATGGATGCTCATGGATATGTGTGCCTCTGTGCGGCTTGGTCCAAGGTTGTGTGTCTTCTTTGATTGCTCTCCACTGTATTCATTGAGGCAGGATCTTCCAGCAAATCTAGAACTTACTGTCGGGCTAACCTAGCTAGTCAGCTTGCCCTGAAGACCCCTTGTCTCCACCTTCAGCGTGCCAGAGTTACAGGCAGCAGCCTCACCTGCCTGGCCTTTGTGGATACTCTGGGATACAAATTCTGGGTCTCATACTTGCATTGCGAGTACTTTATTCTGAGCCTGTCTCCCAGCTTTCTTCATCCTCAGCCTATCTCCCCAGCTTTGACCTCATTATTCTGATTCAAAGACAGATTGAACCTATATGTAGATAGTAAATTACTTTCTTTTGTATAGCTCCTTGGAAAAAAAAAAACTATTTTAGAATTATTTTCTTTGCCTGGCAGTGGTGGTGTACGCCTTTAATTCCAGCACTCGGGGAGGCAGAGGCAGAGGGATCTCTGTGAGTTTGAGTTTGAGGCTAGCCTGGTCTACAGAGCAAGTTCTTGGGAGGGAAATGAAGTTTTGTTTTGTTTTTTTGTTTGTTTTGTTTTTTGTTGTTGTTGTTGTTTTGTTTGTTTATTTTGTTTTTTGTTGTTTGTTTTGTTTTTTGTTGTTGTTTTTTGTTTTGTTTTGTTTTTTGAGGTTTTTCTGTATCGGCTGTCCTGGAACTCGCTCTGTAGATCAGGCTGGTCTCACACTCACGAGTTCTGCCTGCCTCTGCCTCCCAAGCACTGGGACTAAAGGTGTGCACCATTATGGGCCAGTCGTTATTTGTTTCTTGTAAAAATGTATTTATTTTCTGTGTATGAGTGTTTTTACGTGCACATATGTATGTGCCTGGTGCCTACATAGGTAAGAAGGTATTGGGCTTCCTGGAACTTGAACTATGGATATTTCTGAGCCACCATGTGGGTGCTGGGAACTGAACTCAAGTGCTCTGAACCTTGGAGCCAACTCTCTAGACTGTTATACATATTTTCTCGAGGATGGTCTATGAAAAGTATGTAACCATCTTTACATTCGGAGATAAAGGGATTAGGTTGGATTATTTACTGGACTCCATAAAAATGGACTAAACTGTTGTAACTGAGTGTTACTGGATACTGGGTATTGACTAGGGCATTTTATAGACCCTAACTCATTCGGTGCTCACAACAGAACAGCAGTCCTTAGAGAAGTATTGTTAGAGGCAGATGCATTGCCATCTATCTCCATTTTATGGCTGAAGAGGTAGGTGTAGAGGGCTTAATAAGTGCCTGGCCGGTACAGATGCTAAGTCACAAAGGTAAAACTGGTGTGGTTAGACTCCAGCATAAGACTAGACTGTAGGCAGGTCACATGATGTGAGCATGTGTAGACTCAAATCACCGTGTGGATTAATGGGGAGTTTTTTTGGGTTTCTTCCCACCAAAGCCACTTTGTTCAAGAGGAAGGGAAGAGTTGCTCCATTTCTCAGTCCTATTCAAAGGGCACTACCTCTAAATGCTTATACAATAACGGTATTGAATAGCCACCCATTATCCCCCCATCGGGAGTGAAAATATGAAGAGCTGGGGGCTGAAGAGATGGCTCAGTGATTAAGAGCACAGGGGTACAATTCCAGCACCCACATGACAGCTCACAACTATCTGCAACTCCAGGTCCAAGGGATCGGACTCCCTCGGACAGACACACATGCAGGCAAAACGCCAGTGTACATAAAGTAAAAGTAAACAAATGATGAAATGAAGGCATGGACAGTCTTTATTTATTCATGGTCCAGTCCTGTCCTCACACCTTGTGTCATTTTGTGCAAGCCCAAAATCAGGTACGCACGTATTGTAAAGATGCAGAGTGCTCTGCGCCTGTGGTTTTGTTACAAACAGGAATGCACCGGCCTCAAATCACTGTTTCCACTTGAATCTTTTGGCATGTTCACGCTGCAGAGGAAGGAATGCAGAACAGAACATGCGCACTAGTAGACATTTAATAAATGTTGGGCGGTGGTTGGCGCACGCCTTTGATCCCAGCATTCCGGAGGCAGAAGTAGGTGAATCTCTGAGTTCGAGGCCAGCCTGGTCTACAGAGCGAATTCCAGGACAGTCTCCAGAGATACAGAGAAACCCAGTCTCGAAAAGCCAAAAAGAAAGGAAAGAACAATGGGTGAGGATTTGCCGGCTCTTGCTGTGTCTGATTTGGACCCTAGCTGGGCCACATAGTTCAATATTTGGCTCCTGTTGGTGCTCCAGAGTATGACGCACGAACAACAAAACGATGGCATCATCATGAGATCATCCTGACACCTGGGGTATCCGGCGGGGAAGGGCCAGTCTTGAAGAGGCGGAGCCCCTTCCTCCCTCCCCCCCCCTACAAGCCCCTATTTTTCTGTTCACCTGAGTCCCCTGAGGCTCTCCTCGGACTCCTAGAGTCGCACCTGGAAGAACAGGAACCCAGGCTTTTGAAGTTTAGAATCTGGACCCTAAGAAACTGTCTAGAAACGTTCTCTTCGATTTTTTTTTTTTTTCTTCAAAGTTTCGTCCAATGAAGAAACTGAGGGGAGGACTGGGAGGCGGGCTGGTGACGCAATGCAGATTGATTGGCACTGAAATGCTGGAAGTCCTGGATTAGCCACGAGTCTCGCCAATCCAGAGGTAGGGGTGGGGCGGTGCAGGCGCAGAGAATTGGTTCGGCTGGCTTGGATTTAAAGCGATAGAAGCTGTTGGAGCCCTACAAGACGGTCCCAGGTACCCTCCCCTCCAGTCCTTGGGACCATTTGGGTCCCCAGAACTGGGGAGATGGTTTGTGGCGGATTTGCCTGTTCCAAGAACGCGCTGTGCGCTCTCAACGTCGTTTATATGGTGAGGTTTTGGAGGTGGGGGACGCTCTGGGGCGGAGAGAATGGGGAGAATTTCTAGGGGACTTCCGGTGGGGAGAGGGGTTTACGGGGGAAGGGTTCTGGGAAGCTCCCCAGAAACTTCCGGCGAAGAGGGAATTCCTGGGTACTTCCGTGGGAGAGTAGAGACTTCCGGTGGTGAGGGGGCTTGTTTGGTGGTGGAGAGGGTTGGACCGAAGACTGCGGGCCTATAGTCCCAGTCTCCACCTGTGCTCCGGTTTCTGCCCAAAATAGAGACGCCGGACAACCCTAAGGATTGTATCCCGAGACGCTACTGCCATTGCCTCACTCCATCCCAGATATTCCCAGTAACTTGCAAAGCGCGCCCAGGGATGAGTAGCTCCGAAAGCATACCTCAGTTGGTTACCCTACTTAGTCCTTGCAGCCTTTGGCTGCGCTGCATACTGGACTTCTTTGGCGATGACAGGGTCTCATGTAGCTGGCACTGGCTAGCCTGGACCTTGGCTGTAGTGCGTGCGGGATTACAGGTGTGAGCCACCACACCAGGCTGAAACATATCCTACTTTCTGTTTCTTGCAGCTTGTGGGCTTACTGCTCATTGGCGTGGCTGCCTGGGGCAAGGGCCTGGGTCTGGTTTCCAGTATTCATATCATTGGAGGAGTCATTGCTGTGGGCGTCTTCCTTCTCCTCATTGCAGTGGCTGGACTCGTGGGGGCTGTTAACCATCACCAAGTGCTGCTCTTCTTCGTATCCTGACCAGGATTGACTAGGGTCCCCCGGGCAGGCTTTTCCTAAAAGGGTTGGGAACCTCAGACGTGTCTGCTTGTTCGTATTCTGTAATTCACAGAAGTTGATGATTTTGTTCTCAACTCGATAAAACTAGTTTTAGGAGCAGAGAAGGGCCTTGAACTCTGTCCCCTTGTCCGCCACACTGCAGTTACAAATTACACTGGGTGAGGTTTTAAAAATAAAAAATAATGGGATCATGCTATGTAATCCTGGCTAGCCTGGAATTCACACCAGGCTGGCTTTCATATTGGGGTTTTTTAAAATTTAACTTTATGTGCGTTGGTATGAAGGTAACAGGTCCCCTGGAACTTGAGTTATAGACAGGAAACTGCCATGTGGATACTGGGAATTGAACCTGGGTCCTCCGGAAGAGCAGCTGGTGCTCTTAACTGCTAAGCTGTCTCTCCAGCCCCCAGGTATTTTAAATGGAAACTAGATCTTTTTGCCATAACTTCTTCTCAGTACATGATCATTCTTGGCTTGGTCTTCATCTTCCAGTTTGGAATCTCTTGCTCATGTCTGGCTATTAACCGAAACAAACAGGTAAGGCGGTGATGCCCTTTCAAATACTTGCTTGCTATGTCTACCTTTAAAGGATAGCTCCCTTAACCTGACCCTTCCACACCTTAATGCTCAGGTCCACTACTTCAGAGATGTACATTTTCCTCTGACATGTATGGTTAGTTCCCCAAGATGTACTCAGAGGGAACCTGAGAAAGACTTGGAATTGTCTGTGATCATGACCTGCCACCCCATTTCTGGGGGACACTAGTTGCCCTTGCTAGAGTTGAAGCGTGTGAACTGAAAGCTCAATGTAGGGACATTAATGTGCCTCTGCCTGTGTGTTCTAGATGGATGTCATCAATGCATCGTGGGGGGTCATGAGCAACAGTACCCGGCATGAATTGGAGAGAAGTTTTGACTGTTGTGGCTTGTTCAACCTCACAAGGCCATCCCTACAAGATGACACTTCCTGTGGTGCAGTAAGTTGAAGGGTGGGGAGTGCAGCTAGGAGGAAATGGGTAAGGGCCATGCCCAGATACGTGACCCCAGTGTGAACCAGCAGCCGTGAACTGGGCTGTTAAACAGAGGCTGCACAGGGCATTGGTGGAGCACGCCTTTACTCCCAACACTGGGGAGGCAGAGGCAGGCAGATCTCTGTGAGTTCTAGGCCAGCCTGGTCTATGAGAGCTGTTTCAGGACAGCTTCCAAAGCCACAGAGAAACCCTGACTCTTAAAAAAAAAAAACAAAAAAACAAAACAAAAAAATTGAAATAGAAGCTGCAAGGATTTAGCCAAGTGGGCCTCCAGTCTGGGAATGTTCAAGTATCAGTTATTTCTGGAGACATTCACTAGCTACTTGGATGGAGCAGGCTAGCATTGTATCATATTACATGTTTGTCATCAGATGTGCAAGACTAGGAGTTCTGCATGCCAGATGTGTGGGGAGAAGTTCCTTAAGCATTCAGACGAAGCCCTGAAGATCCTAGGTGGTGTTGGCCTCTTCTTTAGCTTCACAGAGGTAATGATCCCCATTTCCTTCACATAGACACCCATAAGCCTCAAATCCCCAAATCCAAAGATAACTTTGCTCTCCCCCCCCCCCTCCTGTAGATCCTTGGTGTCTGGCTGGCAATGAGATTCCGGAATCAAAAAGACCCCAGAGCCAACCCCAGTGCCTTCCTGTGAGACTTGACCTTCCAGACAGGACCTTTGTTAGCCCAGGCTGGTCTCCAACATGCTGTGTGGCCAAGGGCGACCTTGAGTTCTGGACCCCATGCCACAGCCTCCTAATGGTGGGATGATAGGCAGGTCCTCTCGGCAAGTCTCTTACCCTTGGCTTTGCTCTCCCAGCTGTTATAGCCCCCTAATTCTTGAAAACCTAGGGTCATTTTCCCCCTAAAACATTTGTTTTGATGGGAGCAAGATATAGGGAAAGAAAAACTTAATACCTCTTCCCTCGGAGAATGTAGTGTACTCCTAGAAGCATGGACAGGGCTAGAAGCTTTTCATAACTGGTTACCTTCCCCTTAAGACACCTTAGCCTGGCTCCAAGGACGAATCAGGAAGTATCAGGGGAAAACTTCCTTGGAGCGAAGGGTGCCAGGGCCTCACGCATGCTAGGCAAGTGTTTCTACCACAGAAGTCTTGTCCAAGCCCCAGAGTGAAGGAGTGACTTCAAACTAAAGCCATTTTAACTGAATATGCAGAGAAAGGAATTGAAAGTCCCTTTCCAATCTTGTCAGCCAAACAGCTGGATTAGGTCCTATGTGACAGTCTACAGACAGATTGTTCCAAGTGGGCTCTCATCTCACAAAGGCAAACCCAACCAGAAAAACCATTAAAGGGGAAAAAAAGGACAAAAAAAAAAAGGCCATATTTCTTTGTCTTGTTTTGCTGTATAAAAAAGATCCCAGTATAAATCAGGGCGGGGAGAAGAAGACAGAGACACCTACCCTTTAGTGTAGAGAAAGGGGAGGGTAAGAGGGCAGGCCTCATAAGGAGGGGCGGGGAGTGTCGCTCAAGGGTTAAAATATTTTCTGTAAAAAACTGGAGGTGTCTCCACAGCCCCAGAGGAAGGCACAGGTTGAGGTTCTCGCCACTGCTCAAGTGTCCCGAGGAGAGTTGAGCTGCTAATCTTCTCACTCTGGGTCCTGCTCTTCCTTGTGTAGGTAGGAATGCTGCAGGGCTCGGAAGGCAGAGATCCGCTTATGTGGGTTAAAAGTCAGCATCTCCTAAGAGGGGAGGCAAAGGTCAGAAACCAGCCAAGGAGGGTGATGCCCATCCTGACACAGCTGTGCGGGTGTTTGCTGGATCTCACTCCGCTGGCCACTCAAAATAGCAGGAGAAACTCAGCCTGTCCACTAACCACACATCTTGGTTCCGCAACGGCCTGGGCCCTCAAGAGCTGCTGTGTTTCTTCTGTGTGTGCATGTTATGTTCAAGTCAGTGCTCACACAGACATCAGTCTGGGGCGTTACCCTTCCCTTCCACCCTGAGAGGTTCCTGTCAGGGCTGTGTTCGTCAGGCTATCTGGCCTGTGAGCTTCCAGGGAATTCTAACTCCCGCCTCCCATTTGGTATTAAGAAACATTACAGCAGCTTGCTGACACACATAGCTTTTACACGGGTTCTGAGGATTTGAACTCAGGTCCTCACACTTAATGCCCTAAGAGCTTTGCCGGGGGGGGGGGGGGGGGGCCTCCTCCCGGACCAAGCATGGCCCACACCCATGGCCAATACCAGCAGCAGCTGCGCTCCAGATTCCTCCATCTCTGGCACCACCGACTGCACTGGCCGTGGCCCTCTGGGGGAAAAGGCTCCTCGGGGCAGAGACACCTCTCTAGGCCAGTCATCTTCTGGGGGCAATCCAATGAGACTGTAGGGATAACAGCTCTGCTCAGGGGGGCCCTTGCCCAGCTCGCACCTCCAGGACCGGCCGCCACCTGGAGCTGAGCGGAGTTTCCTCCCCTTGTCGGACACTTACTCAAATATCTTGCCCAACTGGTCAGCTTCAGAGTTCCCACAGAAGAGAGGCCTAAGGAAGAGAAATATTCCAAGCATATATTATTTCAAAAATAAGGGAATGGTAACCACAAAGTGGCTCAGACTAGAGAGAACAGCAGATAAAGGAATGTAAACCTCCTAATCCCAAGACATTTCAGGGATCTTTGCCTGTAACCCTTTCTCGTTTTAGGCAAGTTGGTGAACACGATCGGGATAGGTTGGGACTATAGAAGGGTGGCAGGACACAATGCAAGAGCCTAGGTTGGGGGTCCAGCACGGTATATACAAAAAACGGTCAAGAACAGATATGTCTTGTAAAAGATTCAGGGCTGGGGAGTGTAGTTTAGGGCCCAGTGTATGTGCAGTTCTGATCTCAACCTCTAACACCGTAAATAACAGCAAATGCCTGGTAGAACTGAAGGCGGCTTAAGCGGTCCAAACCCTGAGCCAGGTGGTGGCGGTAGCTCGCTCACACCTTTAATGCAGAACCAAGGAGCAGAGGCAGGCGGGTCTCTTGAGTTCAAGGCCAGCCTGTCCTACCGAGGGAGTTCCAGGGACAGCCCCCAAGCTACAAAGAGAAACCCTGTGTCGGAAACAAAAGAATTTCAAGTCCCATACTTTCGACGAAACATCTCTGCAAAGATACACCCAACGCTCCACATGTCCACAGGTGTTGCGTATGTAGACTGCAGAAGAACTTCGGGAGCTCGGTACCAAAGAGTAACAACCTAAAGAGAAGAGGAGGGAAAGAGGACGGAGCAGTGAGGGCCCTTCTCATCCTCCTGGGCTTTGAGAGCATCAAGTACAAGATGCCTCAGCCGCCACCTTTCTACTCACCACGGGTGTGAGGGCCATCTGGTAGCTGTAGATTCTGGCCAGGCCAAAGTCAGCCAGCTTGACCGTCCCATTGCTTGTCACCAGAATGTTCTCCGGTTTCAGGTCTCGGTGAACAATGCAATTTGCATGAAGAAAATCCAGGCCGCTTAGAAACTGTCTCATCAGGTCCTGGTTTTGAAGGAGAAAGCAGAGAACGGAACACCATGTAACACGCTCAAACACCCCAACGACCCGACTACAAAGACCCCAATCCACCTCCCACCGTGCGCTCTCTGCTCACCTTGACAGTCTCCACTGGCAAGCCTGGCGGGGGTGCTTTGTCTAGGTACGTCCTCAGGTCCTGGTCTATATGCTCAAACACGAGGGTAACCTTGATGTCTCGATCAGTTCGGGAGGTAGCACAGACATCCATTAGCCTGACAAAAACCAACGGTGGCCAGCCGGTCAGTGTCCTTTGTTCCAACGTGGCCTCTGGATTTCTAGGGTCCCACCTCCCGACGACCACACCCCTGGCTTACAGACCCTAATCTTTCCTCCCCACTCCCAACCCAACCTCCTCACCGCACAACATTGGGGTGCTCGAAGGCCTCCAGCCTCCTCAGTAAGGCCACCTCGCGGACCGTGCTGATGGGAAGGCCCCCTCCAGCTCCCCCTCCGTTGGGAACTCGCACACTCTTGAGGGCCACAAAGTGGCCACTGTGGGGATCTCGGGCCTTGTACACCGTCCCATAGGCACCGACACCGATTTCAGCCACCGGTTCGTAGCGGGAGGTAGCCATTCTCGGAGATCTCCTACAATCACAGAGGCTTCTAGAGCCAAGCCCTCCTCTCCTTCCCAGCTAGGAGGGGGATGACCCAGCAGTTAACAAAGGAATTCCTGCCCACGGCCGCACCGACACAGCCGCCCATCCCCTCCCTCCGCGCTGCCAGAGCCCGGCGCGGGCCTCAGGTAACACAAAAGACTCTCCCATCAAGCCCCCGGCCACGTGATGCCCTGGAGGGGCCGGAGAGAGTGCATTCCTCCCGGGGTGGGGGCATCGCACTTGCACAGACCACAGCAGCACAGTGCACGGCGCTGGCCGGCATCGAAGGTTCCACGCTTTACCCTCTTAACATCGCACCCGGGCCCGCGACCACAGAGGCCCCACTTCCCGCCCTTGGGCCACCCTTGCTCAGCAGTGGGGGACCGCCGGGGCGGTGCCGGGGCGCGCGCTGGCCCCCGTCGCTGCAGGCGGCTGCACTCACCTCGCGCCCGGCCGCGAGCTGCGGAGGTGGCCCTTTATCTGGGCCCGGGAGCCGGTTCCTGCGGCGCCATACACCGGGGATCGGTCCCGGGCAGCTGGACGCTTCGGGCCAGACCATAGACTCGGGCCGCGAGCTAGAGAGGCCCCCTCACCCCCACCCTCACCATGTGACCAGCTGCCAGAGAGGCGCGCGGAAACCGGGGGGGCGGGGCCAACGCCGGACGTTCGCGGCGCGCACGTGACCGCCCGCCCGCCAGCCAGCCGTCCCTCCATCCACCCATGCGCAGTGGGCGACCCGGGAGGGGACGGGGCGGGGACTCCTCCGCGCCCACGTGACCTGTTGCCATCCCACGTGACCCCGCTGGGCGCTGCGCTGGGAAGCGGGGGCGTGGCTACGCCGCGCGGCACGTGACCCACTGCCGGTCCCTGGCTGCCGAGGGGGTGTGTGGGGGCGCGGAGGGTGGAGCACCAGGCGGTGCCATGGCAACCGGGCCAGCCGGCTCTCAACTCTGGGCTCAAGGCCGAGCCTGTGCGCATCTCTCGTCTCGCTCTGCGTCCGTCCGTCCGTGGGCGCGGCGGGAGGTCGGGGTGCTGGTGGGAGACCCCGGTACCAGCGACGGGACCGTCACACTTTCACTCCAGCGCCATGGGCAAGGAGCATTCTTTCGTAGACCATGCCTTCCTTGGTTTTACTCATTCATTCAACAAAATCTTACTAAGGGCTCCCTTCCAGTTGGTATGCGATGTTTTTGTTTTGGTGTCTCAGCCATTCGCCCTTTGAAGTATTGGTAAGGATGTCTAACGTAGGCACGTGTGGCCCCTCATGAAACACGGAGTAGAGGATTCCTATCCGAGGAGGGAACTAGGGCTAAAAAACATGGATGTCAGGATTAATATAGTCAGCCACAGCAAGAGTGGCAATGTAATGCCCCCCCCTCTTCCTACTTGCAAACCTCCCTGGGAATATTAAAAGCAGCAAGGAGTTATTGGAAATATGGGTGCTTGGTGTTTTTGGTTTGGTTGGTTGTTTTTTGTTTTTGGAGACAGGGTTTCTCTGTGTAGCTTTGTAGAGCAGGCTAGCCTCTGTCTCCTGAGAGTTGCAATTCTGAGATTAAAGGCATGCACCAGTACCGCCCATCAGGGTGCTTGGTCTTAAAAGGCTCTTAACACTAAGACTCTGTATTGCTACATATGATTGTGATGGTACATATGAACAGATGAAATGATGACCGTGGACAAGGGCGGTCACCAACACCAATTCAGACCACCACATTGCCCGCGAACGTCTTGCGTTCCTCTGCAAACCTGCGACTCCTCATTGGTGTCACATTCCTTTTTATTTTCAGTGCAGATTTCTTAGAGTCACTCTTGACCTTAGCGGCATCTCCCAAGTGGTCTCTGCCCACAGAACTCTAGTTAACAGGTAGATTTGATATTCATTGTGTTGTGAACTCCACCATTTGAGGAATAAAGGACCATGTACCCATCTGTGAGAAGCTGCCTGAAATCTAGAGCTACTTTAAAATTGTTTTTTTTTAGCGGGGCTGTGGTGTAGTATGCCTTTAATCCTAGCACATGGGAGGCAGAGTCAGGCGGATCTCTGAGTTTGAGGCCTGCCTGGTGTGCAGAGCAAGTTCCAGGACAGCCAGGACTACACAGAAAAACCCTGTCTCAAAATAAAATAAAATAGGTTTTTGAAGCTAGGAATTGGAGTCAGTATTTTCTTATGTGGTAAGCATCTGTTCAATCCCTGAGCTATGATCACAAACACTGAACTCTGAAATCATATTTGAGACAGTGTAGTTGAAGCTGGCCTTAAACTCAGAGCAATCATTGTGCCTTAGCCTCTTAAATGCTGTTTTTTTCAGCCATGAGCAATGACTCTGTGTGTGTGTGTGGTTTTGTTTTAGTGAGATAAGGTCTCCTGTAGCCCAGGTTGGCCCTGAGATAGACATGTAGCTAGGCTGGCCTCATGTTTGATTGCTCCGTCTTGCCAGTACTAAGGACGGAGGCACACATCACAACCACTTTCTTCTTTTTATTCCTCCTCCTCCTCCTGTCTTGCCATGTAGCCCAGGCTCAAAGAGTTTGCTTTGAAGTCCAAGTTCTTGGATTCTAGACCTGAGCCACCACACCCAGCCTGAGAATCTGATATTACCTGGTTTGCCATCTACTCTGTTCTAACTTTTCTGGTTGAGGATGTAGCAGTGGTGGGTGGTGGGACATGGTGGCACATGTCTTTAATCCCAGGAGGTGATTGGGAGGCAGAGGCAGGGGGATGGCCATCCTGATCTATTTAGTCTGAGAGGGGTGTGGGAGTAGATGTATATGTGTCATAGATATGTATATATACATATATACACACATACATATATATACACACATACATATGTGTGTATACATATATATGTATACATATAAGCCGTATATACATATGAATGTCATTGTAACAGTTTAGACTCAAAGATTAACATAAATCATAATCAAGGACAAAATGAAAGGCACGCAGGGCAGATTTCCTCTTGCAGCGCTCTGTTGCTTCTTGCCGCCAGGGAGACGGTAAGAAAAAGATCAGTGTCTAAACCGCCTAAGGGGTTGAAGGAGTGGGTGTTCCATTGGCTACATTCCTGAGGCTGTTTGGGGTCTTTAACTTTCTGAAAGGCTAAGTATCTGTGAGCTAATTAAACTGGCAACACTGTTTTGTTTGGTTTTCCCCTGAGACAGGAAGGGTCTCAGTGTGTAGCCCTGGCTGCCCTGGAACTTGGTAGACCGGGCTGGCCTGGAAATGACAGAGATTGCCTGCCTCTGCCTCCAGAGTGCTGGCTTTAGAAAAGGCCATCAGTGACTGGCTCAGTCACTTTATTTTTGCTTTTTTGTTTGTTTGGTTTGGTTTTCCCAATACAGGTATTACCTGCTTCCGTGCCTCTCATGTGAGCATACTGCAGCTTGCTGTCCTTACAGGGAAAACTGTCTTCTTTGTCTGCTTAACTCCTGCCTCCCCTTCATTCATCTGTCTACCCAAAGCACTTGGACGTTTTGCGGAAACATGACTGCCTTCGCTACCACTTTCCATTGAGGAGTCTTAATCTGGCAATCTGTCCTTGGTGCGACTTGCTCATCGCCTCCCCTCCCTCTCTGTTAATTACTCTTTTACTAATTAATTTTTTTTTTTCTAGGTGTCTTTGACCCAGGGGGTTCCCCGGGAATCCTTTTCCCTCAGCCTCACAAAGAGGCTGAGAGGGAGGGTGTAAATATAAAGCTGAAAAAAAAATTGATAGGTTGGTAGTAGCTCTAGGGGTCAACTTGAAACAAAGATGTAAGCGTGCATGTGTGGTATTCACTCCAGAGTAGTGGAGCTGAGGGTAAAGGGGGGGGGGTTAGCGAGAAAGACACGCCCATTCCTTTGGTATCCCTTCTGCTCACACAGCGCCTTCACACATTGGAAGCAATCGCTTGTTTCTCACACGGTCTGATCCCAGTGCTGCACACCACCGTCCATCTCTCAGTCCCGCACCCCACCCGGCACCCTTTACAATCTTTTGTGTGTTGCTGGGGTCCACCTCTTGCCCACTCCCGCACGTGTCTCGGCCCTCGCGGAGCTCTCCCTAGGCACGCTCCCATTGTGCATATACCTCCGTGCCTCGCTCCACCTGCAAGCCTTGGACCACTCACCTTCCAGCTCACTCCCACCGTGCGCGCGCACACACCTATTCTTCTCCCAGGGTACACACTCCCCTCGGTTGGCCCCTCCCCTCCGCCCCTCCCTCCTTCCTTGTCTCGCACACTCGCCCCGCCCCTGGGGACACCTGCTCGTGCTGGGCAGGGCGGGGATGCGCAGCCGCGGCCCCTTCTCCTCCGCTCCCCCTCCCCGCCCCACCCCTCCCTCCATCCCTCACCGGCTCCCCGGCTCCCGCCCCGCCCGCCCGCCGCTCCGGGGGGGTCGCCGCCGCCGCCGCCGCCGGAAGGAGCCGCCATTTGCCACCGCCGAGCGCACGGGCCGAGCCGAGCCGGATCCGCGAGTCGGAGCGGGGCTGGGGCCCGGAGCACGGCGATGGGGGGCGGCCCCGCCGCAGGAGGACCGGGGCGCGTCAGCCCCGGCGCCCGGCCGGCTCCGGACCCCGACCCGCGGGGCGCGGCGCCCTGAGCCCCTTCCCCGCCCCCTGCCCCTGCCCCTGCCCGGGCCATGCCTGCCCACCCTGCCGTTCCCGGGCTGACGGCCCTCTCGGCCCCGCGGGCCCTGGAGCCCCGGCGGTGGCAGCAGTGAGCGGCGCTTGCAGGCCGCGGGGACCCCGGCCCGGCCCGGCGCCCCGCGCGCGCCCCCCTCCCCCGGCCTTGTCCTCGCCCCCTCCCCCCGCCGCCCGGGAGCCCCCCTCGCTCGCCGCCCCCCGCCCCCCCGGCGCCCGGACGATGCTCAAGTCTCGGCTCCGCATGTTCCTGAACGAGCTGAAGCTGCTGGTGCTGACGGGCGGGGGGCGGCCCCGGGCCGAGCCGCAGCCCCGGGGGGGCGGGGGAGGCGGCTGCGGCTGGGCGCCCTTCGCTGGCTGCTCCGCCCGGGACGGCGACGGCGACGAGGAGGAGTACTACGGGTCGGAGCCGCGGGCCCGGGGCCTGGCCGGCGACAAGGAACCGCGGGCCGGACCCCCGCCGCCGCCCGCGCCGCCGCCGCCGCCCCCAGGCGCGCTGGACGCCCTGTCGCTCAGCAGCAGCCTGGACAGCGGGCTCCGAACCCCCCAGTGCAGGATCTGCTTCCAAGGCCCCGAGCAGGTCAGGCTGGCCCGCCCGAGCACCTGGCTGGGCTGGGCGGGGAGGGGAGGGGGCGCGCACCTGGGGTGTCCGGGGAGACCGGAGCAGGGGGCGGGGCCTGGGGGAGCTGGGCGGGACCCAGGACCCCGAATGGGAGTGGGGTGAGCATGGTCTGGATGGAGACTCCTGGAGTGTGTCAAGATTGGGGCAGGGGGCAGGCGGGGGCTCCCAGGATGGGGTGGGGCTCTCCTAGGAGGGCTCAGGCTCTCTGTCACCCATCATCAGAGAGCGCTGTCAGCACCTGCCCCCCTCACCTTAGTTAGGGTCGTCGCCATCAGCTGAGGGAACCTTTTCTTTTCGAGGTGGGCAGAAAAGAGAGCACGTGTGTGCGCACCTTGAGGGGAGGGGCCAGCCAGGACCTTGCCCCGCTCAGCAGGGGAGGCACTTTTTGCTCCCATCCTGCAACTTTCCACCTCATTCTTAAAGAGCCTTCTTTGTTTAATTTGATAAGGTAAAGTTGTCCCGGGATAGTGCCAGAGGGCGTCTCCGTGCAGTGAGAAGTGACTGCTTGACTAAAGAGGAGCATGAGCGTGTTCCGCTCTTGCCCCCAGAACGTCTCCCCATTTCAGTGTGGGAACCACGGTCGGTTTTATCCATCCCAGCTGGCTCAAGAGCTATATACTGGAAGTACGGTGGAGTGGGTGAAGGAAGGCACAGCTCAGCCGCTCCGACCCTCCCCTCCCTCCAGATCCTATGGAGAGGTTCCTCCCCAGGCTGTCTTGGTCACCTTTGCAATTTCTAGGAAAGGGAAGGCATAGGCTTCCCTCCCACCCCAAATGTAATCCCTCTGGTTGGAGAAGTTTTTCTCCAGCTCTGACTTCTTTTGTACTGCGGCCTTAGCCTCTTGCTCTGCTTTGGGTAAAAAAGCCCGAGTTTTTAAATGTAAGCACTGGAAGCGGTTTCCTCTCCAGGCGTGCAGCAGAAGGGGTCCAGGTGATGATGGCTGACGGGGCCCTCCCTTCTCTTCCTCCAGGGGGAGCTCCTGAGCCCTTGCCGCTGTGACGGCTCAGTCCGCTGTACACACCAGCCCTGCCTCATCCGCTGGATCAGTGAGAGGGGCTCCTGGAGCTGTGAACTCTGCTACTTCAAGTACCAGGTCCTGGCGATCAGCACCAAGAACCCACTGCAGGTGAGGTGCGGGGAGAGGACTCGGAGCGGGTGAAGGCCTAGGTATTCTTATTTTCTGTTTTCCCAAAGCCAGCTCCCTCCACCATTATGGCATTCCAAGACACAGATATTCTTGCCCTATTCTAGGGAACCGAGAACAACTGTGTGTGTGTGTGATGTTAATGATGATAGTGAATGAATAGACTCTGCTTCCTGTATGTCATTTGCTGTTTACTAACTCTTTTAAGTAGGTGTCATTGTTTCGCCTGTCTTTAGAAACAAGGGCGCTGGCATCCGCAGAGACTACATTCTTGTCTAAAATTACTTCACTAGTCAGAGATGGGGTTGAGACTGGAGTGCCAACCTGTACGTTTGGGTTTCAAAGCATTTGTCCAATCCGGCCTTTCTAGAGTAAGCCAGACAAGTGGTGGTAGTGTCTCATCTCAGGTTAGATCCAGACATGGAGAAGACAGATCTTCCCGTGACTTTCCGGAGCCTCTTTCTCCCACACAGTGGCAGGCCATCTCCCTGACTGTCATCGAGAAGGTCCAGATTGCCGCCATAGTTCTGGGCTCTCTGTTCCTCGTCGCCAGCATCTCCTGGCTCATCTGGTCCTCGCTCAGCCCTTCAGCCAAGTGGCAACGCCAGGACCTGCTCTTCCAGATCTGCTACGGCATGTACGGCTTCATGGACGTCGTCTGCATAGGTAAGGGCTCGGGTCTCCCCCTGCCTGCTTAGCAGCCCCCTTGCCTCACTCTCCTGACTTCTTGCCCATCCGCTTCAGTCCCACCATCACAGGCTGTTAGGGCTACCCCCGGGCCCCGTCCTCTGTAGCTGTCTCCTTCGTCCGCAGAAAGGGATGCTCAAGGGCCCACGGGTGGGCAGCAGCTCACCCTGGTCTCCTCATTCCTCTTGCCCAGGCCTCATTGTTCACGAAGGCTCCTCTGTCTACCGCATCTTCAAGCGATGGCAGGCAGTGAACCAGCAGTGGAAGGTCCTGAATTACGACAAGACCAAGGATATAGGAGGAGATGCAGGGGGAGGGACAGCAGGGAAGCCAGGCCCCAGGACCTCAAGGACCAGCCCCCCTGCCGGGGCCCCCAGCCGGCCCCCAGCTGCCCAGCGCATGCGGACGCTCTTGCCTCAGCGCTGTGGTTACACAATCCTGCATCTCCTTGGACAGCTACGGCCACCAGATGCCCGGTCCAGCTCGCATTCAGGTCGTGAGGTTGTGATGAGGGTCACCACAGTTTGACCTGGACTCCAGGGCCAGGGATCTAAAGCCAGAGTGGCAGCCAGAGGCGAGCTCTCCTGGTTGCTGGAGGTACGGCCTAGACAAGGTGTCTGGGGCACAGTGGCCCCACCACAGCCTCAAGCTTGGAGACATTGTCTAGCCTCCACTGCCCACGGGGTAGAGATGCCTGGATGACATTCCCACCCACCGACACCGCCTCACACTCATCTTGAGGATGGCCAGCAGGCAGGCGGGGAGAACAGCTTTTCTTCCTGGAGAGAACCATCTTTACCTCAGCTCTAGGGCCTCCAGTCCCCTGGCTCCATCCACCATGGTGACTTGGTAAAGGGAGACCAATGCCAGAAAAACAAAAAGGGGGTGTAGACCCCCCCATCCCCCACCCCATGGCCACAGGGCATCTGGCAATAAGACTCTTAAACATTGACCTCCCTCCCGTTCCCTGCATGAGGGCGGGGCTTCCCCCTGCCCCACCCCCATTGCATGGGGGAAGGGCATAAAGAATCATTTATATGCACGCGGAGAGACTCCTTTCTCATCTGGGGCTTTTCCGAAGGCTGAAGGGTTAGCCCAGGGCACGGGGAGGTTCCTCAGCAAGCTGTGTTTGGAGTTGGAGGAGGGGCTCCCGCTTGCTGGTGGACAATTCGCTTTGGCTGCTAGGTGGCGGTGCTCAGAGGTAGCAGAGGACGGTGGACTGGCCACCTGTGAGTTACGAGTTACGTGATTTAGGAAAAAAGAAATCTGAGCTCCCCCGCCCCCACCCGCCCCCGTCTACCTCATAGAATTGGAATGAGGATAAATGATGGACAGGCTCAATGCTACTGCAAAGAGGATTGATGATGGTCTAGAAGGAGCTCCGGACTAGTTGCAGGTTCACTTATTTCAAGCATAGGTGGGGTACAGCAAATCCCAAAATCTGTTCTTTTTGTTTGGTCTTTGGTCAGATGTGGCGCAGGCGCAGAACTTGAGTGACAAGATGGATGCGGAAAGAAAGGGGAAATGCACACTGACTGTGCGGGTGGCCATGACAGGAGCCAGGACACGTGGCCCTCCCAACACGGGACGTGGGGGGGCGCTGGGGCCACTCAGCCTGTCCTGAGAACACCTGTGCTGCTCTATCAGTCCTTTCCAGGGACTGTGTCCCCCCACCCCAGAGATGGACACGGTCTCATTTAGAACAACAAGGGAAGGAACCTCTTCCCTGAGTGTTAAGTCTTTAATCCCAACCGAAACCGTGGCTGTTGAGGGTCACACTTGGTCCAGGCGTGCCCAGCTAGTGAGTGGTATTACTGGAAGGTAGAGGCATAGGAGAGCTGTTGTTTTACTAGAGAAACGATTTAGGAAATGTGGGTCCGAGGGCTGGGGGTGTGGGTCAGTGGGAGAGTGCTTGCCTGGTGTGCATGAGGTCCTGGGTTTAACTCCCATACCACCAAAAGTTATGTGGGCCAGCTTGAAGCTTGGTCCCTTTCTCCTGACGCCTGGGGGCTGGGTATTATGTGAATGATGGTGTCTATTAAGTGAACCATTCATGAGCAATTAAAAAATTCCTTCATACGTTGCTAAAGTCAGATCTGGAGGCATTTCTTATTATTGGTCCTCTAATAGAAGTTTCTCCCCTGCCTCCTCATGGAAAAGCTTGGAAAACAATGCTTGTCTCCTAACAGCCCACCTACCCTGAAGCACAAGAAACCTTGCCCCATGCCCCTCCAAAAGAATGGGGGGGGGGGTGTCCTTTGGCTGCTGTCCATGGTGCTGGCATCGGTTTGGCTTGTGGGTGTAGGAACCATAGCTCAGTGAAGAGGGACCCGATGCAGAGCTGTCCAGCTCACCAGTAGGAAATTTTACCAGAGACACAGGTCTCTACTTCCTCCCACCAGGGGACAGAAGGGTCAGGCTTGATTGATTTGTTATTGACAGGGGAACAGAAACCAGTGATTGCTAATGTCTGTGCTGGCAGAAGGAATTCGGGTAGATAAGACACACATGGGACTTCTGGGCCAAGCCTAGGATGTTCCTTATGGTGGCTCATCATGGAAGGTTGGGCATACTGAAGAACACACACACACACACACACACACACACACACACACACACACTTTGAGTCCCCAAGGGCCACTTTCCCCTCCAGCACCACTGGAGCTCTTGGGATGGGACCTGTGTGCAGCTATCAACATAATGTCTTGCCTGTTTCTGAGCTTGCACAGACTCTTCAGAGTGGCACTTTTGCGTAGTCTGGGCAGCACAGGAGGGTCCATACTTTATTGACTCCAGGGAAACAGGTCTGGACGCTTAGGCTGTTCTCCCCCTTCCCGCTCAGGTCTGCTAAAACTCAGGTTTCTTATGTTCGAGATGAACTTGGTGGTGGGTGAGTAGAAGCTGATACTTCGTGTACAGGAGAGACGAGAGAGGAGTAAGGAATGTACAAAAACCTTGGTGTCTGCACAAGGCTTCCAGGCATGCCTGCTTCTCTAGGTCACGCATGATTGAATCCCCATGGGAAGTCTACTGGCTGACAGTTTCTGTGGTGAGGGAGCCATGTTATGGATGGGCAGAGGGAGTATGAGGCAGCACCCAGCTACATGGGGTGGGAGGGAGGGAAGGAGAAAGAGGCAAGTCCCCACATGGGGCGGGTGATCTGGGAGCTGTACGGAGTGCTGAGAGATCATCTGGATGGAGGATGAGTTAATCGGGATGTATCACAAGGGGAGAACTGTGTGCAGCCTAGGAGGATGGCCAGAGAGTGCTGACTCAGGGAAACAGAGGTTCTCTTGGCCTGGCCCCTTCTGACTAACTGCTCCAGGGCTCCTGGCCACCTCCCCTTCTGCCTCCCAGCCTGCCTGGCTGACTCCACTTCCTTGCCAATATCCCTCTTTCTTTAAAGGGGGCAGAGTGGACATTCTAGGATCCCCTTCTATTCCAGTGGTCCAGGTTCCAAAAGCTCTTACCATAGTCAAGCCGCCTCTAACCCATATTGGCAGAACCCTGATAGCACCCAGACCCATTTTCCAACTTAGTTCCTACACTTTCTATTCACCACCGCCTCTTAATCTCTTCAGAGAAGCCAGACTCAACACTTGGCTGTTTCCCCTACTCATAAAAACATGTCTGGGTTTGTCACAAAACACTCTTCCAGACTGATCGATCATCAAGACCACCCGTTATTGAAGGAGTTGGCCCCAGGACCTGAGAAGCCAAGGTGGGAGATGGGGGTTGGGGTCTCTTGCCAGGAGGGGGAGAAGAGTAAACCCAACATTTTAAAACTTAATAATATGATATTGTTCAGTATAAAAAAGAAGACAGACTGGCAAGCCCAAAGATGGGGTGGACCTGCTTCAGATTGGTGGAAGTGATTCACTTTCCTGGGGGCAAGATTAAGAGAGAAAAGGGTTGGACAGAGCCTCCTGCCACAAGCCCCAGATTCCGTCTGAGAATGTCCATGGTGTTTCGTGGCCAGAGATAGACTCTGACGGGAGGCATAGACACTGATAAATCTAGAAGCTGTAGAGTATGTCTGTAGTCCCAACACTTGGGGAGGTGAGGTAAAGAGGGTTGTGAGTTCAAGGACAGTGTGAGCTAAAAAAGCCAGTAGACCAATGAGGGTTCATCACTTCCCACAGAGCTCACTCACATGCTTAGGAACGGATGCAACCAGGTGTACAGCAGATGCACAATCACTTAGCTCATGGCACAGTAAATGCTTAGACAGCGTGTTAATGAACGCTGTGTGAAGCGCAGGAGAATGGG
Source organism: Phodopus roborovskii (assembly GCF_943737965.1). Lineage (NCBI taxonomy): Eukaryota > Metazoa > Chordata > Mammalia > Rodentia > Cricetidae > Phodopus > Phodopus roborovskii. The sequence continues at coordinate 2,228,964 of NW_026125489.1, forward strand.
TTGAATCCCGCCCCAGGCCACCCAGGGTTGTTAGTTAACATTCAAGTTGGCCCTTTAAGGGTGTGTTAAAATCTGATGGCTTTGGGCTTCGAGGAATGACCAGAAGTAGTGAGCAGGAGAAAGCATTGTGGGCTCTGTGAGGACCTGCTGAGTCAGGCCAAGTACACTCTGTACACACAGGCCAGGTCCTGCTTCCTCAGGTTGGCTCGGCCAGGCAGGCCTCAAGGGAACCTGTGCCTCTGGTGCCTAATAAAGGGTGTCCGGTTTGGAGAGAGAGGGCAGACAACTTCTTCCTCCCATAGGACTATCTGTCCACAAATTGAAGGTTGATGTTCCTCTCAGGTACCAGGACAGTCCGGGTCATGGGTCTGACTGGGAGAGCACCCGGTTCAGGGAGCACCTCAAAATGGGTCAGGATCTAGAAAGGGAGGAAGCAGGTTATCACTGTGGGTGGATCTACGGTGGAGCCTTGATTGGTAAAGGACATTATTAGCATCCGCAGGGCCACTGCCGGGATGGCATTGTGACCAGTAAGGGACTTCTTGGTCAATGAGGCAGGGATTATGGAAGAGAAAATGATAGTCCAAATATCTTTGCTTATACTTTGGACCTCTCATGGACCTGCCGATGGGACTGTCTGCCCAGTCTTACATATTCCGCTAGGATTGACAGAGGACAAGAGCACCCATGTTTATTGGGCCTTTTCAGTCAGGGGGATGGCATCAATTCTAGACCACTTACCTGGGCCAAAGCCATTTGTAGCTCAAGCTCTGCCAGGCGTCTCCCTATGCAGCTGCGTTTGCCAAAGCCAAAAGGAAGAGATGCGAAAGGGTGGGGGGCTGGACCTTCCCCCAGCCAGCGAGCTGGATTAAAAGAGTTTGGCTCTGGAAACTGGGCAGGGTCCCTTGAAGTGGCATAGTGACATAGAGAGACCAGCGTCTGGTGAGGGGAAAAATGTAAACTCGTCAGTCGGTAGCCAGGTTTCGTGTCCACACTTGCAATTCTAGCCCTCAGGAGGATGGTGAGTTCAAGGCCAGCTGAGGCTATATAAAAAGACCCCATTTCAACACTAGTCCCCTCCCCGCAAAAGCACAGAGTTGTAGTGAGGTAGTCCTTCTGTAGCACTGACCACGCCCATTGGGGGGTGGAGCTATGAAGGACTACCTCACTACACAGAGTTATCAGCATGAGCCTGAGAAGGATGGGAGACTATGAAGAGGAGCATCAGGGACTAGTTTAGAAGAAGGCCCTGGCTGGTGGTGGAGAACTTTCTTTGCTGCTCCATTTTATCTTAGAAAAGGTATCATGACTCTGGAAGGGGGGGGGACTCTGGAAAGGTTTTGGAGCGTGTTTGAGGGTGCCTTGGACCCACGGGGTTAACAGAAGGATCTACTCACATTTTGGGGGATAATATAGTCACCCACTCGGATGTCTCTGCCTGGGACACGGGAATTCCCGGGTACCACGGGGTACAGTCTAGGTTACAAAACGAAAGATGGATTCAGCAAGGTGAGGCTGGCCCGCGGTGCGCGCATTTGCTGTCCTTCTCGGGGTAGAGTGCTAGCATTCCCCTCTCACTCCATTCCCATTCACTGCCCGCTTCTACTCTGGCGTTTTCTCTGGTTCGGTTCCTACTCTTCTCCTGACTCACCTTAACACCTCTTTTATCACAGCTTTCATCAGGGGTAGCTGGGCCAGAGCGGTGGCTCCGGGGTGGGCACCTGAGCCAGGGGTCATGGCAGCTGCGATCTCAGAGTGAAGTGCGGACTGGATTTCCGGGTGCCGGGAGAGCTCGTAGAGCGTCCAGGAGAGCGTGTTCGATACCTGGAGGGACAGGTGAGACCATCTGAGGTGTCAGACATGGGAATCCTGCTGAGGGGGTAGCATAGGGAGGGAGGTGGTCAGGGGCTAAAAAAGTACTAAGGCCAAGCCTGGATACGTGACCAGAGTGAACCTCACCGTGTCCACTCCAGCCAGTAGTAGCTCTGTCACGTTCCCCACGATGGACTGGACAGACAACTTTTCCCGAAAGAGGAAGTGGGTTAAGTGATGACCAGACGGCACGTCCTCCTCAGGCTTTCCGGGTTTCCTCTGGGCTGCTTCGCCTTCTCTCTGCTCCACGTGCTTCTGGGCTGAGAAAGGAGGCACACTGAGGCTTTGTGATGTGATGCTGGCACAGCTTTAGGTACCCCAGCACCCCACCCCTGACACCACACACACACACACACACACACACACACACACACACACCCCTGTGCCTTACCAAAAGCAAACATCTGGTTCCAGTCTCGGCAGAGGCGGGCCCAGGGTCCGGGTACAAGACGGTGCAACCAGTTGGGCATTGCCATGGTCAAGAGCGTGGACACAAACACGGACCCCACTGCATGGATGAAGGTCTCTGTGTCGGGAGGGACTTCAGCCTCCAGGCATCCCAGGCGGGAACCCAGCAGCACGGCGCCTATGCCTGGCCGGGAGGTGGCGCAGTCAGACACCAGGCGTCTAATGGCCCCGGAGCCAAGTACACCAGTCCCCGACTCTGTTTTAGGATTCACCTTCTAGACCAAATTTGTAAAGCTCTCCCGCCACGTCCTGGACTAGGTTGGGTAGCCCAGACCCACGTCCCCGCTGGCGCCTCAGTCGTCGCACCAGGTCGCGGACCACGTTGTGCAGAGTTCCAGCATAGCCAGCGGCTGCTTGAGGCCGGAGGAGTAACGGTGCCAGGAGACTCCGGAGCTTCTGCCATTCTTCGCCATCCCTGCCCGGGTGCAGAAAGCGCGCATCAGGGGAGGTGAGTGGTGTGGAAGACGCTAGAGTGACCAGAAGTTCCTCGCCCATCTTCCCTCGCCCTTCCTTTTTACTCATTTCCTGCCCGGGGATGGGAGTGGGTTCTAGGGTAAGCTGAGTCACAGATGCTTACATCCCATTCCATCCAGATGCTAGTACGCTCGTCAATCCCAGCCTCAAAGGTGGGGGCAGGGGCGAGGACTGGGCTCTATCTGAGTTTGGGCAGCACAGACCAGAGAACCCGGAGATGCTAGAGGGTTGGTGGAAACTGCCCACCTCCCTCCAAGCCCATCTTGGCTGGCCACAGGGGTAGGCCAGGGATGGGGGACTGGAGGTCAGGGGGTCGAATCACTCACGCTGTTAGCAATCCGCAAGCCCGCTGGTGGCGGCGACGGTGCTCTGCCCAAGACGAGAAGCTGCAGCGCTCGGGACAAGGACCCTCCTGTCGCAGCAGCTGCTCCACGAGTGGAGGGGAGGCCACATACACTGTGCGAAGGGTCCCGAAGCTGCCGGACCATATCGGCCCGTAGCGCGCAGCTCCCTGCACCTGGGAAAACCCGCACAAGAGGACGTTTGAACACTTGGGAGGGTCACTTGTGCCAAAGCCAAGGGCGTTGGCTAGGCTTGGGAAAGGGGAGCTTTTCCCAGTGCCGGCCCAGGTGTGGCTAGCTTTTTCTCCCATCCCTTGGAAGTTTGGGCGGGAATGGTAAAATAGAGGAACTTTGCTTAAAGCAGACATCGAAGACTTCTCTTTGTTATCTGGCTGTAGCCTAGGGGGAGCAGTTTCTTTAAGGCTTCTCTGCTGGATTGCATCTCAAGATGAGCAGTAAGAGAAAAGGAATCCGCAGCTTTAAGCCGGAGCTGAAGGATAGATAGCACAGGGCTCTCACCATCCCGCACTCTTGTCCTGATCTGCAGGTTTCCCTGTCTATAAAGTGAGAGTACATCCCTTTGCCGGATGTAGGTACAGACTGTGGGGCGGTAGAACCGACTCTAGTTCATGACCCACAGGTACCCATTCTCACGGGTCTCCTTCCTGTGCTCTTCACTGTGGTCCTTTCTGCCATTAAAGCCAGTTCTTCCGGCTCAGTCCTAACAATGGCAAGGACTGCCCGTCTTACCTGCAGTTCATGTAGCCTGGACAGCCCCCCTTTGCAGAAAAGTTCTGCCAGGAAGCCAGGCATAGAGGGCCCAGGGATGTCAGGCAGACTCCGGAGACCAGAGTTGGGACCTCTAGAGGCCAGCGAGGCATCCAGCTGCCGAGGCAGGTGGGCTGGATGGAGCACTCTGGAGGCGAGCTTGACTGCCTGGGTCATGTTTAACGTTCAAGGAGTCAGCCACACTTCTCCAGGGCATCTTTTGCCCTTGTCTGAACCCCTTTATAACCCTTGGCCATGGAGGTGAGGACACCCCTCTCCAGCTCTTCAGCCAATCCCTTTTGCAGGGTGGTCTGTGAGGGAAGGCAGACCCAGGAATGGTGGGCGGGGCTGGGTCCCTGTGGTAAGGATTCCTCAGAGCTGCCCCTTGGTCCAGGGCAGCAGCCTAAAGTTCTCTTGCTGGGAAAGGCTATTCAGTGTGGATCTCAGAAGTACCTCCTATTCCCACCACCTCCCTTCAGACCCATTCTGAATTCCTTACTATCTCACCCTGAGATAAGATGGAAGACAGTTTGAGCTGCACCCCCCCCCCCCCGGGTATTCTTGGCTCCTTGGATTGCCCCTTCCCTGCTATGGGATCTACCTGAACTAGCCACAACTCTCTCCTCCTATGCCTGACACATAGAGGCAAGGCCACATGCGGGCTAATGGGTTAAAATGATATCAGCCACGTTCATCTTTTATTTATTTATTGTATTTTAAATGTTTTTTTGAAAGATTTATTATATATAGCGTTCTGCTTGCAGGCCAGAGGAGGGCGCCAGATCTCATTACAGATGATTGTGAGCCACCATGTGTTTGCTGGGAATTGAGCTCAGGTGCTCTGGAAGAGCAGCCAGTGTTCTGAACCCTTAATCGCTGAGCCACCTCTCCCTCCCCTCAATTTATTTATATGCATGATTTGCCTTTATGCTTGTGCGATGTCTGGCTGGTGCTGTTGAAGTCAGAAGAGGGAATGTGGATCTCCAAGCTGAAATCATGGTCGTGAGCCACTGTGAGTGCTGGGAACTGAACCCAGCTTCTCCACAAAAGCAGCACACACTCTTAACCATTGAGCTGTGGCTACGAACCCCTTTTCCTTTTGAAGACTTAAACTACCACCTCCAGACTCCATCCTTGCTTCTTTGGGGAGTTTCTTAGCTAAATAAGCCCCTTCCTTTCAGACACAGGGGGCTGTGTTTGAGGAATAGAAATGAAGGAGTGTCTCAGGGCCAGCAAGATGGCTCAGCAAGTAAATGCACCTGACACAAAACCTGGTGACCTGAGTTTGGTCCCAGGGACACACACAGTTTGACCAGGGACACACAGTGCAAAATGAGAACTGGCTCGGCTGAGTTGTCCTTTTACCACAGCCTCACCTCCTGCAAACAAACGGAAGTAATAAAAACAGGTCAGACGGTGATGCTGCACACCAATCCCAGCACTCGGGAGGCAGAGGCAGGTGGATCTCTGTGAGTTCAAGGCCAGCCTGGTCTACAGAGTGAGTTCCAGGACAGCCAGGGATACACAGAACTGTCTCAAAAACCCAATAATAATAATAATAATAATACAAAGGTTTCTTTTTCCTTTCTTTTTTGCAAAGTACAGAAGTTTGCAGACTCTTATCTTTGGACAGGATGGAAGCTAAGCACACCCTGAACCCCAAGCTCACTCAACCTTTTGGGGAACCTGTGGTCAGCAGTCACAGAATCCTACAGTTCAGGGCTGGAGGGATGGCTCTGCAGTTAAAAGCACCAGCTGCTCTTACAGAAGAGCAGGGTTCAGTTTCCAGCACCCACGTGGCAGCTCACAGCCACCTGTAACTTTGGGTCCAGGGGAACCAACTCCGTTTTCTGACCCCCAAGGGCCCAGGCATAAGTGTGGTGCACATACCTATATGTAGGCAAACACTCACATACACACAAATAATTAAAAAATGAGTTTCCAGTTTAGTCCCTTGTCCCTTTGTCCCTCCTCCTCTTCCTCACCCCATCGGGTACCATGCCAGTCAGTCAGCTTTGAAACTCTGGGATCGAAGGTCAGCACGGTAAAGGCCAGGGCCTCTGCCCTCTTGCCCTCCAATACTACAGAGACAGCAACAGTAACGCAGCAGGGGTGGCCCGGGCCAGACTGCAAGCGTGGGGAAGGTGGGGGGAGGCACGTGATACACACCGCAGCCCCTCTGGGAAACAGCAGCATGGGCATGTGGACACACACATCATCCCCAGGACTGCAGAGTAAACAACGGGGGGGGGGGGGACGAGACCTGAGCCAAGTGCACAGCTCAGGCTATGGGCATTCTTCACACTCCAGCTGAGGAGGAACCCAGCGGGGGCGGGAGGGAGGACAGAGTCCCCACGGGCCCCCAAATAGACCCTTCTCAGTCAGCTTCTTTTGCTTTCTTCTGGGGGGGGGGAGGTGAGGGGGACGACGAGAAAGCAGCGAGTCAGCGATGGGTAAGAACACAGGCTGCACCCTGCTTCTTGGAGAGAACATGGCCTCAGTCCCACCAGGTCTTGGGGCGGGGGGGTCCGGAATGGGGAGCTGATTTTTTTCTCCAGTCACTAGAAGAGCGAGCCCAGCTAAAGCGGGGTAAGAAGTCAGTGGTCAGGCAGGGTGGGGTTGCGGGTCACTGACTGGAGGACGGGATCCTGGATTCTTCGGAAGATGGCTGGGAAATTCTTTCCTCCGTTGCGTAGAACTTTCTTTCCTTCCTCAGTTGAAGTGCCTAGATGTTCCACAATGGGATCTTCACTCTGCAGAGAGAGGATTCAGCATGGCCCTGCCCACCTGGCCCTGAACTAAGTGCTACAGGGCCTCTCTGAATGGGCCTGACTACTTGCGCTCTCCCCCAGGCATCCTTACCAGCTCCTCCAGGGGCACACGCTCAAACAGTGGGTGCTCTTCAAAATGGGTACACATCCATTGGTGTAGCTCCAGCACGTCGGTGATGGTGTACACCAGCCCCTGCATTGCATAGCAACTGTCACTCTAGATAGGGCTGCAGGGACTGAGCAACGAGGGAAAAGCCCGGCAGTCTGGGTGCCCCTCCCGCCCCCCTACTCCTTGGTGAGGTCCCACGCGTAGGCCACCGACACCGTCTTCCCTCCCGGCTCACCCCAACTCTCAGCACGTAGGCGTATTCTGCCAGGAGTGTGGAACTGATGATTCGCCATTTATGCTTTGTTCGCTTAAAATGCGGGTCGGGGAAGAGGAAGAACAGCTTCCTCAGCTGTGGGACAGACGAGGACCAATGGGATGGCTGGTGAGTGCCCTGGCTTCCGAGTTCCCGTAGGAGCCTACCCACCCGGCGGCTCCCCGGGCTGCACCTGGCCCTTGTGGAAGAAGTTGGGAAGGTGCTTCATGGCGTTACTGCGGAGACAGGCGATGTTCTGGAATCCACCTCCGGGAGCCGCACGTAGGGCCCGAATCCTGTCTTGTACATAGTCCGACACCTTTACCCGAATCTCCAGCCCCAGAATCAGGGTGTCTGGGAAGAGCGGTGACAGTGTCACTGGGACAGAGACACAATGGGATCATCAGTGTCGTATTTTGAGGAAGTACACAGAGGTAAGTTTCTGCCTGTAGATCTCTAAGTCAGCACTGGGGCAGATACCCATACCTGCAGAGTTCTCTGCAGGGCAGAAAAGACTAAGCTGTCACACATCTCCCAGGAGCAGGGTATGGTGGCTCTTGCCTTTAATCCTAAGCACTGGAAATAGGGAACGGGGACAGAGGCAGGCAGGATCTATGAGTTCAAAGCCAGCCTGCTCTATATAGCAAGTTCAGACCAGACAGGGCTACACAGTGAGACCTGTCTGAAAAAATAAAAAAACAACAAAAAGATCTGTCGTACAGACTAGAAGAAAAGGGCAGAAACTATAGGTACAGTCTGCATTTGCTCTAGAGCAGTGGTTCTCAAACTTCCTGATGCTGTGACCCTTCAATACATTGCTCATGGTGCGGTGACCCCCACCGTAAAATTACCCCATTGGCACTTCACCACTGCAACTTTGCTGCCGTTATGAGTCGTAATGTAAGTATCTAATATGTGGCCCCAAAGGGTCTCGACCCACAGGCTGAGAACCGCTGCTTGCAGTTTTCACATCAAAGCCGCTTTTAACCCTTTTCACGCTCTGTGGCAGACTGTGAAGCTGCGGGCGCTGAGCTGAGGGTCACAGAAATGCTCGCAGTCATAGGACTAACAAGGGAGAAGCTTGGACATGAGGCAACACGTCCATCGACAAGAATGTGGAAACACAGGAGAGCGGTTCGCTATGCACGCCCTGGAAAACAAAGACAATACCGCAGGCACGATGTGTTTTGGTGAGGAAGGGGTCAAAGGGGGAAGCCGGTGGAATCCCCGAGAAAGACAGTTCAGGATCAGTGAGCACAGTGGCTCATCTCTGACGCTTGTGCTGACCGGATCGCTGACCCAGCACGGGGCAGGTGAAATGGCTCATGCAGGGACTGGACCCAGACAGAACAACCCGGGTTCTAAGATACATTCGAGGCAGCCCCCTCCCTTCTGCAGGGCAAAGGCCACAGACCCGGAGTAGAAGGCAGGAGGAGGCTCTCTGGCTGATGTCACCGCTGTCTGGCTGCGGGAGGAAAGGTCCACTAACCCTGACTCTGACCTCTCCTTGTCCCAGGGAAAGGGCCAGCTCATCACCTAACAAGCCGCCATAGCCACAGCCTATGTCTGCGAACTCCACTTGCGCCCGGGCTTGCTTTTCGTTCGTATCCTTTGGATCGTCATGGCTCTTATTCTGAGTAAGGGGAGCAAAGAACTCTGGGTAAAGCTCTGACCAGTCCATGTCCTCTGGCTTCACAGGGCTGTTGGAGAGAAGACATGAGACCGTTGGACTCGCCAATGCAGGTGTACTAGTTTGGGGGGGGTGGTAGATTTCTCAAAAATAAACAAACAAATAAATAAATAAAGAGTCTCGGTCCGAATGGTGTCCAGAAGGCACGAAGGGAAGTCCCTGGCTCCCAGGGTGAGTCAGGGTCCCTTCAGGAGGCTATGGCAGCTGACTTGCCAACCTCTTGGGGGGGGGGGGGGGGGGGGGGGGGGAGCTTTCTCCCAACACTGACTGCCTGAGGAGGGGGGGGGTACTGGGACACTATCTTGTTGACGTGTTTTCTGTGGGGAGGATGAAGCAAGGAGTGTGTATATGTTTATCTTTTTAATGAATTGAAAAGCCCAATGGGAGCCCGGCGTCGGTGGCGCACGCCTTTAATCCCAGCAATCGTGGGGGACAGAGGCAGGCGGATCTCTGTGGGTTCGAGGCCAGCCTGGTCTACAGAGCGGGTTCCAGGACAGCCAGGGCTGCACAGAGAGACACCCAGTCTCGAGAAACCAAAACCATTTTCTTTTTTCTTTCTTTTTTTTGAATCGGAAGGTGGGAGGGACCACCTGCTCCGCTTCTTCTTTCCAGTTTCAGCAACAATCGCTGTGTCTTCTCAGACTTGGTCTACAACACCACGACCCCGCCCAGCCGGTCAACTCCGCCTTGCGCTAAGTCTAAGCCTCCCTCGACTGCCGGCCCTCCGGCCCTTCCTCCCAGGCCCACCCCGGGTGCCAGCGCTGCGCCCGCCCGCCCGCTCCCGGCCCGCTCACTAGCGCAGCGTGTGGTCCGCCATGGGGTTGGAGTGCGCTCGCTGCCGGTAATAGCGCTTCTGCGGCTGGGGGGCCTCGGCTCCCGCCATGATGCCGCCGCCGCACCCGCGTGGAGGGCCGAGGCGTCGGGCGCACGTTGATGACGCGGCCCGTGGCCCCGCCAGCAGGCCCCGCCTCTTAAAGAAACAAGGGCCAATTCTGCGGAACCGCGACGGGTGGGCCCCGCGGGGAGGAGCGGGCGCGCGGCTGGTCTCTGGGCTTGCTGGAAGGCCAGCCCCGGGCACCCCGCCTTCTCTGCAGCCTCGCATCCGCCTCGTCCCGGCTCCCAGAGGCCTGCAGGCACCTGTGCGCCCCACAGGTGAGCGGGGTGCGGGGGACCCGCCTCTGACGTCCATGCAAGCATCTGTTTCTTCTCCCTCGTGGCGGTCGCAAACCAAGTCATCCCGGTCTGACCTGTGTGGCGCTGCGTGGGCCCTGCCCTGTGTGTGCCGGGGACCCGAGCTCGGGGACGGGGACGGGGGCGGGGGGTCGTCCCCACCCAGGCCCAGGAAGTCTCCAGCAGAGGGAAGGAGGGCGATCTGGGGAGGCGGGGCCCGGTGCCTGGGAGCAGCCCATACGGCTACGGTCCCCAGCCTCGACCCAGCCGCGGAGTGGGGTCGGAGCGGGCGCCGGCCCAGGTGCTCGGGTGCTCGCTCCTGCAGTTCTGCAGGATGGCCGGCTGGCGCCCGGATCCTGAGCCCGAGCCCGAATCCGTGTTCCCACGGGAGGTGCGGCTCTTCTCCGACTCCTACTCGGAGAGCAGCCGGTTCTGCTTCTGTGGGCACGAGCTGAGCATCACGCAAAACTTTGGGTCGCGCCTTGGGGTGGCGGCACGCGTGTGGGATGCGGTGAGGATGCCTGCCCTAAGCCGGGATCCCTGAGAGGTGCAGTCCCCGGACCCCGCTCTCCCATATGGAGCCATCACCGTGACAGCGTCTCTCTTTCTCTTTCTTCCTGCCCCCTCGTAGGCTCTGAGCCTGTGTCACTATTTCGAGAGTCAGAATGTGGATTTTCGAGGCAAGAAGGTGATCGAACTGGGCGCTGGGACGGGCATCGTGGGAATCTTGGCGGCGCTGCAGGGTGTGTGAGCTGGGGTTGCCGGAGGAGGAGGGTGGGGGCGGGAGTGTGCAGAAGTTACTACGTGGATTCCTTGGGGGTGGGCAGGGCTTCTGAACTCTGCTCTGTTCTTTCGTTTTAGCAAACCCCTACTTTTCTGTGAGGCAGACAGCGCAGATTGGAGTTCAGAACACCCAGGACAGTTGGTTCGAGGGTGGGTTAAACGAATCAGATAGGGATTCCATGAAAAGTGCTGGACACGCTCTGCCGTTGAAATGCGAGTGTGTGTGTGTGTGTGTGTGTGTGTGTGTGTGTGTGTGTGTGTGTGTTCTGAAGGAGAGAAGAGACTTAGGGCATTAAACCTCACCACACTTTGCAGCTTCATTATGTTAGAGTCTCATGGCTCTCTCTCCTCTCCCCCCTCTTTTTCCTCTCTCTCCCTCTCTCCCTCTCCTCTCTCTCCCCCTCCCGCCTCTCTTTTTGTGGGGGAGTGGGGTGGAGTGTGGTTTGGTCCAGACAGGCTCTCTTGTTGCCCAGGCTGGCCAGAAGCACATTATGTAGAGGTGATTAGCCTTAAATTCCTGGTTCTCTTGCCTTAATTTCCCAAGTGCTGAGCTTATAGGTGTGAGCCACCATACCGAATATAGCCTTGCTAGGAGACACACGGTTATGAATTTTGGAAGGCTAGGGTCTGGTGAATATATATATATATATATATATATATATATATGTGTGTGTGTGTGTATATATATTCATTTTAGTTGTAAGGGGTGTGTGGTGATTGTATACATTCATTGTAGATGTAGGGGGTAATTAACCAGCTGAGACTTGGACAAGGAAAAAGTCAGAAAAATTGTGTGTGGTGCAGACAGGGTTGTCCTTGTTGGTAGAGACAGAGCTGGGTCGCATAAAGGGAAGTCTGTGCAGGCACAGACGTTCTTCTATTCTAAGCCCTCTGTGTGCCAGGAGTCTTGCTGAGCGGCCAAGGATTTGACATGGACTAAGAAGGACCTGCTCACTTGTAGTCTAATGAGGGACAGTGAACGTGTGAAGGCTCTAGGCATCCTGGATGACAGTCAGGTGTGTGCGGCATGGGTGTGCTCTGGCCAGAGCTACCTTGACTGCTGAGGGGTCCACCCAGGCGATCTCTAACACAGGAGGGGTTGAGGAGGGTCAGAAGGTTATACTGAAAGAAAAGAAGCCAAGTGTAGGGTTTCATGCCTATGATCCCAGCACTCAGGAAGCGGAGGTAGGAAGACTGCTGTGAAGTCAAGGGCCAGCCTGGGCTACAGCTTAAGCCCCTGTCTCCGGTAGGAAGGGAGGGAGAAAAGGAGAGAGAGGGGGGGAGGGAGGAAGGAAGGGAGGGATGGAGAGAGAGAGGCAGAGAGAGAGAGAGAGAGAGAGGAGGGAGGGAGGGAGAGAAGGGAGGGAGGGATGGAGAGAGAGAGGCAGAGAGAGAGGAGGGAGGGAGGGAGAGAAGGGAGGGATGGAGAGAGACAGAGAGAGAGGGCTGTCTCTCTACTGTCAAGCCAGTGGATGCTTGTTTGTGCCCTGCTTAGTTGCCAAGTCCAGGTCTGAAATCTTGGTGTTGTCTCCTACTCTCTCACTTTGTAACCCAGAAATCAGCCGGCCCTGCGTTCTTAACCCTTGCACACCTGCCTGTTGCCTGCATCGAGTTTCTCCACTACCACTTCTTGCTCTGATTTTCTTGAGCATCTTCCGTGCTTCCAGCCGGGGAAGGTTAGCACTCCCAGACTGACCCTGTGATCTTACTTCCCCCACCAAACCTGTTTCTCCCTGCAGGTCCAGCCATCATGAAGCCACCATCTGCCCAGGGCAGAATCTAGACATTACCTTTGTCATGCCCTGCTTTCTTCCTCATACCCTTCATGCCCTGTGGCTTTCAGTTCCTAAACATCTCATTGGGTTTTCTCCACTCCCCAGCCCGAGCTACCACCATCACTTGTTCACACCATAATAAGTAGTCAAACTGGTTGGGCTTCTTGCTCTGAGTTCTGGCCCCCACCTAGATCCTGGCTTGCTCATACCACCCCACAATCAGAATGGTTCTTTCAAAATGAGGCTATCATCATCACACCTCACCACACTTGTCTACTGATCCTTGCATCCTTCAGTGTAGAAGTGACCCCTTTAACCTGGCTACCGACGTCCTATCTCCCTTTCTTACCTCTCTCGATACCTCTCTCCCCAGCCTGTTCTCCTTGGCTTCTCTTTTACCCTTCTGTCCGTTCTGCAAACCTGCTTTGATGTCCCCTTCTTTAGGGACTTCATGGGGGCTGCACTTTCTGCTGGAAATGGTTTTACTGCCTGGTTAATGCAGTGTATTCCTCGTTGCTGGGCTCAAGCAGCCCTCCCCAGGGAAGGCACCTTCCTCTCCACCACCCCCAGCCCAGGCTGGCTCAGGTCCCCTTAGTACTCAATTGAGAGCAACTGCTCATTAGAGTCAATTTAGACTGGTTTTCCCTGAGCTTGGGTGGGTCCTTGTGCAACACAGCTAGCTTGTCAAACTTCCTTTGCCCATTTACTCTTTTTCCTACACATCTGTTTCTTAACCTTTCTTTTTTGGATTTTTTAACCTTCTTATTCTTCAAACTGTGGATGTCTCCTCTGCAATTATCACCCTTGTCTGATGACTCTCTCTCCATACGTGTGTGCGTGTGTGTGTGTATGTATGTATAAATTATACAGAGTGTGTATAGATGGCATGTGTGGTATCTGTGTACATAACTATGCTGAAACTCCTGTTGTAGGGGAGGGGTGTGGCTGGTTCTATGTCTCCTGAGCCATTTCTCTGCCTGGGAGAGAATACTGTTTCTAATGCCACTGCAGTTCCTCTCCTGTTTTTTCTCTGTCCACTCGTTAGGCCTTCGCCTCCCTCCGTGCCTCTAGCTGGAGTTGTGAGCTTCATGTTCCCCATGTTTTGGACTCAGGGGGTCGGTTTCTAGCCCCTTCCAGTTGACTTTAGCATTTGACAAGGGCACTTCACTCTACTTGCAAAATCCTTTGCTTTCTGGGCCAACACGCTTCCTGCTCCCACTTAGGTCGCTGGCAAGAGCTCAGGAGTAGACCCTTTGACCCCTTCTTTCTTCTGGCTAGCCTCCCTCCTGAGAAGTCACATTGTTTTGTGCCTTTGAGTGTCCTCTTCATGGGAAGAACCAGGACTCTCTTTTCTATACCCAGACTTGTTGATAGAACAGAACCCACTGCCTTTTCAGTATCTCAGGCATGTGATTGGTTGATGGACATTTCAGACCTGGCTCACAAATGACATCATGCTCCCATTTCCCAGCCTGCCTCTCCCGAAGCCCTCTTCATTTACATAATGGGCAATTTGGCCTGAGTTAGGCCAGATGTTCAAAACCCATCCTTAATTAAAATCTCTCTGTCTCTCTCTGTCCCTCTCTCCCTGTGTCTGAGAGATGCAAAGAGGGAGAGAGAAAGGGAGATTCGGTCTGTTGACATTTACAGTGCCCTCATAATATATTTAGGATTTGATTACGTCTCAGTCATTGTCACTACTGGATTCCTAACCATCATCCTTCCCCTTGGCCATTGCAGTTGCCTCCTGACGAACCCTCCTGTTTCTGTCCTTGTCCTGCTGCAGTTTTTATTTTGTGTGCAGTGTGTGTGTGTGTGTGTGTGTGTGTGTGTGTGTTCTGCCTGCATGTGTGTACCACATGTGATTCTGGTGCCTGAAGAGGTCACATGAAAGTGTTGGATTCCCTGGAACTGGAGTTACAATGGTTGTGAGCCACCATGTGGGTCACATGATGAGTCAAACCTGAGTCCTCTGCAGGAGCAACAAGTGTTCGTAACTGCTGAGCTGAGCCATCTCTCCAGTCTGCTTGTTTGTGGCTTTTTTTTTTTTTTTTTAAATCACAGCAATCAAAGTGCATCTCATCTCATAAGCGCTGAGTCACTGTATGAATTGCTTCTACTCAAAACTCTGTCCCATCTCCCCTCACCACAGGGCCTGTCCCCTCTGTCCACCTCCCCCCCCACTCACACACTCACACACACACACTCTCACACACATATACTCACACATACACACTCACACACATACACTCACACACACTCACACACATACACTCACACACACCCTCCTCTCTCTCTCTCTCTCTCTCTCTCTCTGTCTCTCTCTGTCTCTCTCTCTCCTCCTGCTGCTGTTTGCCCCTGCTGCTCTCTCCATCTTTACACCTCCCAGGCACAGTTCTGCCTCAGGCTCTCAGTACTTGCTGATGTGGTGTTTGGTAGACTTTAGTCGGGGAGAGCCACCAGGATCTGCTCCATCCCTGTCTGCCTTCGGCTTTCCGCAATAATGTTCAGGGAGGATTTCCCAAGCCATTCCATTAAAGGTGTGCTCAGTGCCTTCACCCTCAAGGAACTCATACCTTTTCCCTGTGTGGGCCTCACTGAAGCACATATTACTGTCTGATGTAGTGTGTGTGTGTGTGTGTGTGTGTGTGTGTTTGAGACAAGGTCTAATGTAACCCTGTTTGACCTTAAACTCCTAATCTTCTAGCCTTTACTTCCCAAGTGCTGGGATTATAGGTGTGAGCCACCAGGTCCTGTTAATTTTTGGTTTGTTGACGGTGTGTGATGTGTCTTACCCCAGACGGTTTAGGACTTAAGTCTTCCTGCCTCTGCTTCCCAAGTGCTATGGCTGCAGATGGGTACCACAATGCTTGGATACTTTGTTTCTTTTGGTCCTGTCATCTTTTCTTGCCACTGTTTTTGTTGTTTTCCAGACAGGGTTTCTCTGTGTAGCCCTTGATGTCCTGGAACTCGCTCTGTAGACCAGGCTGGCCTCAAACTCACAGATACCCACCTGCCTCTGCCTCCCAAGGGCTGGGATCAAAGGTGTGCGCCACCACTGACCATTGAGGGGTGCATTCTTACCTTTCTTGTTCATACCTGTCTTGTTCACTGATGTATCCCAGACACCTAGCATGCAGATCCATGATGAGGATGGATGAGTGAGATCCTATTACTTCTATACTATTAATCATGCTTTGCTTCCAGTTAAGTCGTTACTTTTGTGATACTGTGTTTCTATGTCTAGAATGAAACCTTAGGGAGGCTGTAGTTTTGTTTTGCCTCCCGTTGTTGTATCCCTAGCATTTGGCAAGTACTCAGTGCATGTGTTTGTTGTGTGAGCCTGTCATACTGATCCGGTCTTTACCCCACATTCTACTCTTAAAGCCTATTTCTTGGACTGCGATATAGCTCTGTGTCTGAGTGCTTGCTTAGTGGGTGACTGAACTTCTTCAGGCCCGACTCTCTTCAGCGGGCCGTAGTCCTGTGGTGCTCAGTCTTCCTAAGGCGTTGACCCTTTGATACGGTTCCTCATGTTGTACTGACTCCCACAGCCATAAAACTATGTTTGTTGCTGCTTTCTAACTGTAATTTTGCTACTGTTATGACTCATAATGTAAATACCTGTGTTTTCCTGTGGTCGTTTGGGGGTGGCGACCCACAGGTTGAGGTCCACTCTTAGACCACAGCCTGCCTTAACTATGCCATGCCCTTTGCCTGCCAGGTGCTTGTACTCTATTCTCTGCCTGGGAAGCCTCACCTGACTAACCTGTACTTGTCCTTTGGGGCTCAGCCGAGGTCACGTCTTCTGAGTTTGGGTGGGTTAGGTGGGTGAGGGTGCATAGCTCAGCCCCAGCTTGGTCTTGCCCAGGCTTTTGCTGACATCTGGTCGTTGACCAGAGAGGTTGAAGATTAGCTCGGAGAGAATGTCGATGTTGTGGAATGTAGAGTAGCCAGAGTGGCATGGGTGAGATCGGGGTTAGGGCAACTAAAAGCCAAAGCATGGACTTCGGGCTGTCAAGACACGAGGCCTTGAGGTCTCTGGACCCTCCCGGCAGGCGTCATGAGCCCTTCCGTGGGCCCTCTGACTTGGATTTCTCCTCCTTACTCTCCCTCAGGGGGGGATGTTACCATCACTGATTTGCCACTGGCCCTAGAGCAGATCCAGGATAATGTCCACGCTAACGTGCCATCTGGAGGCCGGGTGAAGGTGTGTGCCTTGTCCTGGGGAATTGACCAGCATGGCTTTCCGGGAAACTATGACTTGGTGCTGGGGGCAGATATCGTGTACCTGGAAGCGACCTTCCCGCTGCTGTTGGGGACCCTCCAACACCTGTGTGGGCCCCGTGGCACCATCTACCTGGCTTCCAAGATGAGAGAGGAGCATGGGACAGAGGTCTTCTTTCAGGACTTCCTGCCCCAGCACTTCCAGCTGGAGCTGGCCCAGCGGGATGAGGACGTGAATGTCAATATCTATAGGGCCAGGCACAGGGAAGTGAGACCTGCTGGACATCATCCTTTCTGTTGACCTCAACCCCTGCCTCAGTGGAGGAGTGGCCTGTCTCCAGAGCCATGAACATCAGACGAAAGGAAAGGATGGATCGCCTGTCTTCTTCCTTCCCTCTTCCAGTTTGTTCCCTAGATATTCTTGGGAAGGCGCAGGAGGGGAGCCGCTTGTTAAAAATGGCAGAGCCCTAGAAGCATTGAGGTAATGCTTGTCTTCAGCAGAGGCGGATGAGGAAGTATTCAGGGTACTTAGGAGAAAGGGAGGAAACAGGGTATGAATACCAGCTGCACAGAGAGATCGTCACTGATCACTTCCAGTTCTTTAAACAGAATGGACTTTTTTGTTTGTTTGTCTTTTGAGACAGGGTTTCTCTGTGTAGCCCTGGCTGTCCTGCAACTCACTCTGTAGACCAGGCTGGCCTCAAACTCAGAGATCTGTCTGCCTCTGCTTCCTGAGTGCTGGGATGAAAGGTGTTAGCTATCACCACTCTGGTGGTGGACTTTTTAACTCCAGCACCCCAGAGGCAGGCAGATCTCTGGGAGTTCAAGGCCAGCCGGAACTATATATTGAGACCCTGTCTCAAAAAGCAAGCAAACAAACAAAAAATTTTAAGGGGGGAAAAGCATCATTCATGTCTTTGTACTCCCAAACACGTAGCTATCTATTGAGGGAGGGCTGGTACCAAGACACCTCAGAGCACCTGCATCTTG
Source organism: Phodopus roborovskii (assembly GCF_943737965.1). NCBI lineage: Eukaryota > Metazoa > Chordata > Mammalia > Rodentia > Cricetidae > Phodopus > Phodopus roborovskii. The sequence goes on from NW_026125489.1 coordinate 2,246,655, forward strand.
CCTGCTATAATAAGACTATAAGACATGTCCTCCTAGACCTGAGCCTGGGGACAAGCACCAGAGCTGTCCCTTTTGGCTGTGGCTTCTTCATCCTTTGCAAAGTTGAAGGCCTGATCACAGAAACTCATGCTGTACCCAACTCTGGATTGAGTTCTAGGTTCTTCTGATCTCTTCCAAGTTCAGTTTTCCCTTCCTAATTTGTTTTCCCCTCAAGTCTCATCTCTCCCCTCTGGAACTGTTTGGGTAGGCTCTTTTCACTTGAGATTTAGGCACGCAGTTGTCTCCTGTGTGTGTGTGTCCACCACCACTCACTTAACCTCCAAACTATTCTTCAAATTCTTGCAACCTTCCAAAACTTGCTGGATCTACCTTCTGCAGCGAGAAGGGATGCTTCAGCCTGGTACCCAGGCTGTGCTCGTGCTCACAAACTACTCTGTGTTTCATTTCCTCCTCCTTTTGTTGCAGTTTTCGTCAAACTGCAAACGCCCTGCCCTTTGCCCCCTTCCCCTAACTCTGGCAGTATTCCCTCACTTCTCTCATCCGATGAAGCCCCTTAAAATTCACTCTTTACTTCTGGAAAAACAAAAACAAACTCTCCTTTGCCTGACTCTTCTGTTTGGATGTGATTTCCTTCCTTGGGAGATCTTTTAACTGTTTAGGGACCTTGTGTTGTCTTACCTGATTTCTTATTTCCTCACCACTTGGAGGGCAGGGCTGTGGTTTATTCATCACTACATCACCTGGCAGCAGCTCCGGGCACGCAGGTGTCCAGCAGATAATCTTGCTAATTCGGTAATTATTTATTCGGGTTGTTGAAGGAACTCCACTTCACCTCTCCAAGTGACATTGAACCACCTACCTACTTCCCGTTTGTCCTGAGTCATAAATGAATACCAAATATGGAAATACACTGGAAATAAAGAAACATAAAATATTCACTATGTGTCTTGTGACAACTTTGTGACAACGTTACCGTGCCTTTTTTTCCTGTTTCACCGCTGAGCGCTAAGTCTTTGGTGACATGTTTTACAAAGAAAACATGAAAAGATGGCTCAGAGGTTAAGAGTGCTGACTACTCTTGCAGAGATCCTGAGTTCAATTCCCAGCAACCATGTGGTGGCTCACAACCATCTGTAATGAGATCTGGTGCCCTCTTGTGGTGCGCAGGCAAACATGCAGATAGAACACTGTATCCGTAATAAATAAATCTTTAAAAAAAAAAAAAAAAAAACCAAGCCAGAGAGGCGATATACTCCTCCGGCCTGCAGGTGGCAGCATCCTCTCGTCACATGCCAGAAGGAGTTTTGTCCCTCGCGCCTCGCCGTAGGCCGTCGCCCCACCTGTGCGCCGGCGGACGGGCGTGTCAGGGCTGCAGGAGGCGATGTCGCTGCTGCGGTCGCTGCGCTTCCTCCCGGTCGTGTGCACCGGCCGCTCGGTGAGGGCTCCCGGGTGCCGTGAGCGCGCCCTTCCTTGTCCCGACCCGGGCTCGCCTCCCTCCCCGAGGTCTGGCCCCGCGGTCATGCTCCCTCGCCTTGCATCCAGCTGCGGCCGCTGCCGACTGCTCATCCCTTTCTCCTCACCCCCCTCCCCCAGGCCAGGTCAGCCCTGCTGCAGCCGACCCAGCCATGGCACACGTTTCACGCGGGCCCCTCCTCGTCGTCTTCTGCCTCCAGCAAGGAGCTCCTTATGAAGCTGCGGCGGAAAACAGGCTACTCCTTTGTCAACTGCAAGAAAGCTCTGGAGACGTGTGGCGGTGACCTCAGACAGGTGGGAGGAGGTGCTGGCTCGACCTCGTACTCTGGGGACCACAGACTGTCCTACCGCCCGGTGTCCTTAACGACAGAGCCCAAACAGGGGAATTTGTCCTAAACCATAGTTGCATCCTTCGGTTTCGTCTTCAGTGGACCCAGACTCCCGGAGTTAACTAACTGTATGCCATGTTAGAGGGATTTCCTGCTGCTTGCAGATCCGTGTTCGTGTAAATTTTGAAGTTAGACGCCGGAGGCCCTCTCTCTCTTTCTGTCACACACACACACACACACACACACACACACACACACACACACACACTGTAACTTTGTACATTGCAATTAATCCCTTAGGGGTGTGTCAGTGTTGTCTGTGTAATGAAAACACTCCTGTCCCATAGCGGGGTTATGAAGATTAAAGTTATACAGGCGCCGGCTACACACAGAGCGTTTAGTAGTAGACTGCTTCCTGTTATAGGGAGTGCAGAAAGAATCGGCTGACTCAGATATATTTTGTTTTCCAAACTGGGGTTTCTCTTTGTAGCCCTGGCCGTCCTGGACCGACTTTGTAGACCAGGCTCGCTGCAGATTCATAGAGATCCCCGTGTCTGCCCAGTGGGTTTGGAGATTATTTCTAATTCCTGTGGTTGGCTTTTTCCTCTTTTCCATGTGTAGGCAGAGGCCTGGCTGCACAAGCAGGCCCAGAAGGAAGGCTGGAGCAAAGCCGCCAAGCTCCATGGGAGGAAGACTAAAGAAGGCTTGATCGGGCTGCTGCAGGAAGGAAACACATCTGTATTAGTAGAAGTGAGTTGTTGGGATTCCGTAGTATCCTACAGACAGCGGTGTCTGGGAGTGTAAGGGTTGTGATATACTCTTCGTTTGCTTAAGGAATCTATCTATTTGAGGCCACAGTGGTGTTTGGAGTTCACTTCTCAAGGCCTGGGTGTAAGTGTGGACATGCACAACTGTCTGGATGGGAAAGTGGCCTAGCAACCTAATCCTTTCTCCTAAGTATACATCCAGTGCAGGCTTGTTACCTGGAACAGGTAGATTTAGAAGCTAGCAGCAGGGTGTGGTGGCTCTCATCTGTGTTCTCAACACTTGGGAGGCTGAGGCAGGGGGATTACTGTGGGTTTGAGGGCAGCTAGGCTACAGAATGAAGCCCCGACCCCCCCAAAAAAAAAGTAAGAAACGAAGCTAGATTTGTAAAGTTAGTAATCATTAGCTATTACTTCCTGTGTTGATGACTAATGAGTAGCGGATTTAGAAGATGTGTGTGTGTGGGGGGGGGCGGGCCCATGACTGAAGAAAAAGCAGATGCAGATAAGGCTACAATGAAGGGATGACATAAACAAGTGATGGTAACAGTGGTTTGGAGACTGGGCATGGTGGTGCATGGATGTAGTTCTAGCACTTGGGAGGTAGAGACAGGAAGACCAATTTAGGGTCATCCATAGCTACTTACCGAGTTCAAGGCCAGGCTGATACCCACTGGAAGGGGTTAAAGGAGAAAGTGATTGTGGGGTGTGGTACAGGCGAGTGGTGCACTCGTGGTGAGTCCTTCAGGGTGTCCTGATCCTCTGGGGTGTGCAGGTTGTTGCCGACCCCCTGCCCTGGCAACAGTCACTTCCCTGGTTTGTGCTTCACCCGACCCACCTATGGAGCTGCAGCTTTAAAACTTGAGGCCATTTGTTTCTGTTGAGTCTGCAGCTTACCCTGTCACTATCTTTCAACTGTTAGAAACTATCAGTAAACATTTCATACAGCAGTGCCCGTTTGTTTCCACAGGTAAACTGTGAGACGGATTTCGTCTCTAGAAATTTAAAATTTCAGCAGTTGGTCCAGCAAGTTGCCCTGGGAACCATGTCACACTGTCAGAGCCTAAAGGATCAACTTTCCACGTACACTAAAGTGAGTTGAAGGTTGTCTCCAGCTTGCTCTTGTCGCTCCCGACCTTCGGGGTCTGTCTGTCAGGGAATATTATTTGAAGGTGTGTGACTTTTGTTTATGTTGCGTTTGTTTAACTCTGTGAAGCTGTGTTACTGTGCCTGCCTAAAACACCTGATGGGCTGATAAAGAGCAGAACGGCCAATGGCAAGGCAGGACAGAGAGAGGTGGGGCTGGCAGGCACGGGGGGTAAATACATGAGGAGAAATGTGGGAGGAAAGGGTTTCGGGACGAGGAGGACTTCAGCGGCCGGCCACCCAGCCGCTCGGCTACACAGCCAGACAGGGTAAGAGGGAAAGAGAAGGCGTACAGGAATAGAGAGGGGTAAAAGCCCGAGGCCAAAGACAGATGGGATAATTTAAATTAAAGCTGGCAAAGCCAAGGCTTACAAGGCCAGGCATTCCTGACTAAGAGTAAACCTCCGTGTGTGATTTATTTGGGAGCTGGATGATACCCCCCAAAAGAGTCCAAAGAGCCAAGAGTAGACTTCAGGCTACATCTGTCCTTTTTGGGGTGGCTATCTCTTCAATGCGGGTGCTGGGGACCCAACTCTCAAGGAAACCCTCCCAGAAGATTGCCTCAGGGATGCTCACCTCTCACCAGGCTGCACGGCTTTCACGGCAGAGGCTCTGGTCTCTGGTTAATCACAGGCTGATTCTTCAGTCCCAGCTGATCTGGAACCATAGAGTCTTAGGGACTAACAGTCTTCAAAGGAACTCTCAAAAGTAGAAAAGAGAGATAAGAGAACCTTGTTCCTTCTGCTTTAAAGATATTTATATTACATTGTTCTTATTACAGTATACGTGGGTGTGTGGGTCAGGGGTCATGTCAGCAGGACTCAGTTCTGTCCTTCCACAGGGTTGGTTCTGCAGCTCAGGTGGTCGGGTTTGGCCCCTAATGCCTTTAGCCGCAGAGCGGTCTCACTGGCCCCCTCTTATATAAAGTTTATATTTATTTGTTTGTATGCGCATGGGTGCGACCCCCTCTTATATAAAGTTTATATTTATTTGTTTGTATGCGCATGGGTGCCTACAGCGGTCAGAAGATGATGTTAGGTGCTCGGAGCTGGAGTCACAGGTGGTTGTGAGACGCTTGATGTGGGTGCTAGGAATTGAACTCGGGACCTTTGGAAGAGCAGCCCGTGCTCTTAACCACTGAGCCATCTCTCCAGCTCCCCCAAGCCCCATTCTTACCTATTTCTGTAGATCAGCAGGCTCATTGGATCATGGTTTGACTTCTAAGTATTTTTTTGTTACATTTGTTTCCTATGTAGAGATGGTGACATGTTGACCTGTTTTTCCTTTGTTGTCTGTAGTGGAAACAGTTCACAGGGGCTCATAAAGATCTTCCTTTGTTCGAGACAGCATCTTGAGAAGGCTTGCTGTGCATTAGCCACAGGGTGCAGCCTCTGCTAGCCACTACTAGTTTCTCTCTCTTCTTGCTGCCCCTCGAGTGCTGGGATTAAGGCATGTCCCACCATGTTTACTGTTCCTTTGTCTTTTTTTTTTTTTCTAGCTACATAGCATTCTGTTGTGTGGATGTGCCGTGATTATTCAGCCAGCCTCCTGTGCTTGGGCATTTTAGGCTGTTGCCAAAATTCAATGGTTGGAAATAATTGCTCAGTGAATAATCTTGTGTATATGTGCTTCTAAAAAAAAAAATTCATACTTTGAATCTTTGAATGTTCGTCATCAAGCCGGTTTTAGTGCATACATCTGTAATCCCAGCACTTGGGAGGCAGAGGCAGCTTACGCTTGTCTCCTGTACTTAGGGCTTCCTGAACTCCTCTGAGCTTTCCGAGCTCGCAGCTGGGCCCAACAGAGAAGGCTCTCTCAAGGACCACCTGGCCTTAGCGATTGGTGAGTAGCTAAGGGTTCTGGGAAGGGGAGGTGGGGTTTTCCTGGTGTCTTTGGTGCTCCTCCAGATCTCATTGGGTGACTGTGACCTGGGTTCAGGAGTTGGGCAGGTGGTAGGAGCGAGTATGATGGAGATAGGTCATGAACATGTGTGGGATTCTCAGTAGTGAGTAAATAAAAAGAGAATCAGAAGCTCATGCATGTCTAAGGGCAAGAGTATGTGAGACGGGTAAATAGACTCCCCGAACGAAGGCCCAACGGAGGCACCATCCCCAAGCGCTGACTTGTTAGTATACTGAGGGAACTGGAGCTCTGGTACACTCAGAATCCTGAACCACATGAAGGAATTTAGGTTTATAAACTAACCCTCGTGGTTCTTGCAACTAGTTAAAATGATTTCATCGCGGTGTTGACTAAACAAAGGCAGGGGGTCACTTCTGTACATGTTGTAGGGAAAGTACCCTGAAGGTGAAAAGGAAAACTTACGGGATTGGAAGACAGCTCAGCAGTTAAGAGCCCAGGCTGTTCTTCCAGAGGACCCTGGTTTGATTCCCAGCACCAGCTTGGTGCCTAGCAACCATCTCTAACTCCAGTTCTGAGGGATTCTGGCTTCCAAGGGCACTGCATGCGTGTGGTGTTCACAGACATGCAGTCAGAACACCTACACATAAAATAGAAATAAATCTTTTTTTCTAAAGAAAATTTAAGATTGTTTAGGAAATATATTTTGAGCTTATGAAGCATAGCCCATGTCTGTAGAAGCCACTTTGGGGCACCACGCTCTGGTCACTGTGGGGGATTGGGGGGGGTCATGCTCTCTCTTTCCACGTGTCCTGATAGGGGGAGGGAGACAAGCTGGGTTGTAATTGCTGGGAATTTTCCTGTCATCTGCAGCTTCTAGTCGAGGCTTCTGTTTACAAGGTTACCTCGCAGTCTGTCCTGTGAGTCATGGGTGAGCAGCCAGGCCAACAGCTGTGTTAAGAAACCCTGGGAGAAAGGGGGGTTTGGCCTTGTCAGTCTCTGTAGAGTTCCGAGCTGTTTCCATATTGATTTCTGGATTTTCCTCTTTGTGACCTCGGGCTGCATGTGAGACTAACCTTGCGTCTTCACCGGGCTTAGCCTCCGTCCGTTCCTGTTTTTTACTTCGGCTTCTCTTGGAAGGGAAATGGGGTTGGGAGGGGGTGGGAGAGGGAGAAAACTAGACTCTGCTTTTGGTTCTCATGGTTCTGAGAATGTTATCTTGCTGAGCAGAAGTTGAAGCTGTCAGGTTTCTGGAGTTTGGATTTCCTGGATCGTTTGGTTATAGACCTTTCCCAGACACTGTTGGTGATGGGAGTTGTGTGTATCTGTTGTGGTTGAGTTTTTGAGAAGTCATTTGGGGAGAAAATTCACTTACCTGCTGTGGGGTCCACTTTGAGTTGTAATTCCCACTCTGTCACACACGGGTGGGTGTACGACTTCGATCCTCTAAGCCTGGGTTTAGCCTGGTGAGAAGAGCCACGTTCTGAGTGCCTGATGTGCATGAGCCACGTAACACGTTCTCTGCGTGTGTTACCCTTTTTATTTCTCGGAGTTACCGAGAGGGTAACTCTCGAGGGTACCGAGTATCATTACCAGGTGTAGACGAGGGAACTAAGGTGTGGGCAGTTGATAATGCGGAGGTCACAGGGCCAGGAAGAGGCTGGCGGCCTCGCCTTAACTAGAGCGCTCCTGGAGGGACTCTGCCCGTCTCCATCCTCACCATCCTCCTTAATGCAAGCCGAGGCTGTGTCTTTCGTCTCACTGCAGATACAGAAGGGTCGCCGTGCACACGCGGCCTCATCTGCGCCACCACGGTCATCGCCACCCAGTGGTCGTTGTTTCTTGTTTTTGCTCTCTTGTAGGGAAACTGGGAGAGAACATGATTCTTAGGCGAGCTGCCTGGGTGACGGTGCCGGCTGGGTTCTATGTCGGCTCTTACGTGCACGGAGTAACGCAGAGCCCCTCGCTGCAAAACCTGGTGCTGGGGAAGTACGGGGCCCTGGTCGTCTGCCAAAGCTGTGAGCAGAGTGCAAACCTGCAGGACGTGGGCCGCCGCTTGGGGCAGCATGTGGTGGGCATGGCCCCACTGTCTGTCGGCTCCCTGGATGATGAGCCTGGAGGAGACGCTGACACCAGAATGCTGTCCCAGCCATACCTGCTGGACCCTTCCATCACACTGGGACAGTATGTGCAGCCCCAGGGCGTGTCTGTAGTCGATTTCGTGCGCTTTGAATGTGGGGAAATGGAAGAGGAAGAGGTAGCGGAGGCCAAGTAGGTTCTTGGCCCGGGTGAGAATATTTATATGTAGATCTGGATTTCCTCATAAAAAGTTACCTTCTAACCCTCTTCAACCCTCGAATCTGTTTTTTCTTTTTAGTTTATAACGGAATCATATACTCAGGGGTAAAGTCGTTAAACACTTATGTAATAAAGTACAGTTTTTCTTTTTTGGCATAATACTGGACTTAACTATTTTTGAAATTTTGAAAACCACGTAAGTGTGTGAGCCCGCACATACCAGGTGTGTGTGGTAAGCTCCTCACGCAGCAGTTCATCGCCGTGGTCCCTCCTCAGTCAGTCTGTGACGCTGTCCCTTAAGTCTCCTACACTCTGTCCTGTTGTCGAGACGAGGTCTCCGATTCTGCTTCCGTTCTGTGATGCTTTGGACCCCGCGTCTCCCCTGGGGCTTCCCTGCAGGGTTACCCCTCTACTCGGATTTCATATTCTGCTGTGCGCTAGGGTTGTTTGGAAGATGTGGGCCTGTGTGCTGATGACTGCAGCACGCTCTCTGAACTGGTCCACACACTAGCGTGTGCCCCTGACATGGGTGCAGTTAGCTGCGCTGAGGCACGTTTTGACATTCTCTTGCCAGAGCCGCGAAGGACAACGGTTCAGTTCACCACACGGCGCTCTCAAGGCTGCCATTTATTATGTGTTTGCTTGTGATGCTGGAAATTGTGCCCAGCGTTTTACTTTCCCTTTTTCAAAGATTTATTATCTCATGTGTTTGAGTGTCTTGTGTGCGTGTGTCCATATGCACAGTGCATACTCCTGGTGCCTGCTCAAGGTAAAAAAGAAGACAGTGGATCCCCTGGAACTGGAGTTACAGCGTTTGTGAGCCACCGTGTTGGGGCTGGGAACTGGGCCTGGTCCTCTGCAAGAGCAATAAGTGCTCTTAACCCCTGAGCCATCTCTCTGTCCCGCAGTACACTGAGACCAGGTCTTTGTACATCACTGAGCTTGGCCTTGAATTCACCCTGCAGCCCGTGCGGTCCCTGACCTCCCAGTGCCTGCCCCAGCTGGCGTGTGAACCAGGGTCAGCGTTGCCAATGCCATGACAGCTAAAGTCACTCTAAGAAGGGACCCTGGAGACCAGAAAGGACGCCGATGTGCTCATATGGCCTCTTTATTTGAAAACTTGAACATGTTCTGGCACGTGGTAGACCCGGGCATTTGGAATCTGGCCTTCAGAAAGTGTGCGAGGAACTCCAGGACTTGGGGGGGGGGGTTACAGGGCGTGGATTAAAGCAAATGTGGTCCCTGATGCACTAAACAGAATGCTCAGTTTCTGGTTCTCTCTCTCAACCTGTCTGTCCATGCTCTCTGCCAAGGCCACAAAAGCTGAAGAGCAAGTAGTCTAGGGTCAGTTCTAGTGTACTACAGCCAAGGAATGCAAGGGTGAATGAACATGCAAACAGCATGCCAGGATTCTCAGATGTGTGGTCTCTAAAGCAGGTGAATGCCGGGCTCATTTGGTGTATGACTTTTTGGCTGATGTTGGCACTACATGCCTGCTCTCTCCTATGGTCGGGCGACGGGCAGAGATGCCTTGCTTTAGAAAAGTCCCCTCTCTTTCTTCAGCAGGAGCTGTTTCCAGCCAGGCAGAGCAGTAAATTGCCCTCTTGTCATGCCAAATACAGACGCAAAGTCTCGTTCCGAGAGGTAATTCTATGAGAAAACAAATCTGTAGTGAGAAGGAGGGCAGGGCATTTCATGAATGCCAGCGGGTGAAGCAGTGGGCGGGAGGGAGCCCTGGGGCTGGCGGAGGAGCCACATGGCTCCCTGCTTGCCTGGCTTGCAAAGGGTCCTGCCTGGCTTTGAGCCCTAGAGCCACAAACAGTAAACCAGTGGCTCCGGCGGGCCCTGGAAGAGGGGCATCACATGGATGCTCAGGGAGACTGTACCAGACCCCGATTCCTCCTTGGCCGTGGAGTCCCATCAGCCAGTGAGAGAAGCTGACTGAGCTTTCCGCCTAGCCCTGGTTCCTTGCCCCACAGACAGTGTTTTCTATGTTATGGATGGAGTATACACATTGGATTGTGGAGGGATGGAGAACTGAGTAGAGTGCTCTTTGCTTGCTTCAGGCCCTTGACTGCCATTCTTTCTGAGTACTTACTTCTGGTGCTAGGGAGTGATCCAGGAGTGTTCTCTGAGGGCCTGAGAATGCTCTGCCACTGCATTGCACCCCTAAACCCTGAGAATTCTTAAAGGGCCCATGCTGATGAGGTCATTAAGCTACGACCCTTACCCACCTACCCATCCACCCGTCCGTCCATCTGCCTGCCCGCCCGCCTGCCCACCCGCCCGCCTGCCCATCTGTCCGTCCATCCACCCCCCCCCCCCCCCATCCATCCCCCCCCACCCATCCCCCCCCCCCCCCCCCCCCCCCCCCCCCCCCCCCCCCGTCCGTCCGTCCGTCTATCCATCCACCCACCCGTCCGCCCGCCCGCCCGCCTGTCCGTCTGTCCATCCACCCATCCACCCATCCATCCACCCACCCCATCCATCCACCCACCCGTCCGTCCGTCCATCCACCCATCCATCCACCCCATCCACCCACCCATCAGTCTGTCCGTCCATCCATCCACCCACCCACCCACCCGTCCGTCCGTCTGTCCATATCATTTTCTGTCTGAAGCAGCATCTCACCATAGCCCAGGCTGTCAAGAACTCACTATGTAGGGCATGTTGGCTTGGAACCCATGGCGACTCCCCTGCCTCAGTCCCCCTAGTACTGGGATTACAGTCATGAGCTAAGCGCAATTGACCCATGGCCTCAGCTTCTAAGAACACTAGTCTAGGTGCTTAAGGCTTGGTCTTAACATTTTAAGATGTTACAGAGAATCCAGTTCATTCATTAATCTGTCCATTCAACATGAATGTATTAATTCGTTTAACTAAAACCTAAGAGTCTGTGCTAACAGGAAGGAATGGTTAGGAACAGAGTAGGCAGTCAAGAAAGGCCAACGGGAGCTGAACCCTAAATACAGGGGCAGAGGGTATGGGAGACCCCAGGGGGCGGGCAGACCGTGGAGGGCTTCGGGGAGCCATTTGAAGGGTGTTAAAGCTTGTGTTATATTATATAGTGTGTATATGTGAGAGGCAGGGGACAGTGTGGGACTCAGTTGCCTCCTGGCACTATGTGGGTCCTGGGTGCTGACTTAGCTTGTTAAGTTTGATGGCAAATGCCTTTACGTTTTGAGCGGCCTCACCAGCCCATGAGGTTTTTTTAAATAGAGCGGCTTCATCTGCTCCTGAACGATCCCTGGCTGTTAATGCGATTATGCCAGGGAGGATTTGGGGAATGGTGGGTTAGTTACAGAAGTGTACGGTGGCTGGACTGGACTAACAGCAGAGAGGCCACCGGGTGGACTCCTTTGGGAGTAGGAGACATTCAAGGAAGAGCCTTCAATCGACTCAGTAGCACAGCTGCCCCTTGGGTGCCTGCGGTGTGCCCAAACTGTTGTAAGCCATTTCTTGAGCTTGGTGCTTTAGCCTGTGGGGATTCCCAGCTCACATACCTCCTTTTTGGCAGGGTTCACACCCTCAGGCAGCTCCTGGTTGTGACTTTTCAGTAGAACTTCTATAGGGTAATACTTTGGCTCACTTTCGTTAGAATTCAGGGAGAGGGTTGCGTTCTTCATGTCCTAAGTAAGAGAAGAAAGAGACGTGAGCAAAGACTGATGATGTCGTACATGACCTCCGCGTGTATAAAGTTTACACTTTGGCGTCCGCTGCTTTCCGGAACGGTGATCCAAACCTGGGTGCAGGTCAGAACGACCTTGGAAAGCCAATTCAGCAGGCCTGATGTGAGAGTTTAGAGCCAGGCTGGCACACACTGCGCTTAGGTCTCTCCTGTATTTATTTACTCATGTAGTGCTGGGAATTGAACCCAAAGCCTCCTGCGTGCCAGGCTCTGCCACTGAGCAGCACCTCCAGCCACGAGTCTTTTCTGAACACTCTGATCACACCACCCCCCCTCTCTTGGCATCTCTATTTAGGGCCTGTGTTTCCAGTTGTCAAATGCCTTGAGACAGAAGCCATGCTTGAGTGCAGTTTGAAGACACTAACTGCACCCAATTAGCTTTGGGGTCTGGCTTTGCAGAGCACAAAGGACAACATGCTAACGTTGGACACCCCATGCCACGCATCTCATCGTGGCGTTCGAGGGCTGCTGGCTGCAAGCTCCATTTCTTTTGGCTGTTAAAATAGGGGCCAAGAGCCCAAGCTGCTGTGGATTTCACTGTTGGAGACTAACAAAGTGTCATTTGGATTAGAAGTCTGCCTCTGAGCAATGCTGCCGATAACTAACTTAGTCTCTCCTGAGAGGCAGAAAAAGCTGAATAATAAAGGTAGCTTTTATTCTTCTTTCTGATTTGCTCCGGCTTTTGAGGCTGAGTCTCATGTATCCCAGGCTGGCCCTCCACTCAGTATGTAGCCACGGGTGATCCTAAACTACTTATTTTGAACATTATGTGTGTGGGGAGTGTGTATGCACACGAGTACAGATGCTTTTGGGGTGCAGGGAAATACATAGTTTTGGAGCGTAGTTAACGTTTCTGTGAGCCACCCAATACAGGTGTATCCGCACATGCTCTATCTGCGCCAGCTCTCTACCGCCCCCCCCCCATGTTCAGGAAGGCAGTAAGTCAGGAACTTGGCTCTGAGGCCTACTCCCCCCCTTTCAACCCCCCCCCCCCCGACTTTTTCATTTTGAGATGGAGGCCTTGCTATGTGGACTAGGTTGGCCAAGAACTCAGGATTCTCCCAAGTTTGCGTCTTAGGTCCCTGAAACTTGCTTTTCTGGTGATTTAAGTAAAATACCTCCAAGCGTTAGAGCGCGTCAGTAGTTTGCACTTCAGGAGAAAAAGGACAGCACCCTATGCACCCAGGTAGACAACTGAGGGAGGGCCTAGAGGCACGGAGGAGGGTTTGCCCATGTTGCCATGCTCTCTCCGTGGTCCTGGGGACCCCTGTCTAAGGGTAAACCCACTCACAGCGGTGATTCGCACAATGGCGGCGGCGTCTCCCAGCTCCTCCTTTAACTGCTCGTATGATTTTCCTGCCTGTGAAGGGACAGAAAGAACAGGATGAGGTAGACTCAGGAAGCATTTCAGTGTCCTTGAGGCCCATGTTGGGTCAAAAAGGCCTTTACACATGGGCCACAGTCTTTGGTGGCCAGCAGCAGCAGAAGCCTGGCTTCTTCCTACTAGCCCACTGTAACTGCTCTGGCTGTCGGCGTTGTGAACACGGTGTAGACAGGTGCTCACACAGTTCCTCACCGCGCCCTGCCCGCCTAGCTGGGAACTATCTGACTAGACTCCCCACCAGGAGGATGAAACCAAAGAGAAGCAAAGCAAGGCAAGGAATTCAGCGGGAAAGGAGAGTTTGGGCTCGGTGTTACTTGGCTCTTGAGTCAGTACCCCACCGTCCCCCATCTGGCTTCTGAGTGCCCTGGCAGTGAGAACAGCATCCCCAGTTTCTTACGCTCCAAATGTGAGGGTCCCAAGCCAGGAACCACCCCGTGAAGGTAGGAGGCTCAAAGCCTTGCTTGATGATCAGGATCGGTGTGTCGGGGTCTCGGCCACTGGGGTGAGTTACCAGGTACTCCTGGGCAGTCGAGAGGGCCCCCTCCTTCTCCGTGGTATTGGCCTCGGCTCCTACCCACAGGAACACCTGTAGCACCGAGTGTTAAGTTATCGGTGCATTCACGCCAAGGGCTAAGTGGTGGCTGTGCACGGCACGACGTTCACCCCCTCAGCCGGTCAGAGCCACAGAAAATGCTCTCAGCCTCTTTTGTGCCCGAGGAGGAAGGTTCTAGAAACAGCTTGATTTTGTGATTTTAATTGCCACGTGTCTTCTACGCCTACCCAACACTCATGCTGTCTCCGTGTACCTCACACCTCAGGTACTTCTTATCCAGCTGCCTGTTCTGGTTCACCTGAGCCAGCCAGTCAGTCATGGAAGTCAGGTCCGTGGTTCAGTGAGTCACTAGACTCGCCGTCCGGCCTGTCCTCACCCCTGCCTTCTCTCTCACTGCCTTTATGCAGCCAACAGCAGCCCTTTCTTGGCCCCTGTCCTGCTGTCCCACGTGATAGATCAGGTCTAGAGAGCACAGTCACTTCTCAGCTGTCAGCTCTGTCTCTTTGTTAGTTTGGTTTTGAGACAGGACCTCACTCCACAGCCCAGGCTGGCCTCAAGCTTACTCTTTCCCTCTGTAGCCGAGGCTAACCTTGAACTCACAGGAATTCTCCTGCCTCCGCCTCCCAAGTGCTGGGATTGCAGGCATGACCCACTCACTGTACCAGGCTTACTTTATTCTCTGGTAGGAGTTCATGTCTTGCTCGCCCTTTGGTATTCAGCCAGGAGCTGTCTCATCGGGGAAATCACCTCAGAGCCCCGTTGCACTGAACACCCTCTATACCTCCTCATAAAGCTTTGACGTTTCTTTGCCTGGCTCCTCCCACTATAAACACTGAAGGGGGAGCTCTTCACTCAGTGACATCATTAGCATGACAGCCATTAGCATGCAGGAAGCTTGCCAAGCTGATCTGAAGGAAGTGACACACAGGAAGGCATCTCATACACGCTACCTGGAATGTATTCTTGGGCTTTGGGAACTGGTGTCTCAATCCTCAAATAAGGGCGGGACATATGCTATGCTCTGTCTTCCAAAGTAGAGTGAAAAAATTCCCAGGGTGCTGAGAGGAATTGTTTTCTCCTGTTTGGCTTTCAAGTTTCCATTGTATCTATTTATTCAACACATGTGCTGCCAGAGTGTAGGTGTGGAAATCACAGGGCAACTTAAAAGACTCAGTTCTGTCCTTCCACCGTGTGGGTCATGGGGACTGAACTCGGGTGCTCAGCTTTGGTGGCAAGAACCTTTACTCACTGGGCCATCTTGCTGGCCCATTTTCTAGCCTTTTGAGACAGGGGCCCTGGCTGGCTGTAAACTTTGGATCCTCCTGCCTCTACCTGCCAGCTGCTTAGATTCCAGGCACGTGCCAGTATGCTGGCTTAAGGCTGGTGTGGTTTGAAAGAAAATGGCCCCAAAGGGAAGGGCTCTATTAGGAGCTGTGGCCACGTAGGAGTAGGTGCAGTCACTGCGCAGGAGGGCTTTCAGGTCTCATATGTTCAAGCTACACCCAGTGAAACAGACTGCTTCCTGTTGCCTGTGAGTCAAGGTATAAGAACTGTAAACCACCCCGATTAAATGTTTTCCTTTATAAGAGTTGCTGTGGTGCCAGGCGTTTGGTGGTGCACGCCTTTAATCCCAGCACTCGGGAGGCAGAGACAGGCAGATCTCCATGAGTTCGAAGCCAGCCTGGTCTACAGAGCTAGTTGCAGGACAGGCTCCAAAACCACAGAGAAACCATGTCTCGAAAAACAACAACAACAACAAAACCTAAAAAGCAAGTTGGTCCAAAACTAGCCACACAGAAAACTGGCCCAAGCTGTGGTCTTTGCCAGCTGTCCCGAACTCTGGCTGTGTCTTACCTGGTCCCAGGTGTCCAGAAGCATCACGTCACCTGGGTTCAGGTCATCCTGTGTGAAGTCTGTGACCTCAGTGACAAGGAACCGGCCAGTCTTATTGGAACATTCGAAGAGCCGGACCTGGACGTCCAGGATCTCTTGCTGCAGCCTGTGGGACAGTGGAAGGCAGCCCTACATAGGAATCATGTCCATTGCGTGGGCGCCCATGCGAGTGTGCCATGCAAGTGTCAGGACCAAGGTGGCTTTGGGTGTGTTCTTCCATCGCTCTCCACCTCCGTTTTGGAGACAGGGTCTCTCAGAGCTTGGAGTCCAGTGTCAATTTGACTAGACTAGCTGGCCAGAAAGTCTGAGGACCCTGTTGTCCCCACCTCCTCAGTAGGACTGCGGGCCTGTGTTGCTGTAGCTGTTTTCTGTGTGTCCGTTTGTAGTGTACATTCTGAGGGATGGGACTCGGGTCTGCATGCTTGCACAAGGACTTTGCTGTGTGCCCAGCCCCAGAATCATGTTGAGAACTGTGAAGAATCTTAGGATTTGTACAGGCCACAAGCCTGGAGACCAGAATGCAGGGCTGATGTGTCCACATACCTTTTGTCATTAGCATAGGGTGTTTTTCCTCCCAGAAGGTCCCAGAACTCAGGTGGCTCCTGGCCCTCAGCCACAGTGTCCGCGTTGCCATCACAGAGAAGCTCAACCAGCTCCTTGGCCATTGCCCGCTCGTCCCCACTAGATCCCTGAGTGGGTAAGGAGAGCAGAGGTGTTAGAAAGCCAGGACACTCTGATGGGGGATGACGCAGGGCTTCTGAAACTCTGATCTGCAGTGCCTCGGGATGCGGGGAGAGGAAGATGGCCTGTAGGCAAAGGGTAGGTTTGCTCTGAAACTCAAAGCGCTTTTAGCTTCTCCTGGGACTTCAGCACGTGGTTTTCCCCTTATTGTAAACACTGGGGTGTTCAACCTAGGATCTTGCACATGCATGGCAAAGGTTCTGCCTCTAGAGCAAGCACTATAACCCCCAGGCCTAGCATGTAATTTTCATTTTTGGGAGGATGGGGGGGGGACATTTTTAAGGTGAGGTTTCTCTGTAACAGCCCTGGCTGTCCTGGAACTCACTCAAAACTCACAGAGATTCGCCTGCCTCTGCCTTCTAAGTACTGGGATTAAAGGCATGCGCCTTTTTAAAGATTAACACTAAAATGGGCTGTGTGTGTGGGGGTTCCACAAGGCTTAAAAACAGAACTTGGTTACCGCAGAGCAATTACAGTGACATTTCCTGCTCCTTCGGAGTGGAGCCCCGAGTCCTAAACTCTTGACACGTGCTGAGCTAGTCTCCATTAGAATAACCCTGCCATTTCTAGAGTGTCTTAAGTGGAAGCATGTGACATCCAGCCTTAGTGTCTGGACACTTTCATTTAGCACGAATTGGAGACTTTTCCATGTTGTGTGCTGAGTAATAAATATTCCACTGTATGAACATACCTATGTTCATCCATTTTCCAGATGTCTTCTGATCTGAGAGGGTTATGAATAAGTGTGCCATGCACAATGTGTGCAGCTCTTTGTGTAAAGACTGTTTGTTGTATTGTTTTTTTAAGATTTATTTTATGTGTATGAGCACTTGGTCCGTGTGTGTGTGTGTGTGTGTGTGTGTGTGTGTGTGTGCGCGTGCGTGTGCGTGTGTGCGTGCACCAAATTCGTGCATTGCCTGTGGAGGTCAAAGAGGGCATGGAATCCCCTGGAACGGGGGTTACAGATGGTTGTGCAGCCACATGTGGGAACCAAACCCAGGTCCTGTGTAAGAGGCCTCCCTGCTGATCTATATCTCCAGCCCCTAAAGAGGTGGGATCTTTTTTGTTTATGTGTGTGTGTGTGTTTGTATGTGTGTACACATGTATATGTATATGTGTATGTATGTGTGTATACATGTATATATATGTGTATGTGTGTATATGCACGTGTGTGTGCCTGTGTGTGTAATATGTGTATGTGTGTGTGCCTGTGTGTGTAATATGTGTATGTGTGTATACATGTGTGTGCATGCCCGTGTGTGTAATATGTGTATGTGTGTATGTGTGTGCATGCCTGTGTGTGTAATGTGTGTATGTGTGTATACATGTGTGTGCATGCCTGTGTGTGTAATGTGTGTATGTGTATACATGTGTGTGCATGCCTGTGTGTGTAATGTGTGTATGTGTGTATACATGTGTGTGCATGCCTGTGTGTGTAATATGTGTATGTGTGTATACATGTGTGTGCATGCCTGTGTGTGTAATATGTGTATGTGTGTATACATGTGTGTGCATGCCCCTGTGTGTAATATGTGTATGTGTGTATATGTGTGTGCATGCCTGTGTGTGTGTGTACACACAGGTTACAAATAGGTTCTCCCACTCCCAGCCTTTTGTTGTGCTGGGGATCGGAACTCGGACGCTTGTGCTGACACAGCAGAGGTGTTTACCGAGTGCACCACCTGCCCAACCTCTAAAGACAGTGTTCATTCTACTGCCGTACATACGCAGGAGCAATGTTGCCGGGTTGCGTGGTAAATGTGAGTGTCAAACTGTTTTCTAAACCGCGTCCCATCTTGCAGCCTTACAAACGGTGCAGGAAGTTCCTGCATTGCATTTCCTGTTGTTTTTAGTCTTCATCGTCTGATAGAAGTGTAGTGACATTATGGCATTCCCCTAGTAATGACATCAGATCTTTTCCTTAATTAGCTCCCCTCATTTATTTTTTTTTATTTTCATTTCCTCCCTGCCCCTCTCTCTCTACACGGGGGTCTTACTGTGCCAGGCTGTCCTTGAACTTAAGATGCCACCACATCAACCTCCCAGATAGCTAGAATTACAGGTTCATGCCACCATGCTCTTTTCCTCCCATTTTAAAGTTTAATTGATTAATTATTGTATGTTTTTATGATAGAGGCATGCATATATGGAGATCAGAGGGGTGGGAGTTAGGTCCCGCCTTCCAACATGGGATGCAGGGATCAAACTCACGTTGTTGACAAGTGTCTTTACCCTTTGAGCCACCTTACCGGCATGCTCCTTATCCCACCTTTTGTTTTATGTTTTTTGAGATAGGGTCTGACTATGCCCAGGCAGTCTGGCCTCAGACTCATGATCCTCCTGCCTCAGCCTCCCAAGTGCTGGGATCACAGTCACACGTCGCCGTACTTGACCTGGAGGTCTGGAGCGATGGCGTTTCTTGTGCTTTGTTATCAGCACCTGTCTCGCCATGGGGGACACCACTGATCCAGTATCCACACATGTGAGCGCACACCATGTCTCTGGGGGCTGGTGGGGCTGAGTTTCTCGTGGGGGCCTGATTGGGGAATGTGGATGCCTCCTCCGCAGACTGGGGGGCGGGTGGGGCTCCTCTGCTTGAGGCCTGCACCAGCCTAGCCTTTAGTTCCTTCTGCCCTGCTGACAGGGCTGAGGGTGGAGCCAGGCCCCACGGGGCTAGCACCCACCAGCCATCTTACCTTGCCATACCACAAGTAGTGTTCTGTCTGAGTTCGCAGCAGAAAGACGTCGTTAGAGTTGAGCGAGGAAGCGCAGGCCGAGACTTCCACGGCTTTGGTATTGGATTTGTCGTTTCCTTGGATCTGGAAGAGTCTTATCGGAGGGTCAGGCTCTGTGTCTCCCTTCCTGGAAGTCCCGCCCTTCAGAGAATAGACAGCACCCATGAGCTGGCGGTTGTGGCCCGAGATGTACTTGATCCCACATTGACCCCTCGGGGTCTCCCTAGGCTGACTGGAAAGGGTCCAAGTGAGGATGTCACCCTGTGCCAGGGGCTAGGCCCAGCGTCTTCCACACTCACGGACCTCAGAGTGACCTTGTGACGCAGATGTCAGTCCCAGTGCACAGGAGGAAGCTGAGGTTGGCGAACTGGGTTATATGTGGCAAGAGAAATGCTTGATGCCAGATTCGTGTGGTACCCGGCACGTGACTGCATTGCCTGCCCATGCCTCTGCTGGGGCCCCGCCTTAGACGGGAAGAGGGGCACGTCTGGGCCGTGAGTCAGGAGGGCCAGCGCAGTGTTGGAAGGCTGCAGGGTGGTTGACAGAGGCTGCCACGCCTGTACCGGTGATGTGGCTTGGATTGGGAAAGACCATGAGCTAGCTGGGAGCATGGACGCGAAGCCCTTTGCATTTGGGATTCCCATGAATGTGTCAGGATAAACCCCTCTTTCGTCCTTACTTAAGCTAAGTCCCCGTGATGTCATCGCCCTCCCCTGTGGCCCACCACCCCACCACATACGTGCCCCGGCCTGTTTGGTAGCTCTCTACGGGCTCATCAGCCCTGAGCATCCATCCTTGTACGGGTATAGTTCTGTCCATCCATCCGTCCTCACCTCATAGATGACCAGCTTTCCTTTGAAGATGGCCATGAAGTGGCGTGGCTCCTTCCCCATGCTCACCCGGACCTGCACCGGGGCTCCGGCAAACTGCCGGTCCACCTCCACTGCCTGGTAGGCCGAAGCTGCCAGCTCATCCTGCGAGGCGTGGCGGCCCTGTAGCAGAGAGAGGGGGGTGGTGGACCTCGGCCCAGTGGCCAGGGGATCTGGACCCAGCACCGAGAGCTGCCTGGCCTACCTGCCAGATGTACAAGATGAAATGGGGCTTCCCGTTCACGTCATACGTGTAGAAAACCAGATAGCAGTCTCCCCCATAGAAGAAGCCATGCCACTGACGCTCCACAGGGACCAGCTCCAGGCTCTCAATCCTCCAGACCTGGGCACAAGAGGATACACAGTCACCCAGAGAGGGGAGGGGCCTCCCATAAGAAGGTCCCACCTAAAGGGAGCTAACTGGGTGATGTCTAACAGAACCCGGGGGATGGAGTGCTAACATCCATCCCAAGTGCCCACTCCCTGTCTGGGTCTTCTCTGCCTTGGAGACACATTGCATGGTTTGAATCCTGAGAGTGGGGGCCACAGGTCACACTCGTCTAGTTACCTCCCATCATCCGACCTAGGTCTTTGTAGGCTGAGTGGTGGCTTAAATACATCTTCCAGGTGGCAGCCCGTTGGGGGACACTGTCTCTCACTTTCCTGAAGCATTGTGGGGAGAGGGGAGGCAGCCAGCCCCAAGCCTCTTAGAGCATACAGAAAAGAAGCATACAGGACGTGCTGCCCTCCGCCGTGGCATCATCCCCGAGGCCTAGCGTTGCCCTCACAGGGCTCACCTCAACCTTCCCGTTGCCGTCGTCCACCATCCTCTCCTGGGCAGCCACTTCTGGCTTGGTGTGTAGGAGAGTCACATCAAACTTGTCCTGGAAAACTTTGGCTGCAGAGAAGGGGCGCAGGAGAAGCCAAGTGAGCACACACGCTTACACCTCACTCTCGGGTCCCGAGCAGAACAGCACACCCGAGGGGAGATCTCACCAATCTTTCCAATGCCGAATGTTTTCCCCAAGCCCGTGGTCTGGTCCTTCACTGACCATTTCTGGAACAGCTGTTTGAACATGGCCGACTCGGCGCCATCGTTGACGGTCTCCACGTTGGTGCTGCTGGGATAACCCTTCATCCTGATGAACTCCTACGGCCCACCCCCATATAAAAACATGTCGGCCAGGGCATATACTGAGTGCCCGCTCATCTGGTAATTCATTCCTCTGAAGTCAGGTGGTCAGAGTCTCCCTTCCCTGACCCTGGGAATCATAGCCAACTTGTACCTCACGTCTGTCTAAGGTCCCATATAACCTGCCACCAAAAGATACAAACGCTTTGGTGTCTCTTCATTAGACCATCATGATTATGACTGTTAGGATTCAGGCATCTGTACTGGCCTGCCCTCGGGGTCCTGACAGGATACGTCCTCAGCTGCAGCCACTAAGAGCACCGCCTGTGCACATTCGCTACGTTCCCTTTTAAAAGGGCTCCGCCCGCCTCCCACTTCCCTCCCTCTCCCTCTCTCTCCCTCCCTCTCTCTCTCTGTCTCCCTCTCTCCCTCCCCCTCTCTCTCTCCCTCTCTCTCTGCTTCTCTGCCCGTTTCTCTGCCCCCCCTTTTCTCTCCTGCTGCTCCTGTCCCAAGAGGCCGTCTCCCCCTCGCCTCCCTGCTTTTCCCATTCACTTTCCCCTAATTAAAAAAAACCCCCCACGTGAGCTCTGTTGCGTGGTGCCTTTCTCTCTCAAACCACTTTCTTAAAAAATTACAACAATGACCATTATGGGTCAATTTTGCAAGACCTACTGTGTAACTCTCCGGACTTTCCATCATAGTTATTTGTTCATTTATTGCGTTTAAGCACACCACACCTGTGCTAGACCTGCAGAATTTAGTAAATGCCCCCGTGAAGACTGGTCTCTCATCAGAACATGTTCAATTGCAACAGCATATTCAGAAAGCAGGCTCTGTGGTCAAGTATGGTTCTGAGTATTTTACGATTTTTTGTTGTTGTTTTTTCGAGACAGGATTTCTCTGTGTAGCTCTGGCTGTCCTGGAACTCACTCTGTAGATCAAGCTGGCCTCGAACTCACAGAGATCCACCTGCCTCTGCCTCCCGAGTGCTGGGACTAAAAAGCCATGCGCCAACACCTCCCGACACGAATGGGTTTTATCCGCCAGCAGTTCTGGGAGACAGGGATTAACCCTGTTAGATATAGGGAGTTGAAGCCCCGGGGCCTTGCTCAGAACACGCAGCTGGAAGAGGTAAAGCCTGCATCTGTATCCCAGCTGTTCTGTTGACTATGAAGTTATTTATCGCTCTGGGCTCAGTGCCTGGTGTGTTAGGACGCATGTCCACGGTGACAGAGTATTTGGGTGCTATCGCACATTTACAGCTCCTACCAGGGCTTTGGACATGGCTGCCTGTCTCTCAACCTTTGTGGCTCCTTTGCCTTTCCACACGGAGATCTTGGTTCCACTTTGGTCCAGGATGTAGCAGTCCTGAATCAGCCAGGGATAAGCATGGTTACCAATACTCGAGAGAGAGGGACAGAGTTACTTCTGGCTTCCTCAGGCCAAGCCCCGTCCAGTTCCACTTACATCATGGTTCAGCAGGTCCTGGACCAGAGGCCTTGTGGCCACCTCCGTGATTGCCAGCTGCCCAGCTGCATCGGAGACACTGGTGAAGAAGGGAGATTAGCCTGCACCTTCTCTCTGTAGCGCATCCCACAGCTAACATAATGCTGTCATTCAGCATTGCTGGATAGAGCCTGACTCTTTGAGACAGACACAGCTTGGAATCAGAGAGTAAGAAAACTCTTTTCTCTGGAGGTGGTTGTATGTCTCATCCCGTCCACATCCCTAGGCTTGGTTCCACCAGAGTCTTACCCAGAGGTCAGGAGACTCTACCACGAGCAGATAACTGCCCCATTGAGAGGGGCTGTTTCTGAGCTGCTGGTAGGAGATACATTTAAAAAGGATGGCCCAAGAGCAAAGGTAGATGCCTCCACCCAGGCTGAGTGCCGGGACTTTAGGGAGCACTCACTGATACAACGTGATATTTGACTTGTGCTCCTGATCCGTGACCTCGTCAGGGACTGCGGGCTTGATGGTGGAGCAGCGTCGGCCAAGGGTGTCCTGAAGGACCGCCATCAGCTCCGGGCTGGCCGCCTCTTTGTCTCCCTCAATCACCCCGATCTCAGCACGGCCCCCTCGCTCCCTGTCCCGAATGTCCTTCGCCAGAAGCATAGCCTGCCAAAGAAGCCCAGGGGAGCACTCAGCTCCCCGGTCCCCTTCCTTCCACGTGGCTTCAGTGGGAGTCACCAGGATTGCAGACACATTATTACCCCGATGTTGAGGAGCCCTAGGGTCCGGGGTGACACACCCCAGGTGAGACATGCCCTTGGCCTGTCTGCAAGACGTGATCTACTCTAAGGCAGGGTCCACCTGTCATTTTGGGGGTCAGCCAGCAGAAAGGCCAAGGGCGAAGGCCCCCCCCAGAGAGCCCAGCTCTAGGGTGGAGGAGATGAGAGGAGACCTTGAGTCGCTCCCCGCTGTTGCTCTCCGGGCCGTTCCACTGGATGATAACCATCCCAAGGTCCAGCAAGAAGACATCACCTCGGTTAAAACTGTCCCAGCTCATTTCCACCTGTAAGGCAAAGGTCAGTGCCACTTAGAGGGTGGTCAGGGGCACTGGGCCTGGGACAGCCCACTGGGTAGGACTTACCTCAGTGGCCGTAATGTTCCTTTTCCCCTTTACATGAAGCAGCCGCTTCACGTCATAGGTGTTGGTCTCCGCGTGCTTCATCCCAGAGGCCACGCCCCCCTTTTTGTAACTGAGGGAATATTAGTCCAGTTACCCATTGGCTGCCTGCTGCATGCTAGGTTCTGGGGAGACTACTGTATAGGATTAAATACAGTAATGACGCGCACACACACACACACAAGTCTCTGCTCACATGGGTTATAACAACAAAGGCACAAAGTAAATGCAGACATGCACACGCTGCCCCAAGGGTCAGTTTGGTCAGTAAAGGCCAGAGCTGTCTTTCTGAAGGGACATTTGAGCTGAGATATAATGAGAAGTCCCAAAGACCAGAAAGGCTGGGAGCAGAGGGAGCCTCGCAAGTTCCCATGATACCCTCCTGTTGCCTATGCGTTCCGCACCCGCTTACAACTCCCGGACCCTCTCCCTGCCACAGCTCCCGGTCTGGCAGGTTAACTTCCCTTCTGCGTTCTAGAAAGCGCGTCCTGCTGCCCGTGTTCGTGAGTTTCATAAAGCAAGAAGTTGGCATCTCGGTGTGTATCAGTCTGTGTCTTTGCTCGAGTGTGCGGCTGCCCGGACACATTATCTCTCCATGATGGACACCTACGTTGACCACAGCCTCCTCCAGGAATGCTCTGGGTCATGGGCCCTCAGGGCCCTGGGTATGTGAGGGGCTTTAGAGTTCTGAGAAATGGGGTCCACCTCAGCAGCCCCGTTACACCCCAGCATGCATGCCGTGCAGGTCCCCACTCCCTCTAGCAGGCGCAAGGCCCGGTCCCGCCCAGCATTTGCTCCCCCACCCCCAGCTGTGATGGGTACAAGTGACCGTGACCACTTTGCATCTCCTCTCAGGTTACCTCTTCAAAGGTCTATGGACGCTTTAGTTCCCTCTCTGTACACAGCTACTCACATGATGCCCTGCTTGAAGTAGCCTCGGAAGGTGTCGGACTCGTGGTACTGGACCTCACGGTGCTGCACGGGGCTGCCTCCCAGGTAGTCATCCAGCTGTGTGGTATAGATGGCTGCACAGCTCTGCTCGTCCTGGGAGGAGTCCTTCCCGATCCAAAAGTGAATGTTCTGGGAGAGGAGGCTGCCCACTCTCCGCGTCTAGGATGTGGCGGGAGAGAGAGTGGGGCCCACGCTCACCTCTATTCTGCTGACGTCCCAGTGTGGGAACGAACACCCAGCATGGCTTCCTTCACACAAGCACCCCTTCTATCTGTAAGAGGGCACTGGAACCGGCCCAACCCTTTTCCAGGCCTGCTTCCCCACCTTTGGGGAAGTTGATAACTTGTTCCTAAAGTGGGGAATCTTTGCCCCGGTTGTGTTACGGGCTTCGCCGACCCTGTCCATGTGAGGTATTAGAACGAACATTTTTAAAAAAGATATTTAAAAAAAAAAAAAAACAGGTTATTGTGTAGCCCAAGCTAGCCCAAACTTTCCGAGGCTGGCCCTAAACTCACAATCTTCCATTTCACCCCCCCCCCCAAGCGTTGGGATTATTGGAGTGGGCCACCATGCTCCACTGTTAGGGTTTTTTTGGGACAGAATGTTTGCACATAGCCCAGGCTAGTCAAGAACTCACAATGTAGCCCAGGCTGACCTTGAACTTGGGACCCTCCTGCCTTAGTTTCCCAAGTGCTGTGATTATATGCGTGTGCAGCCTGTCCTGCCTAGTTCTTTGTCTACTTGACACAAGCTGCAGTCACTAGGAAGAATATTGAGAAACTGCATCCATCAGACTGCCTGCTTGCAAGTCTGTAGGGCAGTGGACTGGGAAGGCCCAGCCCATTGTGGGTGGTGCCGATGTGGGCAGGTGATCTTGGGAGCTAAAAAATGAAAGCCAGGAGAAGCAAGCCAGGAAGCAGTACTCCTGTGTGGTGGCTTCCGTTCCTGCCTCCAGGGTCCTGCCCTGCCTGCCCGCCCTCAGTGGTGGGCTACATACTGTGTGTGATAAATAGCTCAGCTGCATTCACCACCGCAACGGAAACTACCTGTCCTACCCAGCTCACAACGTGGACTTCGTGGCCAAAGACAGGCTGTGTATCTGTGTAGCCTTCCTCAGAACACGTTAGTGTGCAGCTTGGACCCTGAAAGGGGGGTGGTGTGTGTGTGTGTGTGTGTGTGTGTGTGTGTGTGTGTGTGTGTGTCTGTCTGTCTGTCTGTCTGTCTGGGGGCGGGGGATGGCTCGTGCCC
Organism: Phodopus roborovskii; assembly: GCF_943737965.1. Classification (NCBI taxonomy): domain Eukaryota; kingdom Metazoa; phylum Chordata; class Mammalia; order Rodentia; family Cricetidae; genus Phodopus; species Phodopus roborovskii. The sequence goes on from NW_026125489.1 coordinate 2,272,348, forward strand.
ACCCTCTGATGCACAGTCACAACCCCGGGCCTGGTGGTGGCCAGTGCCAGTCAGCTTGAGGCCCTGCACGAGGAGGAATCTAGACTGACACAGTCAGCATCCAACAGCCTGGGAACCCTGCCGAGGCAGGAGCGTTGGATGAAGGAGACATGGCTCACCGAGAGGATGATGTAACAGTCTCCCTCGTAGAAGCTGCCATGAGCACTCAGAGGCACCAGCACCAGCTCCATTTTCTAGAAGGATCAGAAGAGTATGCAGCTATCCTACCTCCAGGTTTCCCCACAGCCTCCCTCCCCTCTGTCCCTCGCTGGGCACGGGCACAGCCTCACAGGGCAGGTGGCCAGCCAATAGAGGAGGGACTTCTCCACAGCCTCACAGCCCAGCACAGGACCCTGCTCTACTCTGGGAACTTGTCCCTAATCACTCTGGCTCAGAATCTGTTGTGCTGTCTGTCCTTTCCTGTGTCCCTCCCAAGTCCTACTTGACCTCTAGAAAGGCTTGCGAGCCCCCTGAAGCCTGTGGAAGGGGAAAGAGTTGGGTGTGGCCACCCAGAGCCGCCAGGCTGCTCAAAGGAATTCTGGGAAGCTGAGCAGGAGTGGAGGTTGACCGCACAGAGAAAGCCAGGGTCTTGTCTTGCATTCAGGGCCTGACTTGGGGACCCGATTTGCTCATCCTAGGAGGCTCATTTGCATAGCCTCACATGCAAATGACACTGTCTTCCCAAGTAAGGCAAGCCTGTAGCCACCTTTGTGTATGTTCTAAGTAAAATCTGGATATAAGTATGAAAAGGCTTAGTGCCCATTTTTTTTTTTTTTTTCCCATTTATCGGGTGTGCCTAAGAGCAACGCTGTGCATGTGAAGGTCAGACACACTTGAGGGTATCGGTTCTCTCCCTCCACCACGTGGAGGTCAAGGCTTGGCTGCATATGCCTACATCCACTGAGCCACCTGGCCAGCTCTTCCTATTCACTTTGAAGTAAATAGGGGAGCCTTCAACACTGAGAGAAGGCTGGGCTTCCTTCCCACAAGCCTCTAGAAGCTTGCCAGAAAGCCATGACTCATGTTGGATGGAGCAGGATGAAGGGAAGCGTTACTTGTGGTGTTCGGGCTGCTGCAGCTGACTAGGTAGAGGTGGGCGTGTCCTGATTTCTGGTAGGTGCACCCAGACCAGAGCCAGAGCCACCCAGGGGAGACCAAGCCCACAGGGTAAAGGGATGAGCAATGGCCATCTGTGCACCATGCCCCCCCCCCCCAGTGTTCTGACAATGATGTGTACAGTTCCTCTGACAAGTCGCCAAGAATCTCCGGGCAAGGGAACTGCCTTTCCAAGATGCTGACTCGAGTGTAGACTCAGCGAGCACATGGTTGGATGAAGGACAAGCTTGGTTCTGCTTGGGGCCCTGCACTGAGAAGGCTGGGGCCCTTGGTGCTGACCCTAGTGGCCACTGCTTGGAGCCCATTTGTCTCACCTCAATTCTCCAGGTGATGATCCCAGGGTCATTGCCCACAGCTCTGAAGGCACTGCTCAGAGACATATCTGTGTCCCTGGAACTGAAGCATGACGGACAGGAGGTGACGCCCCTCACCGTGTACAGGACCCACCATTCCTCCTCAGACTTCCTGTCTCATCAGCCACCACACTACATGCCGTTTTCATATATCCCCCCCCCCATCTCACCACACGGTAGTTCAAGTTCACACGTGACCTGCCCCAGCAGTCCCCACCCCAAATGTTTGTTTCCACCTGCTACTTCCTGGTTGAGAGCTCTGGCTGATAGCAGTGTTTTAAGTAAGTGTGTTGGTGGGTGTGTGCATGGGACTGTGGGCTCCCCTGGGAGGCCAGAGGTGTTAGATTCCCCACAGCTGGACTTGCATGTGATTAGGAGCCACCTGCATCAGTCAGGCTCTCTGAAGAGTGGCACGCACTGCGCCTCCTTCTCTCTATTGGGGCCAGGGCACTTATTCCTGAGGGTGATAAATATCAGTGTCGACTTTGCACACACTGTCTCATTCCCAGGCCATGGCCCTGTCGCCTTCTAGCGCAAAGCAGGTTTAAGATGTGTCGTGGCACACCCCTTTAGTTCCAGCACTCAGGAGGCAGAGGCAGGTGGATCTCTGTGAGTTCGAGCCCAGCCTGGTCTACAGAGCTACACAGAGAAACCCTGTCTCAAAAAACCAATAAAATAAAACACAAATGAGGTTTAAAGAGGTTTTAGGTACTAAATAACTCGCTTATGGGCACATTACTAGAATGAGATCCTTAACTGAGCCTTTTTGTTCCATTTTATTTTATTAACACAGGGTCTCTCAACACAGCCCAGGCTGGTCACAGGCTTTACTTAGCCTCCCAACTGTGACTGCTGGGCTACAGGCTTCTACTACTAGACCCGACTCCATACCTCTTATTTTCATATCTGATCTTGGGAGCCTGTGTTTTAGCCACTTTTTTGTGCCTGCAACCCTTCCCCAATATGAAGTTGAGTGGGCCATAGCAAGGAAACCCAGGGAGAAATTATTTCCGAATGAAGCCGAGTCCTCCTAATCCTTCAACTCCTCTTCCCAGGTTCTTGGCAGAGCTTGTCACCCCACCTGCTCTTGGCTTTTAGTTTTAGTTTTGTAAACTGTCCTAGAGTGGTACCATCCCTTCATCACGACTCTTCTATTAGCTGATCTTGCAGAAAAGGGAAAGTAGAATGGCAGAGGCTGGGACAAAGGGCTCAGAGTGCCAAGAGTGTGTGTGTGTGTGTGTGTGGCCTCCTTGCCCATACCACAGCTTCTCCAGAAGACTTGTCCTCAGTGAACGTAGAGGTTTCCAGTGCCCACAGGACTGAGTAAGGCTGGGAGGGAAGTAGTAGTATATGAAGACGACCATGGGACCCTTTTTATAGTCATCGCGTGACCTGGTTATTAACACACAGGTTATTACCTGGTAGCTTTGGGTACATGCCTCCCTCCCTCAAGTCTTGCTTTCAGGGAGACTGCCCTCTGGCAGTATGCCAATCTGACTGCTAGGTTGCTTTCTCCTAAGACTCAAAGTAGGGATGGGTGGATTTATGAGAGATTAACAAGCAAACTGCCTGGGGGATCATGGCTACTTGGTGATATACTGGGCTGGGTGTTAAGTGTAGCATCGTCTGGGGATAGGGTGTAGTTCACATCGTAGATCATTTATCTTCCGGAGTACTGCCCACCCCTTTAAAAAAAGTCTGACCCTTTTTTTTTTTTTTTTTTTTTTTTTTTTTTGAGCCTCAATGGTAAAACCAGGTTTGGAGAGGATGTGCCATTACCACCAAAGAGGCAGGTTCCTTTGTGTGCAGTGGGAGGTAGACCAAGGCCAAGCCATGATGCGGAAGTACCGGTGTTTGAGGACTTAATTTGATAAATTGTGCTGCCCCACCCTGCGCTGCCCAGAACCACCAGGAAATACTCAGGGTTTCTTCAGGCCCTAGATTTTGAATTTTAAGTCTAATGCATGGCTCACTCAGGAAAGGGACCCAGAGGTAACAGTATGTTCCCAGTTAACTTGGTAAAGCCTAACCAGCTGGCATTAGCGCCTGCCTCAGAGACCCAATGCAGTTCCATGTCCCCCCCACCTTCAAAATCCAGGAGCTGACTAGAGACCCGAGATTCAGGAGCTGCCACACCCAGAAAGCCCAATCAAATCCACCCACCACATCAAAGTCCCTCAAAGCTGGGTCCCTGTCTCTGCAAGTCCAAATATCGGCCCTTTGGGGTCCTGAGAGGGCTTCGAAGATCCACAGGGTGTGGTTTGGGGATTCCAAGTTATAAAACTAGTGGTTCCTAGTCTCTTGCCCCACAGAGGAACAGATGGAGGGTCTTTCCTCCCCTCCTCCCCCAACCCCAACTTCCCCTGCCCTGAGAATGTGCTCAGTTTACACAGTGGGCTCTACAGGTACTTCTTCCAAGGAGTTTGCAAAGCTCATCACAAACTCCTGGCTCAATTGTTCAACGGCTTCATCCCAGAAGAGAAAAACAAAGCAACTCCTCCTCCTGCCTCATCTACTCAGCGGTCGACTGAAAATACACAACACAATAGACCTACCTCACCCTCTGTCCTCGGTTTCCCAGCAAGCAGCAGGTGAAGTACTGATGAGCGACCCCAAGGCAGGTGGCTTCAGGTCCTGTAGCCTCAGTTCAGCAATGGCCGCACAGACACCGGGTTATATTTGCTTGTGTTTGCATCATAACCACATTTTCCTAGCTCTGGCCAATCATAGCCAGCCTAGCCCTGGGCTTGACTCATTCAAACCAGAGGAGAAAGCTGTATCTGCTCCTATTCAAAACAGTGAATGCAAGAACAGACTTCAGAGCTCCACACCCTGGTCTATTGATTTTTTTAAAGAGTGCACTGCCCATCAATAATTCAGTGAGACGGAGGATATGAAATCTGCCATATTGTAGATATGAGTGCATTAGGCTGAAGGCAAACTGGCCAGAGCTGCCCACCACGTGCCTGGACTTTCAGGGTGGCAGGGCTCCTTGAGATGGTTCTGGTGCTTTTCAGGGTTCTTTGGTGTCAGGAAGGCTATTTCTTGGCATCTTTACTGTCATTCTACTGTGCGCCGGGAGACCATGCTGGGGTCTGAATCTCAGGGTTCCTGGTTTGGCATCAAGAGCGAACACAGGAACATCAAGCATCTAGTTCCCCCACGCTTAGCTTATGCCCAGCGGTCAATAGGACACCAAGCATACACCTAACGAGCACTCAGGACGATGGAGTTGGCCCCAAATTGGGTCAGAGAAGAGCCAACATAGCCCAACCTCTGTAACCTTGATCAGAAACCCAGTGTATGTTCTGCTGGGTGTTACAGCTTCACATGGGAACAGCAGTACCCACAGAGTGCCAGTAAGGAAGGCGGACAGCTCCCACTCTTGCAAAGGTTTTAAAACCAGCCTTTATTAACTAATTGTAAGTAATACAAATATTCCAAAAATATAAACAGACTCTTAATGGTATCCTACATTTCAAGTTTTTGAATACAACAAAGGTATCAAATCATGAAGCAAGGTGGTCAAGGACCCCGTAGCCCAGACACAGTGGGAGGGCACCCCTCCCCTCCAAATGGCATCTTGAAAGGGAGAATAGGCAAACCTGGCGTAATTACAGGCAGAGACATCACCAGCCCGAGAGAGGGTGTCTCAGGAGCTGACCGCACTACCGGAGCGGGCAGGACAGCCGGCCAGACTGCTCACCTCTCTCCCTGGATGTCTTTACTGGTGATGTTTACTAAAAAGAAAAGGGAGCTGGTGGTGCTTGTCTAGTACACATGCAGTCCCCGTTGTCACCAGCACCGGGAGGTGGAGGCAGAGGCCACAAGTTCAAGACCATCCTTGGCTAGACAGTGAGTTCAAACACCTTCCCGGACTCATGAAACCCTGTCTGAAACAAAAAGGTACTTGGGAAAAAAAAAAAAAAAAAAGAACTGAGAAGTGGCCGTGGTCAAGTAGCCAGAGGGGAAACCAGGCTACCGCTCTCATTCACTTGGCCAGGCCGACACGCTGGAGGCAGACAGGCCATGATCGGCTGCACTGCCAAGAGGCCTCTGGGACAGGGCAGGGCATGGAACCATCGAGGACCCATTTCCCAGGGAACAGCAGAGCCCCGTGCTTTTAGTGACGCTCTCTGAGCCACTGTTAACAGAGGGGGCTCCACATTTACACAGAAATCTTTGGGAGGCAGGGGGAAACAGGTCCCTGGTTAAATGAAGGCAAATTCACTCAACCTCTTTAATTTAGGGACCCATGGGCCTACAGTGTCCCCTCTACAATGTGCAGAGTGGAAACCCTTACCTGGCCCTTTATCAAACTGGTCCTGTGTCCAAAGCTCCCCCTATAAGAGGGACACGAACATCAGGCTTTTGATTTAGAAGCCCAATCAGAGAGACACATTGTGTCCCTGAAGAGGCACCTTAAAGAGCTGAACCTGACAGCTGGGCAGATCCCTGGCCTGGCTGGAGTGGGTGATGACGGCAGGCCAGGTGGTCTCCTGAAGACTAGTCTGCAACGGAAAGGCCAGAGGCAAGCCCGGGGACAGAGGGGCTGGCTCCCTCCCAGGGTCGCCCTGCTCTGTGCCTGCCTGAGCTCTGAGTGGCACGCCTCCCAAACCATCACTTGCCTCTAAGACATGGAACTAGCAAGCAGGACAGGCCCCCTTTAGGTGTGGAAAGGGGATGGCATCTCTGTAGCAGACTACAGGTGGCAGAAAGGATTCTGGTGACAGAGAGGCCCAGAAAGCTGGGACTTCCGGTAGAAGCAGCAGGGCTGGCCCATGAAGCCACTCTGGGTTTTGGTCATGGATCAGACTCCAGTCCTTGCCTAACTGCAAGGGCTGAGCGCAGGCTCCTCCTCTGCGAGGTAAAACATGGAGATGCAGACAGGAAAGGGGCCTTGGCATTCGACTCTGAGGCTCTTATTGCTTAGTCAGGACTAGCCCTCAGAGCAGGCCTTGAGAGGGGATCCTCTCCTGTGATGTTAGGGTGGCAGTGAGACCAGGGCCTGGATCTGAAGCCACAACCAAGCTCCTGTGTCCCTGGCTAGCACCTGGAGCGCTCTCCCATCACCCTGGCAGGACCCACAGGCACCAGCAGATGGTGCTGCGGCGGGGAATGGCATGAGCTCGGGGAGTCTGTCCCGCTCTCTGACATCAACTCGAAACACAAGGCCTTGGACTAAGTAGGAAGACTGCACAACGTTAGAAGGGTGCCAGACAGTCATCCGACAGGACACGGAGGCAGGCCCTAGTGGGGAAACTTAACAACATTGCATGGCTCCTGAAACAACAGACAGATGCTGCCACCTGCCTCCAGGGAAAGCAGAGACAGACAGGGCCAAGAACTCCAAGCCAGCTCAGAGAGAGGGGAGAAGCGGACCCAACCCTGGGGGGAGGGACTCAATTAAGGCAGTGATGCTGAGGTGGCCTCAGGGGCCCCTTGTGCTCCAAGTGACAATGCTTCTGCCCTGGGGAAGCTTCCTTCCTGTCACTCTTTTGTTAAAGCCTTTAAGATTGAGACCTTGAGGCACCCCCAGAGTGCAGGGCGGAGGACCCCACTCAGCCCTGCTACCACCGGAGCAGGAGGCATCTACCCATTTGGCAAAGCAGTGACAGCAAGACCTGTAGCCCTCGGCCCTGGGAAAGCAGTTCTCCCAGGGCCCTGGAGAGGCAGAGAGACAGCCAGAAAGGGATGAAGGTGAGATCAGACACGACAACCAGGACAGGCCACCAGGGGCGGACGGCCCAGGGGAAGAGCCCTGACTGGGCACCGGGAGGGCTGGGGCAGCCTAGCGACCCTCCTGTCCTTTGGAGCCGACATCCCCGCACCACACTTCAGGTCTACAGCAGGGCGACACACGCTGTGCCCTGGACATTTGCTTCCCTGTACCCTGGCACCTCCCACATGCGGATCAGGCCCCGGAATGCAGCTCAGCCGACACAAACCAGGCCCACCACTCCATGTTTACAAAGGCAGTTTTAAAAAGCATAAAAAGAACAGAAATCAGTTCTGTGTCCTCTTCCTGGGTAGGGAGGAGACCTCCTTTCCCCATGGGAGTTAAGACTATGGCTAGGGAGTGCGAAGGCTGGCTTGGTGCTAGAGCCTGGGAGACACAGCAGGGCCCCTGGTGATAGGCACTCTGCTGGAGCCAGATGCGACCGGGTGAGGGGTGGGGGTGGGGTGGGGTGGAGGGGGTGGGGTGGAGGTGGGGGGGTGGGGTGATTCTGAGCACTGGTGCTGCAAACATGCTCTCATCTTCCCTGGTATGTCTGCAGTTGCTGGCTAGTATTTTGTGTTTTCACAAGGGTGTGTGTCTGAGGCACCAAGGCAGCCTCTGGCTTCTCCTTTCTCCTTGGCACAGGCCTTGTGACACTGAGGGAAGGCCGTGGTTTGGCAAGGGAGCCTGCAACAGTTATCATCGCTCTAAAGCTCCATAGCTCACTGGTCAGTAGGATAGGAGGCAAAGGACTTGGGTCGAGTCTTGATCTTCCAGCTTCTCCCCCTACTGGAACACTGGACACCCTGGCCATGGTTCACGGTATGAGCACATGCACACACACTCTCCTGGAACCACACACAGGGTGCAGACAGCTCTGGATAGGTCCGATTTGCCTGCTCTGCTTCTAACCTGCCCTAAAGATCTTGTCACCGTTTTCTGGCTACTTCCAGACCCTTTGGGCAAATGCTCCAGCTGCTGCTCGGCTAGGTCGTCAGGCTGATCAGAAAGGCACAGTGTAGCAAAAGCCCCCTACTGGGATGGCCATTTCTTGGAAGCAAGAAGGCTAAGGGGCCCGCAGCTGCCCAAGACTGGTGTAGACATCATCTGCTCCGCTCAGCTCCTCAAAGATCGGAATGAGGTTCAGCAACTCTGTATCTGCCATGTCATCAAACCAGGACTGCACAGGCACCTGGGGCAGGGAAGAGTTGAGGTTAGTCTGACCTGTCCCGTCCTTGCCACGCCACTGGAGGCTGCTGGGCCCCACTGGGGTAGTGCACTCTGGCAAAGCCCCTAGGGCCTGTCTGGACCACTCACTGCATTCTCCGGGTGGAAGATGTAAGACGCAGGCGAGTTGTCCAGGATGAGCGTCTTCCTCAGGTCCCTTCCCAGGCGGCTGAGGTCCTTGACGTAGCAGCCCTGGTGGAACACACAGGACTCCCGGAACAGGCGGGCCCGGAACACCCCACACTGGTCCAGGAGGTCCGTCACGGGGTCGGCATACTGGAAGAGGAAGAGCGGCCTTAGCCTGGATGCGTGTGGGTGCCACACCTCTCCCTTCCCCCCTCCCCCCCTCCCTCCCGGCTGTCTGGTACCTTGGCCAGGCTGGCAGTGAAGAGGACACATTCGAAGAGCTCCCCCATCCGTCTCAGGAACTCGTCAACGTAAGGCCTCTTGAGCACATACACCTGGGGAGGCAGAGAGGGGCTGCAGGTACCCACGAGGCCGGCCTTCCCACTGACACAGAAAAGACATCAGGCCCAGGAGCCCGTGCCAAGACCCCTGGAACCTCTGTCCCACCAAGCATGGCTCCAAGCAGGCTTCTGCTGGCTCAACAGGCTCAATCCTAAACTGCCAGGAAGGAAGGCACACCATGTCCCAGGAGCCATCTTCATTCCGAAGGTGAACCATTAGCTGCCTCCAGAAACAAGTAATCAAGAATAGGCCTCACAGATGGAAACAGCCTATCCTGGATTACTTGAATCCAGCCACAGCCATCACACCGGCTTCTGTACTGACTCCAGGCAGGACCCTGTGCAGGTCCCCGTCTGCCAGGAACCCCAATATTTCCTCAAACACACTCCCTCACAGGGCTTCTGTGAGCACCGCCAGGGCAGGAAAGGGCACACGGTGGAGAGGCGTCACGGTGGAGAGGCGTGCCTGCATCGCTCTCACTCTTCGGATGCTCAGGCTACAATCTACCGCCGCCACCCCACCCCCAGCCTACACAGGTGCTCCTCAGGTCCTTCCCTTGAAGCTCCTTGTCACACATCTCACCCCAAAGCAGCGTATGCTTGCCAGTTTCCTTCCAGACCAAATCAGCCACCGATTCACCAGGGGACCCCTGGTTTAGCAGCAGGGACTCTTCATAGGAACACAGATGGTTCTAATCACCCTGCTACTCCTAAACTTCACAAAAATCCCCTTCCTCGGTGGTCACGTGACCCCTCAGAGCTTTTCTCAAGTGCACACTGGGCAGCCAGCCCTCACCCACTTAAATTCCATCGTCTTTACTTCGTGCCTCCATTAACCAAAAGTCCCCTACATGCATTTGCCTATTTGAAGGCAGGACCCATGAATTATGTGCATTCCTATTTCCTCAACTGGACCGTAAGGGATGATGGGCCTAGCAGAGGACCACAGTTTCATGGCTGTGGTAAAGACAGCCTGAAAATGGAGACGGGTTACGATGACAAATGTGTGAAAGCCCCAAGCTGTGCTTTCCCTATGAATAACTACATAGAGACTGTTAAAAAAAAAAGGGGACGGGAGAGAGTTCTTATAGTCTGACTACAAAGAGAAAAGGAAGTGTAGGCTAGAAGAGAGAGGCAGAGAGAGAGAAAGGGGACTGTAGTCCAGAGTCCAGGGTAGGATGACAGTCAGGACTGTCAAACCACTGGGAGAAGCTGAAGAGCAGGAAAGGGTTAGGTCACTAAGGCGACTTCCCCGTTGGAGGCTGGTGTGGCCTGGCAGACAGCTTACCTGGTGAGTGGTCCCCTCAATCTCTACAGGCACTATGAAGTCAGCATTGTTGATTGGCTGGAAAGCAGAAGGTAATGGTCAGCGGGCAGCAGGCTCTCCCACCACCCCCGGGAGACAGCCCGGTCTCAGCCAGCACAGGATGAAGCAGCCCCTTTCTTCCCCTGTCTACCTGCCCAACTCTAGCAGAGGTTAAGTTGCAGGGTTTAACTTTGAGATAGGGTCTTGCTACACAATCCAGGCTAGCCTCTAATTCGTGTTCCCACGAGCAAAGGGCTTACAGGCACCACGTGCCTAACTTCCGCAGCACAGGTTATCGTGGATATTGTGGCTTTCCTGCCTCAGTTTCCCAAGCGCTGGGATGGTAGAAAGAAGTGCCTCTGCACCCAATTTAAGGCTTTCATGCATTGAGAAAGACATCGGTAAGAAGAGCAGAAGTGCTTTTCCATGCTAAGTGCAGACAGACCCTGCCCGTAGGCGGTGATCTGTGATGGGTTAGTGTGTGCACACATGCGTGTGTGAAGGGTCTCAACACTTCAGTGTGACGGCCTCTGGATGTCTGTGACTCCGGGGTGGCCTGACTCCTTCCCTCCATCACCTGTCTTCACCTGCAGACCACCTCACAGACAGGTCCCGGCGAAGGAGGGGCCGTGTGCTGACTTACCTTAAAGGAACTATGCACAAGGGTTTCATCCAGGTCGATGACCACACAGATCCTTCCTTGATCTTGCTCTGTCACCTCTGGGAGCAGGCAGGTCCCAGGGATCTGAAAGCAGAGGTAAGCTGCTGAGAGGTGGCCAAGAAGCAAGCAAGCCCAACCGTTCCCCTCAGCAGAGTACCAGGAAGAGCCAGGCTGTCTGGAGACACTCACAACACAGGAAGGCCCTGCTTAAAGGCAGAGAACAGAGGCAGCAGGCCGGTTTTAGCCTTAGGGACTGTGAAAGCAGCAGGGAGACTGGGTGTCCATCAGGGCTGGTGTGGGGCAGATAACGAAAAGGAGGGCAGGCGGCTTCCCCCATAGCTTTGCAGGGGCCCTTAGCAATTGGTCAACACAAATGGCTTCCCAGGGTAGGGAGGTGGCCACCCTGCCTGCCAGGCTACCCAGAGTCCAGAGGGTCAGCCACATCGACATACCTGATAAAACTGGTACTGGAGACATTGCAACAGATCCGACTGCGAGAGAGAAAGGAGGTCATGAATGCCAATTTGTCAACCCCACCTGTCGTAACCAAGCCACTGCTCCTGCCTCTGCGAGCCCCAGCCACCTGGCAGCTCCCCTCAGGACAAGGGCCATTCTGGGAGCTGGGTAGGAAAAGGGGAAGGCCGCCTCCCTACAGAGTGAGCACAGGGCCTCAGGGACTCCAGTCCCTTCAACCTAGTTTCTTGCTAAGAATGTATGTTTTCTCTCATCTCCTTGGGGCACATGTCATGTGAGGGAGCATCAGAACACCCAGCACAGCAGCATAAAACACGCCTGTGGTGCCCGACAATATGAGGGGAGTGAATACACAGGTCACAAAGACAGCACTAACAATGTTATCAAGTGTACCAAGTATTCCTTAAAAGTTAAAATTCCAAACTTAGAAAAGTCTAGATTGTCACCTGAGCATATTTCTTTCACATATAGACTAGCATTTCCCTATGGTAACATGTGATTTTACATTCTCATTTAACTGTGCAGATAAGTAGCTCTCTAACTTTGTGTGTTTTTTTAAGGTATGACTGTTCTGTCTGCATGTACGCCTGTGGGCCAGCAGAGGGCATTAGATGGTGGTGAGTCCACCACGTGGGAACCTCTGCAAGGGCAGTCCTCGCTCTTAACCTTTGACCTGTCTCCCCAGCCCCCAGGTAAGTATTTCTTAATGCTACTATGAAAAATTAACTGCTCAGTAATGCTGTCGGGTTGTATTTACTCAACCACCCCCCCCCCTGGACAAAAGGGCTCTGCCGATGCTCATGAGTACAGCCTGGTTTTGTGGAAACAGCTAGACATGGTTGTGTCAGAGTCATCAGTGTTTAGAGGAGAACCCTGTCGTTTGCTGGGGCTGGAACACTAGCCTTCCAGTCATGTGAAAGTAAAAATAACCCGCACTGCCATAGTGGGCGCACGCCTTTGATCCCAGCACTCGGGAGGCAGACGCACGGATCTCTGTGAGCCTGAGGCCAGCTTGTTCTACAGAGTGAGATCCAGGACAGCCAGGGCAGTTTCACAGAGAACCCCTATCTCGAAAAACAAACAAACGGGCCACGTTTTCAGTGGTCACAGTGGCACAGCTGCAAACTGCTGGCAGGGTTTGTTTGTTGCTGTTTTGTTTTGAGAAAGTCTCTCACTATATAGCTTACACTGACCTGAAACTTGCTATATAGAGCAGGTTGGCTTTGAACTCAGATACACCTGCCTCTGCCTCCTGAGTGCAGAATGCTATTGAGGTTACTAAGAGCGTGAGCATGTTCAATTCCTTGGTTTCTACAAAGAAACTCACTGGGAAGGCAGGTTTGAGTACTAGACAATACTAAAACAGACTTCAGAGCCACTACCAGTGACTGACATGGGTTACTCTCACTGCATCCCTGGGCCTCAGTTTCCCTGTCTGCAATGCAGCCCACTGCACAGATGACAAGTATCAGGAAGGAGACAGGCTGCTAAGGGAAGAGAGGAAGGGCCTGTGGGCCAGGGACCTTTATGGCCCCAGACCAGGCCAGAGTGCCCATCCCATCCCATCCCACTACCTTAGCAATGGTGTTTGTCTCCTCCTTGTATGCGAGCTCTGTGGAGGAGCTTGACTGGCCGACATGCTGGGTATGGAAACAGCAGAAAAGGGCCTTGAAGATGTTCCGGCCACGTGGTTTCTTAGGAGAGGACTTGGAGACTAGGCCTAGAGAAGGAACAGCAAAGGCATTAGCTGCAGGGACATCAGTCTGTCAGCGGCCACCAATGTCCACGTGCCCTCAAGTGTGGGCCCTCTCTGCTGGAGCCCAGCATGCTGCTTACTGCCACACTGAACTGGGTGTGCATTCGGCCTTTCGTGAGGAAACAGGCGTGACCCCACTCTCGGGTTTGGGAATGGGAGACCTGAGATGCACAGGGCTATCTTCATACTATGGTGGGTATCGTGGGCGGGGCCCTGCTGCAGAGGCAACACTACCATCCATCTAACGAACCCTCGAGGCCCTAAGTTCTCCTGAGCCGGGCTCCAGGAAGACTACCAGCTCCAGGAAACCTAGTCACCTTGGAGGCAGTGAGCCCGTGGTGCCTAAAATGGTGGGAGAAAGAGAGAACTTTGCCTATGTGTACACACACTGACTTAAAAAATACAATGAAAAAGGACCGCCCCCCCCCAAGCCTCAGCTCCAAGAAGGCATGCTAGCCTAGCTGTACATACCCAAGTTTCCTTCTCCAGATCTAGCCATTTTCCCTAATACTTTACTTCCCATCCTCCCGCTCCCACCCCAGGGAGCTGGTTGGAAAACAGATGGATTAAGACCCTGGGCCACAGCCAGGCAGGCGTTGGTGGTGCACGCCTTTAATCCCAGCACTCAGGAGGCAGAGGCAGGTGGATCTCTGTGAGTTCAAGAGCAGCCTGGTCTACAGAGTGAGTTCCAGGACAGGCTCCAAAGCAATACTGAGAAACCCTGTCTTTAAAAAAAAAATTTATTTATTATGTATACAGTGTTCTGCCTGCATGTATGCCTGCAGACCAGAAGAGGGCACCAGATGTCATTACAGATGGTTGTGAGCTACCACCATGTGGTTGCTGAGAATTGAACTCAGATCCTCTGGAAGAGCAACCAGTGCTCTTAACCTCTGAGCCATCTCTCCAGCTCCAAGAAACCCTGTCTTGAAAACCAAAAACCAAAACAAAAGCAAAAAGACCCTGGCCCACACATCCTGCAGTCTTAAGCTAAGGCCTCTGCTTCCCAGACCATAACTGTTGTGTTGTACCTCAGCCATCTGGGCTTTGGAAATACAAAGCCACTTTAAAAAGAAGCTTGCCAATGCAGCCTCAAAAAGGCTGAACTCATACAAAGCAAAGGTTCACCCACAAGGCCCGGCAGTAATGGGCTTCAGAATATCCTTTGCAAGTTCCCTGACTCCAGAAACTAATTGCTCTGGTAACTGTTAGACTGGGAGCGGCTGAGATGGGCTCTGTGGCCAGAAGGTGGCGCTGTACAACCAGTTATGGAATGGTTTCCAGGCACAGGTCCCTCTTGGCGGGTCTGAGTGTCCCAGAACCTATGTGAGACAAACTGTGCAGGCAAGTAAGTGCCAACAATGCCTCTGTGACTGAAGCAAAACAAACAGAGCAGGCGGCGGAGCTTTCCCTAGGTTCCTCTCAGCAGGGGGAACGTGGTGGTGGAGGTCACCGAGGGCTTCTCTTGCTCCCTCAGCTCCTGTGGGAGGTCCCTTAGGGAGTAGGTGATGGCAGAGGCACACCCTGACTGGGCTGCCTGAGACCCAGGGAAGAGGGGAAACAAACCGGCCCCAGATCCAGGGTGGCTTTCGCAGTCAGTACAATGGGATCAGAAGCACAGAGAGCAGAGGACCCCTCACCTGAGACCCAGGGCCTCCCCAGTGGGGATGCAGACTTCTCTCCCCTACCCTCCTGGGTTAGAACACTGGGCACCTCTCCAAAAGCAACCGGCCTTTCCAGGAAATTGCCTGGAAATGTGGGCATCACTTTAAAAGCGTGAAGCTAGAAGACAAATTTTTATGTGACTCCCGGTGCATGGACTTCAGGCTGTCAGGCCCGCCCAACAGCACGTGCTTTACCCCCTGGCCCATCTTGCTGGTCCCTCTGGCATCACTTGCAAGCCCTTGGCTACATGTGCAGAACCAAGATTTCTCTGGGCATTTTGTCATGAAGTGCTTCTGCCAAAAACTTCTCAACAACCAAATTCAAAGCCATGCCCAGTACTGAGCGGCAGGGGGATTCGCTTTCTATTCCTTGGAAAGGAGCACTTCCAGACACTTCCCCGTCATCTCTGCAGAAAGCAGAGGGAAGGGGCTGCTTCCCCAGCTGCCTCTCGGCCCACATTAAACCAGACTCTCGGGGACCCAGGACAGGTGCACACACACAGCTCCAAGGCTGAAACGGAGCTTCCCTTTGGTTTATGGTTTCTTCGTGCACAACCACAACTGGAGGCCTCACCCAGCAGAGTCTGTTGTAAAAGGCCACACAGTCCAGGCCTTTCATGAAGAGCGGTCACATTAGGAATGTGCTCACATCTTCTTGTAGTGAAAGGCACCGTGAAGGCTGTTGTAAGAGAGGCAGCTGGCTGGGGCCACAGAGAGGACCAATAGACCAGGCCTAAGCAGGGACCTTGAACTCTGCAGGGGTGAGGGAGGGGCTTCTCCAAAGCGGAGTGACAGCCTCTGCATTTCAGGAGATCACAAGCACACTGACCTGGAGGGCAGGCTCTCAGAGCAAACACCCCACACCCACAAGCGTGAAGCTGGCCTACCTACCCTTTCCCTCACAGCATCCTTACTGTCACAAACACCACTCTTGAGGGTCACCAGGGCTGAACTCAGCTTCCCCCCAAATGGCTGCTTCCCCAACAAAGGCCTCCCCTGTTATGTCCAATGGCCTTTGGCCCCTGTCTGGCAGGTACTCACTACTCCCACAGAGCTAGGGCCTGGAGAAAGGAAACCCTCCACCCGAGGAAAGGAAGGTGGTCCCGAGGAGCTGAGTGACTGGGGCTTTCTGGGCCGCACAAGAGCCAAGCCAGACCTGCTAAGACACCCGCCATCACCACCTCACTGAATTCTCAATAGAAAATCATTTGTAGGTCCTGCCTCCCGCCCCACCCCCCAATTTGCAGGAGGGAAACAGAAGCAGTTATCAACCTGCAGAGGTGTGTGCGTGAGAGACGGGGGGGGGGGGGGGGGAGCAGAGGTGTGTGCGTGAGATGGGGGGAGGTGTGTGCATGAGAGACGGAGGGGGGAGGGGAGGTGTGCGTGAGAGAGGGGGGGGAGGGGAGGGGGTGGTATGCCACCAGTCAGATATGAACCCACAGCAAGGCTCTCAGGCACCTCTCTTGACAGGGACACGGATGCACTGGCCACGCAGCACTACTGGCTTGGGCACGCGTGGGTCTCGTCTCTGGGACTTTTGCTCTTCTCTGCCCCAGGGTAAACTGGAAGGATCAGCTTGGATCCTCGCCCACTACTCTACAAGATTCTTAGGCAGGTCAGTCAGTGAGACACAGAAGTTAACACTGCTGAGACTCAACCCCACCCCCTCCCAACTGCAAGCTTGTGTCAGAGAGCCCTCAATGGCCTCTCAGTCCACACTCACTCTGCACTTCATCCCCGACAGCCAGGCCCAGGCCACTTCCCAGTGCATCATGGGGAGGACACCAAGTCCACCTCTCCAGGAGAGCACACGGGCAGGCGCTAGAGGGCTCAGGGCTGAAGGAACTTTGCTGTGCACAGTATCCCTGCCAGGGAAGGTAGGAGAGCCACACCCTCTCAATGGACCCTGCCTGCTCGACCCAAACCTTGGATGTCTAAAAAGGCCAGCAAAGGTACAGAGGGAAAGCCACCCTAAGTAGGAGGATCCAGGGACAAAAGACTAGAAGCCAGCACCTGTCACCACCCTCCAACCCAAGGCTGCTAGGTTTCCTCCTGAAGCAGGCAGAAGCCGCCAGGGAGGGGCCCCTCCACTTTGGACTTTCTGGCTGGGGTCCAGGCTCTTCCAGCTGCTGACCCAGCTGTTTCCCTTACTTAGTGTCTTCATCCAAAAACCGGAAGAGTGGCAAGACCTCACTTGGGATAAACAAAATAAAGGAGCACAGTCCTGGACAGCCTCTAAAACTAAAAGCTACCCAGCAACTGACAGCCTGGGCCTTGTCTGTAGGCTTCAACATGAATCACTAATCAGGGATGACACAGGTCTCATTCTAGAATCCCAGCAACAGGGGGTAAGGGCCCTTCCACCCCACCATATGGTTGGCGTTCAAGGTCAGATGAGGGATGAGGGCCTGGGAGAAATCTCCCCCACCCACCAAAAATTTCATCCCCACTCCCAGCTCCCCCAAATGGTACCATCAATGTGACAAGTATCACTTGCCATCAACACTGCCCTCTCCCTCCATACCCCCACAGCCGCAGTAAACACCCTGAGAACCTCTGCCTATAAGAAGCATGTGTTTGCACATGGGTGCACACGCACAAACACTGGCCTTACCAGGATAACACTTTTAACCTTGGAAGGTCAGATATCACGGCTGCCAGCAGCACAGCTCTATCTTAGAAAATGAACACCTCACAGGAAATACACTTAGGCCCAGACTGGGCAGAAGGCAACTCCCGGAGCTATGGGATTCTAACCAAACCTTTCACATACAAGGATTCTTTTCTGGTTCACTCCCTCAACACCCGAAAGCATCCCCCAGCTCCCATCCCCCCACAGTCCAGGGCAGGGCTGGCTCTCACTATAAAATGGCCTCTCTGAGTGGCCGCCTGTCCCTGTGCTGTTGGAGAAAGGAGAGTATTTGGAGAATTTCCGGCCCTTCTTGGCCTGCTGCCTGGGCCCTACAGCCAAGGCACATCTGACTGGGGCTTCCTGTGAAGAGGAGCCCTCCCAGGTAGTCACCAAGAGGCATCTGTGTCTTGGCTAAGGACAGGCTCCCAAGAGGCAGGTGTATGGAAGGGCTCTTTGGACCAGCAGGTGAATGGGCAGGGAGACAAGAGAGGGTAAGAGATGCCCACAGGCACAGAAGACTGCAAACAGCAGAAAGGTACCCGTCTTCATCCATGTGGCCCAAATACAGATGTGTTCCAGGCAGAGCAAAAAGCAGCGGTGTGAATCTCACTCCTGGTCCGTTTGTGCCACAGGCTCACGCTGTCGTGGCCTACGCTGGGCTCCGGTAGTCCTTCATCCAACAGCTTCTGTGTCTCTCACTCCTGGGCAGAAGGTCTCCTCTCTTCCTTCTCTTGTGCGGATGTATTTGAGACAGCCCATGTACCCTGACACCTTCAAACTCCTGCCTCGGCCCAGGCAGGGGTCAGTACATCACCATGCCTCACAGCCCTGCGGCAGCCTCAGACCTCTCAGGAACTCAATTTTAGGAATCCTTCCCACAAGAAGATCTTTGCTTTTGGGAACAAGGATTCCCAGGCAAATTGATTTCGGAAGGGGCCTCTAATTGAATTATTGGCATGAAATATAGGCAGCTTCAATATTAAATAGTAAAAAGTTTAAACATGTGTTAGAGTGGGGGTCCCCAAAAATAGCAGTTCTGGGCCAGCATGGGCAAACCTGAAATGGCATTCAAAACAACGTCAAGGGCTGGTTCCTACCTTGCGGCACACAGAGCCGAGCAGGGATGACATTGTCAGGTACTGGGTAGCAGCCACGTTAGCTCCCCCTCCTCCTGAGGAGGCAGAGCAGGCTCATGGGGAGCTGGCTAACAGACCAGACAAGCTGGACACAAACACCAGCCCGGGGGAGTTCAGTGTTTTTTGCCACAACTTCTGGAATGCTTGGGCTTTGTGGGGAACCAGGAAGAGTCCGGCCTCTTCCCTGCTTTAGGTTGACAGACACAGCAGAGTATGCAGAGACAGGGCAAGGAGGCACATGATGGGTCCTTGGATCAGTGAGCGCCAGAGTGTCTACCCAAGCTACCGCTGGCTTTGAGGGCAGTGGCGGCACTCGGCAGGTTTGATCTCCAACAGCAAGAATTAAATAATTCTGCTTTGTCACAAGTATGTGTTCAGGGGCCTCAGTTTCCCATCTGTGAGATGGGAAGATGACTGCTGAGAAAGTGAGAATCTTAAGGGCTACACTGTCCCGGCCTAATGGAAGCTGCTTGTCAGCCGCCAGGCATTAACAGCAGATCACTTTCCCATGCACTCCAGCCTCACAGTCTTCACATCGAGACACCAGCGGTATTTATTCCAGAGGCCACACAGGAACCAGAAGGACAGGGACGGGCCTGGGAAACGCTTTTCTAGCACTCCACCAAACCCATCAGTCTGTGTCTCTGCCTCAGAGGCTGGCCACCTTTTCCTCCCGTGTCTCTGCCTCAGAGGCTGGCCACCTTTTCCTCCCTTGGTCGGGTCTGGCCTCCGCTGTTGTGTTCCAGGACCCCTGCTCCTCCCCACCAGACCACACTCTTGTTACTTCTCAGTAGCTCTGGGCTCCTCCTCAGGCCAATGGGAAAGGCCTCCCCTGCCAGGCACTCTGGGAAGTTGACTTCAGAGCCCTGCAAAACGGCGGCACAGACGAGAGGGATCGCAGGACCTGGGCAAGGGTGGCTGCCACAGCCCGGGTCAAGCAGGACCTTCCAGTCCTCACCAGACTCCTCCTGTGCCTGGGAACTGGGAATAACTTCTCATAAGGCTGCTGAGACAAACCTCTAGTCACAGCAGCGCCAATGTTCTATAATGGCTGTGGCTATCACAGAGCAAGCAACTCAGTTACTCAGAAAACTCTTAAGTTCCACTGGGAACCACAGGCTTCCTAACCAGTGAATCTGGACCCGGAGGGTAATATGCTTGGGGCTGAGCAGGCAGCTGGCGTCTCCACTGAGCTTTCTGGCTCAACTCCCAGGACACCTGTCAGGAAGACACAAGCCTGGCCCACCTGCTGTGCTCTGGGTCCATGGGTCCCAGGTGTGTGAGGGGTGTATTTTTAGTGTCACAGGAGATTCTGCGTGTGTGTCCCTGGCTGGAAGCCAGAGAATTCTAAACCCCTTCCCGGGTTAGAAGGCAATTCAGCCAAAACTTCTCCACACCAGATCTGATAGGATCAGACCCTTAGGTCTGGGAGGCATTGGAATGGAGTCTGCTTTGCTTCTAAGGCCACTTGTTTTACTCCAAAAACAAAAACAAAACAAAACCCTAGTCAAGAGAGCTGAACTTAAGCCCTCCATGGAGGAGGGGCCTCTTTCCTCTGCTGTGGAAAGAGGAGAGGACGGATGCATTGTCCCTTTCTGTAGATCCCTGTCACACCGCTCCTTTCTCGCCGAGTCAAGCCATGTTTGCTCCCTGGGAGCAGTAAGGGCACCAGGATGGAGGGGGGAAAGGTGGTCCTTTCCATCACCAAGGATGGAGGGAGAGAGGGGTAGAGAGGAGGGGAGGGAAGGGGGGAGGCAGAGAGAGGAGGGGGAGGGACCGACCCTTAAAAGCCACTGGAGGGAAAGCAAACATTCAAGGCTAACTGGTAGGAAAGCTAGCCAGTACAAAGAGAACATACACTGCTGCCCAAGGGAGGCTGTGGTGTCCACAGGAGCCATGCTGCGGGAAAAGGGCTGGACGCTCACGCATCTCACTCCCAGTCCCAGTCTCCCTTTGATCTGCCTGTTGTGTGCACATCTACCCTAGCTGGGGATAGCTTTCAGCACTGAACATGTGGGAGAACCAATCGACAGTCATTTCCAGGCACCACAGAGCTGGCCAGCTTGAGACACGATGAAAAGCAGTTTAATGCTCACTCAATGTGTTCTATGCTCAGACCAAAGCCATAAAGGCAAAGATTAAGAATATCTACTTCTTGCTGGGAGGTGGTAGCATATGGCTTTAATCCCAGCACTTGGAAGGCAGAGGCAGGCAGATCTCTGTGAGGCCAGCCTAGTCTACAGGGCAAATTTCAGGACACCCAGGGCCATAAAGAGAAATCCTGTATCCCTTCCCCAAAGATGATGTATCTACTTCTCTACAAAAACCTATCTTTCTTGTTCTTATTAAGATTACCTAAAAGATGGCTCAGTGGTTAAGAGCACTGGCTGCTCTTCTAGAGGACCTGGGTTCAATTCCCAGTACTGACATGGTGGCTCATAACTGTCTGTAACTTAAGTTCCAGGGGCTCTGACAGCCTCACACCAATGCACATAAAATTACACACACACACACACAGAACTAAAAGAAGTCCAAATCTTACTGAGATCATTAACTCTCACAGCAAATGACGACAGTGGCAGCTACTCTGAGTTCCAGCTCTAAGAAGGCAAACTGCTTCCCATCAGGTTTAAGACACTCTTTCAGGAGGCATAGGATTCCAGCCTCCATCCTGTCCTCATGCTGGAGTGCAGCAGCTGAGGCCCCATCCCAAGCCACATAGGCAAAGAAGCAGTCTACAGGAAGACTGTGGAAGGCTCAGAGGCTGACCCACATGACCAGGTACTCTTTACACAGTGACTTCTTAGGGGAGTAGAGAGGGAGGACAGATAGCAGTCAAGCTGCATTTAGGGAAGATTAACATTTACCAATCGTCTACAAAGTCTGCACTAGATACAGACAGCAATGCTCCCATTTCACCATAAGTTGCTGGAGTCTAAGTAACAGGTAGTCTCATTGCCAATAACAAGAGCAGGGATTTGAACCCAAGCCTGAAGCAACCAACTTTGCTGCTGGAACAGAAACAGCAAACGCTAGCTAACTTCCCTACACAACCCATGCTCCTACTTCATCACCAATCCAAGAATCACACATCCTAAGATGGAAATAAAAGATAATGCCCCAAATGTTCTCAAAGCTAGCAGGAAGAAAGCGGGGGAGGTGTACACTTACACACACCCCACTTGACATGCTGACTCTCTTTCCCACACCCAAAACACTGCTATTAATTCTCCACAGAAGATTGGGAGCATCAAATTGTGTTAGAAATTTGCCTCTCTGGTAACCCCCCTCCCCCACTGTTTGAGACAGGGTTTCTCCTTGTAACAATCCTGGCTGTCCTGGAATTCAACAGAGATCAGCCTGACCTGCCTCTGCCTCCCCAGTGCTGGGATTAAAGGCCTGGACCACCACTGCCCAGCTTGTATTCCCTTAATAAAATTCACTAAAGGATTGGTGGGGAGGCCACACAGAGCCAGCTGCTACCTTAACTTTCCCACCTTCTCTAGCTGGGAGGAAGGACACAGCCTGCTAACTGCCTTTCTATCCCCAGGGCTCTGAAGTCTGGCTTAGTTCAAACCTCTCCAGTCAGCTGCCAAGCCTCAGGCTCCACACATTTACAAACTGTTGTGGGATTGAAGCAATACAGTGGGAGCAAACAGGAGCTTAGACGACATCCCTCAGCCTGATTCCAGGATTTTGGGGGGGGGGGATCCAAAGACTGAGGGAGTAACACTGGAGTTGTCATCTCCCAGGGATGGCCCTACCCAACAGAGGTGCCAACAACTCTGTTCAAAGCTTTTCCCGTGGAAAGCTTAGCTGCATCTACAAGGGAAGGTGTTTCCTTGGCTTCTTAAGAGAAAGGGACAGAATGTCTCCCTTCTGTGGACAGTGACAAGAAAAACTTGTCACCATGGGGCTGGAGAGATGACTCAAGAGGTTTAGAGCACTGGCTGCTCTTTCAGAGGACCTGATTTCAATCCCTGCGCCCACTTGGTGGCTCCCAAGCATCTAAACCTAGTTCCAGGGGATCAGATGCCTTCTTCTGACCTCTGAGGGCACCAGGCACCTGCATGATGTATAGACATGCCCGCAGGTCAAACACCCACACACATACAATCTAATAAACCCCTGACAACGCCCCTCCTCTTAGGGACAGCAGCCCTGGAGAAGAATCTTTAGTGTAACTAGCTACGAGACCCCACCCACTTCCAGATGTGAGGACAGCAAGCCAAAGCTTAGGTCATTCTTCCAAAAGTGGGCACAGGGTCTCTCCCCTAACAAGTCATTTCTTTCTGACTCTCCCCAAAGCCCTCGCAGGTTACTGAGCCGAGGAGGCCCCGCCCACTATCTCACATTGGCCTATCGCAGGGCGGAGCCTGGCCTCTTTTGCCTTCCCCCATCTAAGCCCCAAGCTGAGCACAACCTCCTAGTATGGGGGTGACACCCTCACCCGAGGCTTAAGTAAGTGCCCATTCTCACCAAATGGGTACTTTTATTTTTGATGTAATACACACACGACCAGCCCTTGCTGTACCGGAAAGGGGGCCATTTCTCCCATCTGCCTGAAAGAGGATCTGATTTTTGCTGCTTTTACCGTCCATTTCAGTACCTTTGTTTTACTTCCCCTACTGTAATTACTTCTTCTGAATCATCCACGCACCAGGCAGTCTCAAAGCTCAGAGAAAAGATGAAAAAAAAAAAAAAAGAAGAAGAAGAAAAGGAAGAAAGAATACGGTGGAAACAAGTTCACTGAGAGGCCACTCAAGCCAGAGGCAACTTGTTTCCAGAAGTGAACTCATTAATAAGACTTCCACAGTCCTTCACTCTCCCAAAGGTAGAGAGGGATGGGTATGGGAGGCGTGAAAAGGGAGGGGGAGGGCCGGGACTCCTAACTGAGACAGGACGTTTGCTCCCTCCCACTTCGCGTGCTTTAAGTTTGCAAATGATGTGCAACTGCTGGCTGGCTCGCCCAGGCAGCCCAGAAGAAAGCTTGCCTTCCTCTGGAATGCAATCAAGTTACCAGGGGAGGCGGAGAGAGGAGAGGCTGCTGCCCGAGAATTCAGATTCCTCCAGGGAGAACTTTGAAGGACAAACCACATACAAGAAGAGAAAACAAAAACTAACTCCAAGAAAACCCAGCAACCTGACACACTGTCAGGAAGTCAGCTGCTCTGCTCTGCCGCCTGTCACTCATCCTGACGGATGAGAAACCAGCTCTGATTTGCTCCCGGCTGCCATGGCACAGTCCAGATTCCTTCTACCCTGCTGTGGCCCTGCCATTCAGGACACCGCTGAGACCCTGCATGGGACTGCTGGGTGGGAAGAAATCACAGGCTGATCCTGGTTTGCCACTATGCATCCTACACAACACACACACACACACACACACACACACACACACACACTCACTCACTCTGATTTCTTCATCTCTGCCTGAAGCTTGGGTCCTTTTCCTGGGATGAGGCTGTGAAGACAGCTGGAAGGCAGCGGAGAGCCCAGCACAGGCGGAAAAGTTGCTGCCTGGATCACACAGCTGGGTCAAGAACCAACAGAGACCCTGGCAAGGAGGCGGGGCCTTCCCGGGGCCAAGATCTGAGCGAGCACGGCTTCACCTCTGGGAGAAACACGAACCGCTCCCCTTCCCCCACCCTGCTAAGGAATTCCAGAGAGGCTGGGGATACCACCGCAGCAGCTTTGCCCCCAGGCTACGCAAGTTTGGGAGACTTCTTGGAAAGTGACCTGCTGGTTACTATTAATCAACAGAAGGATGAGGACCTACACCCGGGCCCCACAGCTCGCAACCCTCCAGGATCTAGGCCTCAGTCTACTGAATTGTGGCATGGGCCTTTTATGTACAGAAAAAAGGGCAGCAACCCCTGAGATCTCGTCCCATGAGTGTGCTCTCCATTCAGCCTCCCAGCCAAGTGACCGCAGTCCTGTGGGAGTCCTCTAGAAAAAAGAAAATAATAAAAGCGCAACAACGCCAGTCCTTACACTCGGCGGAAATCTCTACCAGCTTTTTTGGACACACTCAAGGCCAGACGAACGAAGGGGAAGAGTTTCAGGGGACCCCACCGTGATCAAACCGAGCGATTCCATCTTCTGGGCCCCAACCTCCTCCCCGCCCCCGCGGGAGGCCCGAGGCCTTGGCTCCGGTCGCCCAGCGCACGCCAGAGACGGCCTGCGACACCCCGTCCCGTCTTCTCCAACCCGAGCCCCGTCCCCCAAGAAGGCGGGGGTCGCGAGCCCCTGCCCGGTACACACAACTCGCACTTTTTTTCTTTCTTCTTTTTCCGCTGCGCGATTCAGAAACAGGCCGGGTCCGATGCCATCCGGAGGAATTATGTAACCAGGGACACGGCTCGCTCCCGGGCTAAACAAGCGCGGCTGTGTGTGCGCGTGTGTGCAGCGGCGGCCCCGGGGGAGCGCACCGGGCCGGGAGGGGCTCCGGGAGGGGCTCGGGCCGGGCTCGCCGGCCCCGCCGCCCGCCCCCTCCCCCGCCCGCCCCGCCCCGCCCCGCCCCGCCCGGGGCCGCTGAACTTCGTCCCGAGTCCGCGCGCGCCGCCACGGCCGAGCGGGTCCCCCCCCCCCCCCGGCCGGCATCGCGGGCTCGCAGGGCCTGCGAGTGAGAACTCCGGTCCCGGCGGCGTTCCAGAGCGGCCGCCCCCACCCTCCCCCTCCATCCCCGCGGCCCCGGCGGGGGCGGCGCGCGCGGGTGGCCTGGCGGGGGAGGGGCGGCCGGCCGGGTGACAGCTGCGCCGGTGACACCCTCCCGCCGGGCGCTGGGGCTGGCAGCGCGGGCCTCGCTCCCCTCCCCACCCCGCACCCCGCACCCCGCACGTACACGCGGGGGTCCGGGCGCCGACGGGTGCGCCGACCCCGGGTCCCGCCGGATTCTCCTCCCGCCCCCTCCCCGCCCGGGGGGCGACGCAAAGTTTTGGGAAGTTGCGCCCCTACCTTGCTTGGTGAGCACCAGGGCGTCTTCCCTCCGCGCCTGGGTGATGATGGAGCCGTGTTCCATCTAACAATCCCGCGGGCCCGGGCCGGCTGGGCGGGAGGGCGCGCGGGCGAGCGCGCAGGCGGGCTGGGCTGGGCTGGGGGGCCTGGGCGGGGGCCCGACGGGCTCCGGCTCCGAGACTCCGGCTCCCGCAGCCGCTCACATCCCCCCACCTCGCGTCTCCTCCCCGGGCCGGGAAGGGAGGCGGCCTACACGGAGGGCGGACGGCCCGGGCGGCGGCTCCCCCCGGTGCCCCCAGCCCCGATCCCCCGGTGGCAGCTCCGGGCTCCTCAGTTTGGGTCCAACATGGAGAATCCGGAGCGAAAACAAGAGGAGGAAATGGGACACGGGGCGGTTTCCAGGCTCCCCCCTCCCCTCCGTACTCCAGATAAACAACCCGCGGCTGCAGCGCCCACCCCCGCGCTCCTCCCCGCTCCCGAGCCGGCCTCTCCGCCGCCTGCCGGCGCGTCCCGCTCCGGGCCAGCGTCGTCAGCCCCGGGACCCTCCACCAGCGAGCGGCAGGGGCCGCGGAGCTCGCAGAGGTTTGCTATTTTGTCTCGGAAAAAGCGAATCCCCGAGGGGGGTGGGGTGGCGGGCGGGCGGGCGGGCGGGCTGGCGGGGGAGACTTGAAACCGCTCCGGCCCTCCGATTGGTCCCCTCGCAGAAAGGGGGCGTGGCCCCTCCTTACTATGCGGTGCAAGGACCCAACAACATTCCAGCCGCCTGGGCCACGCCCCCGGCCCCTCCCCGCTCGCTGGGCCGCCGCCTCCCCGTCCTCTCGGCCACACCCCCTTCCCAACTACTTAAAAGGCCACTCCGGAGCTCGGCGTCCCGGTTCGGTGCTGGGCTGCATGTGTTCCCCTGCGGTGTTGGGAGGGGAACCTGGGTTCGAGTCTATTTCCGTATTTGCCTGCTTAGAAACCAGTGCCTTATGTAAGACTGCCGCTGATGAATCAGGAAAGGAGAGTGTAGGGGAAGGAACCAGGACTCCGGAATTGACCTCGGGACCGGGTGACCTCCACTAAAATGACACCTTATGTGTAAGGCCTCCTTAGGTGCCCAGCCACTGCCAAACCAGGCATCCCATCTTCCTAGCCCAGATCCCCGCCACCATCCCCACAATTCCATCCTTATTGTGAAGAGGACAGAGGTGTCTAGTGGACCCGGACAGCCCTTCCTCATCCTTTTAAGTCCCCACGCCTGGGTTTGAACTCTCAAAGTGCTCAAGGTTTCACTGGAGGGAAGGGTTTCCACTCGTCTTGGAGGAGTAGGAGCTCCAAAGGAGCGGTTTCAATTCCTTACCGGGTTGTTTCAAAGATTATTGTGTATTGTGTGTGTGCCCCACTGCCCTGGAGGAGGTCTGAGGACACAACTTTCCAGTCTATTCTGTCCTTCCACAGTGGGCTCTGGAGCTCAAATTCAGGACATCGAAGCTTTCATGGGAAGCGTTCTTACTGGTTGAGGCGTCTCGTTATCCCCATTTCAAGTGCTTTGTGGTCATCTGTCCTCCATGAGGTGCCTTAGGAGAAAGGATGTGCCCAGATTGGAGCTGGTGAGACGGATAAAGCAGTCAGATTGCCATGGATGACTTAAGTAACTTAGTGTGGACTTCAGTGGAGCTTCCCCTGCTAAGGAAGGCCAAGACCTTAGTGTGTGAGGGGGACAGGGACAGCTGATGTGGCCTCCCTCCTGGAGTTCTCACAGTCTGACATTTGTCCCTCTTAATCTTGACCAAGTAGGTCAAAACCTACAAGGTACTGTCATCATGTATGTACGTGCCTGTGTTCCTTAAATGTGAATGCTCGCCTGTTCCTACACACACACAAAATAATTTTTCTTTTACATAACACTATTTTAATGAAAATGCTGTTTTTTCCAAAGTGAAAGCTACTGTTAGAGAAGCTCTGAGTGATGCTTATGTAATTCTAAATGTCTGAGTTTGGGTAGATGCTAATTCATTAACAGAAAGGAAGCTGGGGGAGTTCTGACATCTTTGCCTCCCACCATTAAAACAATAGGATTGGCAAGGTAGATCTTTAATGGATCCCTTGTTAGACTTTGGCCATGTCCTCTTGCAAGGTAGCTCAATGACAGCAGGGACAGGACTGGGTACTGAGGGAGACCTCTCAGTTCATATTCTCATCCGTAGATCCTGTCTGCCCCCTCTTATATAGAGAGAGTACTTCCATATATATTGTCTGACTCATCTGATGTTTCATCTCAAGGTTAGCGGGATAGACATGTTCATCTTACGGAAGAAGAAGCATGGTCTGGAAAGGTTAATTGATTCATCTGAGGTTGCACAGCTTCTGAAGAAGCAGCATCAGGTCAGTGGGGGTGTGGTGCCATACACTGGCAGTCCCAGTGCTGGGGAAACTGAGGCAGGGATGTCACGAGTTCAAGTCCTTCTACAGACCTTATTTAGGAACTGCCTGCCAGTTAAAAAGGCCCCCTGAGACCGGGGACTGTACAGTTCATTATTGGATTTCTTGTGTCTTGAGAATAACCTGACAGAATGAGGTGTGTTTGCCCACGTGTGCTGACTCCATGTGTCAGTCGGTGTTCTTTTGTCCAGGGGCGCTCACAGCCAGGAATACATTTTATATTGTGAGACAGCAGTAGTAAATACTTGGGCTGGAGAGATGGCTCAGAGGTTAAGAGCTCTTCCAGAGGTCCTGAGTTCAATTCCCAGCAATCATATGCTGGCTCGCAACCATCTGTAATGAGATCTGGTGCCCTCTTCTGGTGTGCAGGCAGAACACTATGTACATTATAAATAAATCTTTAAAAGAAAAAAATAGTGATAAACACTTCATCAGACCGCTCACCCACCGTATGCGGATACAGTCTGATATTTCCCATTGCATGTGTTGTCTTCCATTTCTTTGAGTTTTTGTTTGTTTGGTTTTTCAAGACAGGTTTCTCTGTATTGCTTTGGAGTCTGTCCTGTAGGGTGTTGCCATCAGCCCATGTTGACCTTTAACCCACATTGATTCTCCTACCTCAGCTCCCTGAGCCCTGGGATTACAAGTATGTGTCCATCTGTGGCTTCTGTTTTCTCTTCTGAGGCGGTCTCCGAATGGATGCCATGACCCACTTCTTCTATGTATTGCGCTCTAGACATCCTGAAAGATGTGTGTGTGTGTGTGTGTGTGTGTGTGTGTGTGTGTGTGTGTGTTGGGGGGGCGGGTTCCTCAAGCATTCCTTGCTCTGAAGTCAAGGAAAGCTCAGGTATAACTAATGGGGGGTGGAGCCAGGGACAGGGAGTGAACACAACAGGATAGGAAGCATTGGATGAGGGAAGGTGTTTGAGAGGCCCATCGGGAGGGTCTAGAAAAGCAGTGGCAGTCTCACGGGAACCCCAGACCCAGACAGAGAAAGTTCGGTACCCTTCTGTTCGTATATTTCCACCCCAGAACCCCTCCATGGTCTCAATAATGGACCCCTTTTTTCAGTTAGCGCGGTGAGGAGGGCAGGAGGCAAGTGGCCATCCTAAGTATTACATGATCTCTTGCCTACAAATCCAGGACCAGATGCCCAAGGTGTAACGTTAACTCTTCAGGAGTGATGGGTGGGGTGGAGCAGGGGCTGGACGGATGGGCTCCGCTGTAAAGAGCTGGTTCCTGCAGAGACGGCCAGCACACATGGGGGTTCATAACTCCAGTTCCAGGGGCTCCAATGGCCGCTTCTGGTCTCCAGGGTACTGCACCCAAGAGGTACACAGGCATACCTGTGGGCAAAGCACTCCCGTGCCCCCCAAAAGTGGCAAGCCAAGCCTGGACTCTCCAGGCCCAAATGCCCTCCCAAGGTTGACTCTGCTGACTACCTGCCTGTGCCACTCTCTTTCCCTGACTCAGTGACTGTCTTCTTGTTGAGAAGTATCCCCAGTACTGGAACAGGGGCCGGCGGGGGCTCACATGGAGCATCTACCTTGTCTCCTATAGCTATTGAGATCCTATGGGTGTTCCTGGGCCAAGGCCGAACGAACCAAAGGAACCAGAGCAGGAATGAGCTGGACGAGGTTCCTCCGGGTGAACATGCTTACGAAGCTCTTCTATAAAAAGCAAGTAGGAAAGAAAACCAAGAGAGGCCTCCCATGGCCCTCTCTGAAGTCACTGAAGTGTTTTACTTATTTTAAAGATTTATTCATTTATGTATACAAGTGCTTTGTATGTATGTCTGCCTAAACATCATAAGAGGGCATTGGATTGTGAGCCACCATGTGGGTGCTGAGAATTGAACTCAGAACCTCTGGAAGAGCAGCCGGTGCTCTTAGCCTCTGAGCCCAGCCAAACCCAGAAATTTTATATTAAAGTTTTTTTGTTTTTTGAGACAGGATCTCATATATCCTAGGTTGTCCTCAAACTCACAGGGGTAGTTAAAGATGACCTTGAACTTCTTGGGCACCCGTGTGTGTGTGTGTGTGTGTGTGTGTGTGTGTGTGCGCGTGTGCGTGTGTCTGTGGTGTGTGTGTTTAGACATTGTATTTGTGCATAGGGAGGCCAGAAGGTTGATCTCAGGTGTCTTTTCTCAATCACTCGGTCACCTTGAACACAGAGCAAATCTGTCACGGAGGGTGCCCGGCAGTGAGCTCCAGGGTAAATCTCCCTGCCTCTGTTCCCCTTCTCCCTGAAATACACCACCTCATCTAATGTCTACATGAATACTGGATAGGAAATCAGGTCCTCACATTCACACAGTAGGTCCTTTGCCATCTCTCCAGCCATAGATGACCCTGATCCTTCTACCTCCATCTCCCAAAATCTGGGTTTCTAGAAGTGCACCAACACCAGTCTGTGCTGCAACAGTCCACAGCCCGGATTTGGTTGTTGCTTTTGCTTCACATTGTTGTCATCTGATTGCTCCCAAATCTCCATTCTGTATTGTGTTGTTGGTGAGTTCTCGGCGCCAGGGGTGTACAGCCCTGCATCCTCCTGTCCTGAGGAGTGTGCACCAGAGCAAGGTGGAGGGAGGGAGGACAGAGGCACGTGACTGAGGTCAGGATCCTCAGACACGGGGGCGTGTGTGTATGTGGATCTGTGGTATGAGGTATGTGTGTGTGTGTGTGTGGTGTGTGTGTGTGTGTGGTGTGTGTGTCTGTGGTGTGTGTGGTGTGTGTGTGAGGTATGTGTGTGTGTGTGGTGTGTGTGTTTTGTGTGTGTGTGTGTGTGTGTGGTATGTGTGTCTGTGGTGTGTGTGTGTGTGTGGATCTGTGGTATGAGGTGTGTGTGTGTGTGTGTGGTGTGTGTGTCTGTGGTGTGTGTGTGTGTGGTGTGTGTGTCTGTGGTGTGTGTGTGTGGTGTGTGTGTGTGTGTGTGGTGTGTGTGTCTGTGGTGTGTGTGGTGTGTGTGTGAGGTATGTATGTCTGTGGTGTGTGTGTTATGTGTGTGTTTTGTGTGTGTGTGTATGGTGTAGGGAGCATAGCTTCCCTGTAGTGCTTATGGGGAAAGTGCCCAGGGCCTTCTAACTCAGGAGGACACATTCTGCAAGGGCCTGGAGACCCAAACATCCCCACCCAACACTTACCTGCACCCCATTCCCCTCATGTTCCAGGAAAGGTGACAGCCTCCTCTGTGGCTGTTTGTAAGATTCAATAAGAAAACAGGTAAAGCATGGGGATCTGAAACATCACTAACAAAACCACTGCATCAACCTGTTCATCAGCCCTCCCCCGGGTGGGGGGATGAGGGGGGCTCACACCCAAGACCTGAAGTCACCACCCACAAGGAGTCCTGAACACTGCTGACGGCTCCTCCCTTTCCATTCACACTGTCGTTCTGTCAGAGGAGGCTGGCAGCTGCAGGTGCCTCATCAAGCCCCAAATCCAAATCCATCCCTCTCTCCCACATGCAAATCTGTCGCTGCTACGTGGAACGACACAGCAGTTCACCCAAGGCTTCCAGGATGAAATGCAAAGGCCTGGCAGGACACACAAGGCCCCCACCCCCACGTGGCTTTCCCACGGCCCCCCCTTCACCCGGGGACCAGGGACACCCTGTGCCTTCATACTTCAGCACGGGAATTCCTGACTGCCTGGGGCCCTCCTCTCTTCCTTCATGGTTCTGCCTCACCGTACTTAAGCTTCAAACGCCAGCTTTTCTTCAATTCCTCCCAGGTCCCTGTGTCACTTAGGTACTGGCCCACAGCAGCCTAAGATCAAGGCTATCTTGTTTTCTACGCTCTTCTCTCAGAATTGCTTTCCCACCCAGGACAAGAAAAACCCAGAGGCCCGGAGCTGAGCCATCCAACACCCTGCCGGCCAGCTAGGCAGGTGCCAGTGGCCCCAGAATCAAGTTTACATCGATTTTCCGTGTTCTAGACTAAAGCCAACTGGCCTTGCCCAAGCTTTCTGAAAGCTCCCGTAGGCCGGGGAAAGTCAGGGTAGGACAGACACGCCAGCCACCCCGATACACTTCATTCAGTATGGGGGTGGAGGGAGCGGTGGGAACAAAATGCTGGACTGTTTGTGGGGGCTGAACCCACCTCCCCTTCCCCATCTGCACCCATCAGGGATGCAAAGGCTCGTCTTTCCCTCCCAGGTTCTGGGATAACCACGTGAGCTGGGCCTCCAGCAATGGGGACCTAGCCTGATCCTAAATAAGGAAGCCACAGATGCAGATCAAGTTTCCCGGAGTCCAGTATTTACAGGTTCCCTGGACCAGACCAACCCTCCCTCTCCTTAGCTGCTCTCGGCTTGTCCAGTGGGGGAAAGAATAGAAAGGGCCCCTTCTGCCCCACCCCCTCCCTTCCAAACAGGCGCGCCACTCCCTCCCACCCTCCCTCCCCGCCCCCTCTCTGCAGCTCGCAGGCCACGCTGGGAACACTGCTCTGGTCGCTGCATTCCAAAGCCCCGGCGGCTCTTTGAGGTCACATGGTGCAATGGGGGTGGGAAGGCAGGACGCCCCTGACCTGACAGGCTGCCTTGAGGCCACGCGGTGATGCGCAGGTTCTGGCCCTCCCCTCCCCCTCCTCCCAGGGGGTCAGCTTTGGTCTGGCCTCTGGTGCGTCCAGGCAGGCAAATTGGGTTTTTACCCTCCTTGAGCCTGCTACGTGTCTTTGGGGTCTGCGGACCTTTCCCATTGCAGCACCTTGGTGGAGGGAGGGACTGGGATCTAGGCCCTTGGCCTGCAAAATGGACAGGGAACTGAGAAAACTGGCTAAAGCCAGCCGCTTGGCGAAGGCCACGATCTGTCCTTGTCCAGCAAAGTCTGAGTCGGTACCCTCCGTTAGGTCTGGTCGGAGGTTTCCGAAAGCTGTGTTTTGGGACAGGAAACCAAGGGATCTGAGAGCAGCGACCGGTTTCCTTCCAAAACGGGCAGGCAGAGACTCAAGCAACTAACTCGAATGTAGTGTAAACTTAGAGAAACCCTGCCCCGGAGTTGACCCTGATCACCGGAAGGGGCCCTGGCTAGACAGGAGTGGCTTGGGGAGTTGACCATAGCCTACCGCCAACTTGCCTCAGAAGCACGACCTTGGGAAGGAGGGAGGGTAGGCAGTGGAATGCGGAGGAGAGATCAGGACTCTCATATTCGTGATGAGAGGGGAGTGATTTCTTCGCGAATCATTAATTCACTCATTTGAATGTTTATTGGGCCCTTAGTAAAAATGACACATGCATTCATCCAGGGCTCCGCCGTGCACCAGGCCGCTACTAGAACTTGCCCTTTCACAGAGAGTCCTGTGGTAGATGTAAATTGAGGCTAGTTACTATCCTGTGTGCTGTAGGGCTCAGCTGGAGGCTGGGAAGGAGGAGGAGACTAGGGAAAAGGCGCTCAATGTTTGGAAAGGGAAATGTTACCCGAGGCATTGACAGGGAAGCCAGAGCCCTTCAGCTGGGGTGAGAGTAGATGGGGAAGATAAGCGAGACACGGTCCTTAAGAAGCCTAGGGGCATGGGAACTTAAATAGTTCAGCCTCCAGCTGATGGCGGCCACTGGAACAGGAGATGGAGAAATAGCTTTGGAAGACAGAGGCTAAGTTAGGAACTGTGCCGGCCCTGGAGGATGACGGAGACACCCCCGCCCTCCCAACTCCGCTGAGTTCTGCAGGCTTGTGGCCGGGAGGCTGTGATTTCAGTACTGTAGCTGCTCTGCAAAATTAATATTTATCTTACCAAATAGCGTGCTCGCAGCTTAACAATCAAACCGTGCCAAAATGCTTCTGACAGGATCAGAAATCCCCCTGGCTTTTCTCCTAGCCCTGATCCCAGTCCCGGAGGACCACCCCTTCGATTGCTTAGCTGTTTCTTCTGCTGTCGTCTTCCCCGGTTTCTGAATAATGTATGTGCTGCCATTCTGGAATCCTGGATTCCTCTCTCTAATTTGTTCCCTTCTTGTTTTGGTACAGGGGAGCTTTGGATCTCTGCTGGCTTCTTTATGTCCATCCCTGTTAGGACTTTACCATAACTGCATTACCAACTTTGTAAATATTGTCGGCTCTCGATGCAAGTGCTCTGGTTACATTTCCTTTTCTAGTGTGATTTTTTTTTTTTTTTTTTTTTTTTTTTTTTTGTTATCTGCTGTGTTTACATCTCCTTTCTATTACAACTGTTTTAATTTTTTCCAGTCAGTTGTCTCATTTTGTATTTGCTCAGTTTCTTTGACTATCTGGCTCTCTCATCCCACACCCTTCAACAGCTCTGCAAAAAACACCCTCAGTACAATTTCACATATGGCCCAAACTGTCAGAATTTTATCATGTTTTCCTCCCCTCACAGACATGTGTCCTGGGATACTCTATCCTGGCAGTTTTATTCTAGACAGGCTTAGTAGGCTTGTGGCACACCTGCCTTTATAAATTTCTCATGGTCAGGACCAATCAGATCTGTCTTCTTTCCTTCCCTGTTTTTTTTTTTTTTTTTTTTTTTTTGAGACAGGGTTTTTCTGTGAAACAGTCCTGGCTGTCCTGGAACTCACTCTGTAGACCAGGCTGGCCTCGAACTCACAGAGATCCTCTTGCCTCTGCCTCCCAAGTGCTGGGGTTAGAGGTGTGCACTGCCAGGCTCTTTTTCTCTTGATGTGATGGAATTTAAGGCCTCACACAAGCTAGGCAAGTACTCTGCACTGGGCTACTTCCCAAGCTCTTCTTTTTCCCTTTCTTGGACTCAGGGTTTTCTCTTGCTTGTTTTACTCTTTTGTTTTAATGAAGCAAATCCTCCAGTAGCTCCCTGAGAAAGACTGCCTGAGAGGTAGCATTTTTTTAAAAACAGGATTCTGCATGTTTTAAATATTTGAATATTATTCTGCATATTTAAAACCCCATTCTTGTACTTGATTGATAGTTTTGGCTGGGTAAGGAATTTTAAATTGAAAATTACTTTCCTTCAGAATTTTGAAGACATCGTTCCTTTATTTTTCAGCTTCTAGCTATTGATAAGATCTTGCTATTTCCTTATTTTTGAGACTTTGAATTCATCAATTCCTCTTCTTTTATTTATTTACTTATTTTGATCTTTCGAGACAGGTTTTCCTTGTATAGCTCTGGCTGTTCTGAAACTTGCTCTGCAGACCAGGCTGGCCTTGAACTTAGAGAGATCTGCCTGACTCTGCCTCCCGGGTGCTGGGATTAAAGGCTTGTTCTCCCTTTAAGACTTTTTTTTTTTTTTTTGAGACAGGATTTCACTATGTATCCCTGGCTGTTCTAGAACTTGCTCTGTAGACCTCAAACTCACAGAGATCCATCGGCCTCTGCCTTCTTAGTGCTGAGATACCCAGCTGGAATTTTTGTCTTTTATGTATAATATATTGAAAGGCTATTGGCACAGCCCAGTTTTTCATTCACCTGCCTTGACATTCAATGGCTCTTGCCCTTTTTAAAACCATGCTCAAAACTGTGCTCTTCAGGCCCCCAGCATAAAGATGGCCTGTGGGAACATGCCAGAAATGCAGATTCCAGGGCCATCAAGATGGTTCAGCAGGTAGAGGTGCGACCAAGCCCAATGACCTGCCTGGATCCCCAGGATCCTCATAGAAGAGATCTCCACATGTGAGCTGCAGATTCCCCTTCCCCCAAACCCCTCCCCTAGTACAGCTAATTTAAACAAAACTCTGGCCCACAGTCCATACCTACTGAAAAGAAACTCTAGTGGGTTGGCCTCTGGAATTTGTGCTTCAATAAGCCCTCCTGACCCACACTGTCATGCAAGACCCTCTGTGCTACAATGTATGCTCCTTGACCCCAAGAACTTGTTATTTATTTAAATGTCTTCCATTACTGTGTTTCTCTTTTCATTCCTCTACTTTAAAATTATATTTATTCATTTATTTATTGTCTCTGGGCTTGGCAGCCCTCTGAGCTGTCTTATTGGCCCTCCAGTCTTTTATTTTCCTAAACAGGGTCTCAGGTTGGACATGGTGGCTCACACCTTTCATCACAGCACTCTGGAGGCAGAGGCAGGTGGAGCTCTGAAAGTTTCAGGACAGCCAGGGCTACATAGAGAGACCCTGTCTAAAGCAAGAAAAGAAAAGAAAGAAGCCGGGCTCGTGAGTCTCTATATAGTCAAAGATGACACTGAACCCCAGCTCCTGCCTTAGCCTCCTCAGTGCTGGGAACGGAGGTGTGGGTCCTCCCCTCCCCTGCCCTGACCATTCTTTCTGTAACTTATGTGATCTGGATCCTGCTTTCTTTAGCTGGACCCTCTAATTTTCTTTTTCTCTTTTGTTAACCGTGTCTTTGTTCTGTTTCCTGGGACACAGTTTCTATGTAATGTCCCAATCTATTGACTCAGTATATTGTTATAACCTTTTTCTTTTCAATTTTTATCGAGTGTTTCCACACTCCCCGGCTATATTTTTCTTTTCTTTCTTTTTTAATGGTTTCATGTTCTTTGGATGCAATCATCTCTCCTCTCTCTCTCTCTCTCTCTCTCTCTCTCTCTCTCTCTCTCTCTCTCTCTCTGAGGCTATGACTTTGAAATTTTTTTCCCTTTGCTATTTCCCATTTCCTTTGATTTCATGTTTTCTGTTTCTCTGACTTCTATGATGTGAACAACTTTCCTCGGCAGTCTGGTATCTCATTTCTGCCCATGATCTCTGAGAAGAAGCCTAGAGCCGGGTGGAGGCTACCTATGCAGGTTCATGGCCCAGCAGCCCAGTGCTTGGGGACTCTCAATAGCCGTTTTTTCTTTGGAGCAGTTTGCTTTTCCCAGGAGACCGGGAGTATCCTTCCCTGCTTACAGGCTATAAGCTGCCTGCCTGCTCAGGGGTGGGTGGTAGAGGGCTATCCCACATGCTCAGGGGGGGATGGTAGAGGGCTACCCCACATGCTCAGGGGGGGATGGTAGAACACTACTCCGCATGCTCAAGTCCCTGAGTTTCATCCCCAAACACACACACACGCACGCGCACACACACACACACACACACACACACACACACACGGACACCATGAACACATGCATTCGCTTGCTCAGAGTCCTAGGACTGGGATGTGAGCAACAGGCTTGTGTGTGTCCGGGATTGGTGACCTGGACCAGGATGCTAACTTTCAGTTTTCGGTCCCACTCCTTTTTCTCTGGCTCTGCATCTCCGACGGGACAGACCAATCTATCTCCTGTATGAATATTGACTGGGAACAGGGACATAGGAGGTCCCCTGATTGTGCTGGCTACGACTGGATTTCCTGACACCCCCAAAATTCTTTAAAGAGATTCTCAAGAAGTCCCCCCCATGTTTGAGCCTCACCCCCACCTGGAAGAGAATGGTCTGAAAATGCCAGAGAGAAGGGGAATAACCCAGGGAGGGGGAGGTGTCACTCAGTAAGCAAGCACTGCTGTGCACACAGCCTGCAGTAGGCGAGGACACAGTGATGAACAGAACGGGGAGGAACATTCAGTCTGAGTGCAATGGTGAGCACGAACACGGCGTAAGCAGGGTAAGGTAACGGAAGGCGATTTTAGGAGGTGGCTTATCATTTACTTATTCTCTCCCCTTCCTTCCCTTCTCGTTCTGCTGTATTTCAGATAGGGTTTTTGCTATGTTGCCCAGGCTGGTCTTGAACACATGATCACCCTGATTCAGTTTCCCATATGTTATGGTATAAGTGATTTGCTGGCTTGTTTTTGAAACAGGGTCTCGTGTAGCCTCAGCTAGCCTCCAACTTGCTATGTGTTTTAGGGTGACTTTGCTCCTTTAGCTTCTGCTCTCTCTGAGTGCTGGGATTACGGGCCCACGCCACCACATCCATTTTTATTCAGCGCTCAGGATCCAACCCAGGACTTCATGAATGCTAAGCAAGCCCTCTACCAACCAAGTCCTATCCTCAGCCCTGGATGGGTAATTTTGATAGATGGTTGCCGGGAAAGTCCCTCTAAGGAGACACAGAAGATGGAAATAATCACACAGCGACTGCAGGACACATTTCAGGAAGCGAGCAGCTGGCTCCCTCCTGCCTAGGGTAGTTGGAGTCCAGTAGTCATTCAAGTGAGGGGAAGAGATGCAAGGGGTCTGTCTGTGGTAATAGCTCATTTATACTCTAACAAATAAAGCTCGCCTGAAGATCAGAGGGTGGAGCGAGCCACTAGCTAACCATAGAGGTCTGGAGGTCTGTACAGACAGACAGGAAGTGAGATGGCTGGGCGGAGAGAGAAATCGTGAGGAGACAGGAGCTCAGTCTCTTTTCAATCTGAGGATTTCGTAAAGGTAAGTGCTCACTGCTCTGCTTCTCTGGTCTTTCAGCTTTCACCCCCTAATATCTGACTCTGGGTTTTATTAGAACTCGTGTTACAGGCTCGTGGGGGCTCGTGCCGGTCCCGAGTGACAGCACCTGGAGACTCTGGGCTGCAGGCTTGCATGAGCATCACCGCCCCGAGACAGGTCAAGCTAGGGACCTGGGTGTCAATGCCACACCGGCACTGCCATTCTAGAGACTGGAAAAGTTTGAATGGAAGATGAGGAGGAAGGAGCCTGTGTGTTGAAGGGGAGATACTTGGGGTTATCAGGTGACCTACGTCTCTGGGGCCCAAACACCCAGCTGCCTTCGGTTTGCTCACCTTCACACCCGCCTGGCCACACAGCACTTCTGAAATGTTTTCTTCTTGAGCGATTTCTGCTGGTGTGTGTGGTGCAGGGACCATGACCGAAAGCCAAGAGCTGGCTTCAAAGGGCTTTTCTTGGCCTGAAGAGATGGCTCATGGGTAAAGGTGACTTCTGCCAAACGACTTGAGTTCCATCCCCATGACCCACATGGTAGAAAGAGAGGACTGACCTCTGCAAGTTGTCCTCTGACTTACACACACACACACACACACATCCTACACACACATCCCCACACACATACCCCTACACACACATACACACACACACTCATACACACACATTACACACACAGACTCACACACATCATACACACACATACACACACACCCCTATACACACACACCCTCACATACACACTCAAACACAGACATCCCTACACACATATCACACACACATCCCTACACACACACACATACTCACACACATACACACACATCTCTACACCACACATCCCTACACACACACACACACACACACATCCCTACACACACACACACATCCCTACACACACACACACACACATCCCTACACACACACACACTCACACATACATAAATGAGCCTTCTATTTGAGACCCCGTGACTCTGCATCAGGAGCAGAAAACATTTTGTCACCCATGTGTGGCAGTGTCCACCGGTAATCCCAGCATTTAAGAGGTAGAGGCAGGAGAGTCCCCAGCTACATACGTCCGAGAGTATACAAACCCTGTGCCGAGTTGTAGGCCGCGGGTGGCTGTCACACGTTGCGTATGATGTATGTCTACTGTCTACTGCTTTGGTCAAACCTTCCAGCCAGCTGCCGACAGCCTTTCCCGCCTCACCCACAGCTCCTCTCTTTGGTGGAAAGGTGAAGTCCGGCATGTGATTTCTGCTTGTCCTGTGCATCTCCTCTCCAGTGTCTCGGGGGTGTGGAGAGACCAGTCAACTGGGTTGGATTCCTTTTCTCACTGGTGATATGGTCACAGTGGGCTTCATCAGAGTCAGTCAGTTTGAGGGTCTTCCCAGCACAAGGCCCAAAATTTGGATGTTCCTGTAGTTGAAGAAATAGGAAGAGTGTCTTGCCTGCGCTGGGCCCACCGAAGGTGTAGACCACCAACACCTGTATTACCCATTCAATTCACTTACCGGTTTTCTGTGGTGGGATCTTTTAATTGCTCCAGCTTATAGTCCAGACAGCTAAGGAACCAGGGTGGTCTGAGTAAGGATGGACCCCATGGTTCATATGTTTGAATGTTTGGTTCCCAATTTGTGGAAAACATGGCCTTGTTAGAAGGCGGAGCTTCATCAGGGGTAGGCTTTGAGGGTTGCAAAGCCCACACCAGGCCCAGTCACACGCTCTCTGCCGGCTGCTGGGAAGTAAACTCTTAGCCACCACTCCATCACCATGCCTGCCTGTCTGCCACCATGGACTAACCCTTGGAAACTGTAAGCAGGCCAGTGAGCAGCACCCGTCCACGTCCACGGGGCCTCTGCTTCAGCTCTTGCTTCTAAATTCCTGCCCTGACCTCCCTCAGTGATGGGGGATTATAAGCAAAATGAACCCTTTCCTCCCCGGCCTGCTTTTATCACAGCAATAGAAAGCCCGACTAAGACAGGCACATAGAGGTAAAAAAAAAAAAAAAAAAAAAAAAAAAAAAAAATTCTCTTGCCCTACTCAAACTAGTAACTGGTATAGCCAAGGTCTGATGGCAGCAGAGCAGGACTGACTGCATCCTCTGTCTGTCTATCATGCAACACTGCCAAACTGCTTATTCCAGGAATTTCCCTTCTCTGTGTACAGTAATGACTGAGCTGGGGGCCATTTTGAGCAGGGACCAAACCCCCCCGCCCCCCGCTCCCCACCAGGAGAGGGAAGAATTCCAGAGGAGATACTGCCACTTTGGCTGTTTTCTTGAACGCTCCCCAGACGGAGAGCACCAGTCTTTAATTTGCCAGGTGTCTGTTGTTTGCATTGAACAGCAGAGTCAGCCATTAGCTGGAACCCTGCTTGTACATGGAATATGTGACCCCCCCCCCCTCAGAGGCCAGCCTCCGACAGAGGACATGGCTGGGGTGGAGTTCCCTGGGGCGAAGTTCCCTGGGCCTCATCCATAAAAAGCCCCAGCGTGAGCCATCCTCTATTTGGTGAAGTCCATGCATGCATGCAGGAAAAGGAATAACCAGGCTAAAACAGCTCCTCTTTGCCTCTCTGGATTTTCTTCCAAAATGCTGTCAGCACTGCCAGTTGGAAAATATTCTTCTCCCTCCCTTTGTCTTCTTTCTTATTTAAAAAAAAAAAAAAAAAAAAAAAGCCATCTGGTGTCAAATTCACTCCTGGCACATCATAAAGGGTAGCACTAAAAATGTCCCTGGAAAAAACTAAAAGCAAAACCACAGCCTTACACATGAATTTAATCGCAGCGTCCCATAATTTCACAGTTGCTAGGAGCCCGGAGAGCAAATCCCTTCCCGAAAACAGGAAGAAGCCGAGGCCGAGACCATTTGAGGTCACTCAAAAAGGTTTATTGTGCACCTATACGTTCAGGTGGGAGAGAGAGATAGTTAACAGGAAGCCAGAGCATTCTCTGTTGCCTCGGAGTTCTCAGCAGGAGGCAGGTTCCTGCCTGGGTCCCAGGGCCTAAGGCAGGAGCCCTGAGTCCTGATCCAGGTGCAGCAGCAAAGTTGTGTGCACATTTCCTGCTGCTTGTACAGCCCCCCTCCCCCAGCACACACACACACACACACACACACACACACCGGAGCTGCCATTAACTGAGAAGCTCTGCAGCCCTCTGCCCCCGCGCAGTCCCCCCTCGAGGCTCAGTTTGTCATCTTCCTAGCTTCCTTTGGTTTCAGCGTTGACTCCCGCATTCCTCACGGTTGAGCAACTTTCCCTCCCGTGGCGCTAGGCTGAGGCCAGGCGAGCCCTGTGCTGGGCCTCTCTCAGGATGCTTGGTTTTGGGTGTCTTGGTGGTGGTGCAAACCTAAGAGAGCGCTGTCACCAAGCCCTCCCCAGCCAAAGCCGGCCAGGGTGTCGGACACAGTCTCTGGGTGTTTGGGGGCACTGTAGGGGTGGAGATGGGGATTACAAGGTTCTCTTCTTCCTGCGGCTTGGGAAGGATGGCTGACCAGACCAGTTGGTGTGTGGGTCTGATCCTGAACCTGACCATGGAGTCGTTCTAAATTGACTCTCAGGCCAAAACCAGCCCGTACTGGGGCGCTGGGTGAGCCCACGGTGTTGATTTGTCTCAGTCCTTTGACAGCCAACAGAGGAAGGTCTGTAGTTCCGAATCTTAAGGTTTGCTCCGGTCACATGACTACAACCCCTGTTGTCCTTTGAGCACGGCACTCATGTCCACAGAACCTCAGCCTGTCTCCAGGTTTGCTGCTCGGCCGCGCACGGGTGCTGGCCTCAGGCCTCCTGCTTCCCTTCCTGGCCCCACTTTTAGTCCGGGAGGCGGGCTGTGGAGTCTGTGGGGTGGAGAGGGGTTAGATAAGTGGCTGACGTTGAGACCATTTGGCTGGGTCACTGCTGCATCCAAGGCTCCAATAACAATGCTTGGTACCTAGTGGGGAGTGGGGGTTCAACAACGAGAATCGAGAGGATGAATGGTTATGAAGTGATCTTCAGATCCCTAGGAATTCAATCCATGGGGCGAGAGAGATGGCTCGGAGGTTAAGAGTGCAGGCTGCTCTTCCAGAGGACCTGGGTTTGGTTCCCAGCAACCCCATGTGGTAACTTGAGTCCCAGGGGATCTGATGCCCTCTTTTGGTCGCCATTGGCACCAACATGCATGTGATATACATACATACATGTGGGCAAACACCCCCTACACACACATATGTCATTCTGTATGTTTCTCATACTGGTTAATGAATAAAGCACTGTTGGCCAATAAAAAAGGAAGATAGGAGGGACTAGGAGACAAGGAGGAAGAGGAAGTAGTAAGGAGGAGTCAAGATGGAGAATCTGGAGAGAATAGAACCGCCAGCTGCCTCTCGCTGGTAAGACCATGTAGAAATACATAGAAATGGGTTAATAATTAAGACAGAGGTAGCCGATAATAAACTAGTAACTGGCCAATAGAATTATATCATATACAGAGTCTCTGTGTGTTATTTGGGGCTGGCAGCATGTCGGCGGGACAAGACTAGGCGGCGAGCGGAAACCCTACTCCTTACAGGCATATAAAATAAAAATAAACGTTTTAAAAAGAAAAGACTTAGGTCTATAATCTCCTTGTTCTTGACCTTTCATTATTCACTCATTTATTTATTTGTTTATTTGTTGGTTGATTGATTGATTGAGATAGGGTTTCTCTGTGAAGAAGCCCTGGCTGTCCTGGAACTCACTAGAGATGGAGCTGGCCTTGAATTTAAAGATCGGCCTGCCTCTGCCTCCCGAGTGCTGGGATTAAAGATGTGAGCCACCACCGCCCACCGCCCGGCTTGTCATGACTCTTTTAATTTTTATTTTTATGTGTATGAGTGTTTGCATATCTACACACCACGTGCATGAAATGCATTCAGAGACCTGAAGAGGGCGTCAGATGCCCTGGGACTGGAGTTGATGGGCAGTGGGTGCTAAGAATGAAACCTGAATCCTCCAGAAGAGCAGCCAGAGTTCTTAACCCTCTCCCCCCCTTTTTTTAAAAGATGATTGATTATTGTTATTCCGAGATGCTATTGTATAGCTTAGGCTTGGCCTTGAACTGGCTGTGCAGGTGAGGATGACCTTAAACTTAATCCTCCCCCCCAGCAGCTGCAGTCACTCCTTGGGGTTACAGGCCGGCATCACCACCCTGGGCTTATGTGGTGCTAAGAATCAAACACAGGCTAAACAAGTGCTCTCCCAACAACACTATACCCAAATCTCTCATCTTGTTTTTTTTTTTTTTAAGGTTTATTTATGTATTACGCATAATGTTCTGCCTGCTTGTGCACCTGCAGACCAGAAAGAGGGCATCAGTTCTCATTACAGAGGGTTGTGAGCCACCATGTGGTTGCTGGCAATTGAACTCAGGACCTCTGGAAGAGCAGCCAGTGCTCTTAACCTCTGAGCGGTCTCTCCAGCCCCCAGATCTCTTATTTTAATGAACAAAATTTAGGTTTTGTAGTAAAGGTAGCACATGGAATTTATGCAAGCTTTGAAGCCAGTTTCCTCAAAGTTAACATCTCTACCCAGCCACGGTGCATTTGCCAAAATGGAGAAACTTGACATAGCCACCATACTCCTGGCCAAACTGCATATTTTATTTGGATTTCACATTTGCCCATCTGTGTGTGTGTGTGTGTATCTCTTCAGAGATACCGCCTTGCTTTAGGGAGTTAAGCATTTCACCTGTAATCCACTCTCCTTGTGTGTGGGGCATTGTCCCTAGGGATAAGGCAGGAAGTGGAGTTCTTGGCACAGACTGAGCTCCTGTCCTGAGGCCTAGGAAACACCTTGAGCCCAGGATTTCCTACTGGTGCTATTAAGGGTGCTATTAAGAGCACCTGGGACAAATCCAGATTCCCAAGGCCTCCCTGTCCCTGTCCTCCAAATACATACACACCTGGAAGAGCGTGGAGACGCTGTTCTCGCTTACTAGCATTTTCGCTGGACCTGATTCATCTGACCCCCATTCCCTGGTGTTCAGGAGGGGCAAGCCCCATCCACCCCTTCTCTGCTCCCTTCCTCTTTTTCTTACCGCCTTCTGACCGACCCCAGACCCAGACCGTCAGAGGGATAGTTTCTGTGTGGTCAGAGAGTTCGCCTTGAACCTACAGAGGACTGAGAGACAGTTCAGTCAGGGGTTCATTCATGCCTTAGAGAGAGTGACAGGTGACAGGAATGAATAATTGTCTATCTTGTGGGATGGGCTCCTGTGTGTGTGTGTGTGTGTGCGCGCGCGTGTGTGTGCGTGCGTGCGTGCATAGTATATGCATGTGTGGTCTGAGCCTGACGCTGGGCCAGCTTCTCAGATGAAGTCATGCCAGAGTTAGGACTTGAAGGATGGTATTGGAGATGCAGGCACGAATAGC
This sequence comes from Phodopus roborovskii, assembly GCF_943737965.1. Lineage (NCBI taxonomy): Eukaryota > Metazoa > Chordata > Mammalia > Rodentia > Cricetidae > Phodopus > Phodopus roborovskii. The sequence goes on from NW_026125489.1 coordinate 2,316,930, forward strand.
GTTCCTGGCAGCATCAATAGCAGGGGGCTGTAATAACACAGGAGCGAGGGGGCCTTGGAAGGGTCTCATGGCGGCTTCCACCAAGGGCCCTTGAGAACAGCAAGAGGGAAGCCGGGCGGTGGGAAGCAGAGCTGCAGTCCTATCTTCAAGAAAACAGTGGTCAGTGGCAACCAGAAGCCACTGAGGGCCACGAGCCACGGGGTTCTTAGCTTGGCCCTTTGGGGAGCTCTGTGGGCTGGAGACTGGGGACGGCTGTTGGGCACCTGCAAAAGAATTAAGTGGGAACAGTGAGGCCCGGCCCAGAGTAGTAGGGTTGGGTATGGGGGACAGACTTCAGGGATTGTAGAGGGGAGTGCTTGGTGGGCTGGGGGCAGGGCTGAAAGGGGTTTAGTGATTTCAAAATCCCCCTTGCCCGAGAAGAGAAGACACTAAAGGAGAGGTGGGCATGGGTGGCCTAGTCTTCCCCCAGAAGAGGGGGGGGCGGGGCTGGCTGCTCACCCCCCACTTCTAACTGGAGCTGGTCCCAGGGTGGTGAGGGAGAACAACCTGGAACTGCTGGCTTGTGGTTCCTGAGATCCTAGTGGGGGTGGGATGGAGGGAAGAGGCTGCTGCGGATAAAGACGGAGGAGGCACAGTTTGGTCCTGGGGAATCAAGGGAAGGCCTTAGATCAGTTCAGGTGCAGAAGCTAGTATCCTCCTCTAATCTGGATGTAGACAGGGAAAGGCGTGGGGTTTCCACGGGCACTCTGAGAGCTGAGGAGCTGAGCAGGCCCATCATGCCATCTTTAGACATTTGAAGACCTGCTAGAATTCCGGAAGTGGCTGGTCTCTGTCTGTCCTCTGTTTGATACGGGAGGGGTCCAAGTGCCGGCAAACCCCTGATTGGGTGGCTTGGAAGCCAGGAAGAGAGCAAGAACAAATATCTACTAACTCCCCCATGCAGACAGTCCAGCTCGTTGCTGAATACCGTCGGGGCTGTGACTGTACCCTACATAGGAGCTAACAAATTAGTCCTCCCATATCAGGGCTCCTGGTAAAAGCTAGGCCTGCCAGGTGAGAGATGAGGACCGTTTACTGCTCACCACAGTGAATGGTGTCAGAGCTCAGGGTCCCCAGGTGGGGAACCCTGGTAAGGGGAACCCAACACATTTGTGATGGGCAGGGCAGAACACACACCCCTGTGTACTCCTTAGCATTGTCTGTTCTGTCATGTCCCGGAAATGATCACCAGGAACAAAAGACACTCGGAAGACGTGGAAGAATGGAAGAGAACCACGGGAAACTGTCTTTTCCTGAAGAACAAAACAAAACAAACAAACCATATGGTCGTAGAGACCCAGCGTACCATTTCCCTATCCTCCCTTCAGCTACGTATAACTAAGCCACCCTCTCTTAGACTTTTCTTACACGGAAGCTTTGGGGACATCTCAACGGCTGGTTTGTACCCTGGACACCTTTTTTGGTGTTGATGCCTGGAATGTGGATGTGATGCTGGAGCTTGAGCAGCCCTGTTGCATCAAGAGTGGCGATGCCAAAAGACTGAGAATGATAGGAGGGGCAGCAAGTGGTCCAGGTTTCTGCCGGTGATGGTGATGGTGTGGGAGTGTGCTAGCTATGCACGCAAGGGGCGGTAACCTTTGGGTTTCTTTTCAGGCCAGAAAAAGAAACGTCCATCTTGTTTTAAGTTTTGAAACTCGTGCTCATCATCAGAACTTAATCCTAGCAGATGCAGAGCAACTGAGGCATGATAAAGGGTTAGAGCCACCAGCAGAGAGAAGAGGCAGCAGGACCCCACCCCTCCCCCACTGCCCCATCTTGGCTTCAGCCTGATAGGGGAGGGGAAGGGAAGGGAAGGGAGGGGACGGGAGGTGGGAGAGTCCCTTCTGGCTTGCTCACCACCCACGGTAGATATCCATTCACAAGGGAGCCTGGCTGGCCACACGACCAGCGGCATCCATTAGAAGGCGGCAAGCAACAAGCTGGCCCCATTCACAAACCCTGTCCTCCTTTGAAAACCAATCAGCACGCGAAGCGTGACTGGGTGGTGGCCAGCGTCGGCCCATCTGTCACGCCCTTTCATAGCAGCAGCAGGCCTGGGATGAGCCAGCCCCTTTCCCTTTGTACCCCAGGGACACGCGGTGTAAGCGGATCACAGCGCCTACTGAATTATTCAGGACTGCGCCAGTGTCAGTTTTATTGTAAACACGCAGATTGCTTCAGGTTCCAAACTTCCAACCCAGGAGCGGACTCCTTCCCTCCAGGAGTCGCTGCTTTGTCCCTGAGATTTCCCGGGGCTCCGTGGCCTAATTTGCCTTTTGCTCGAATCCTGCCCGCTGCTAGGCGCGAGCCCTTGGCACCCTTTCCCCAGCGGGTCTCGAGGCCTCGTTCTTCACGTGGCACCTGTCCTCGGGGCCCACCCCAGCAGTGTGCTCCTTCTTCCCACCGCCCCTTGCCTTCAGCGCGCCAGCCGGTGACATCAGCCTCTTCTAGGGCGAATGACAACAGCCGCCAGCTTCCGCGGCCTCACTGTGAGCCGTCTGCCCACTTGGCCTCCTGTGCTAGCCCCATCTCAACCCCCCGTGCTCCTTCACAAGCAACAGCTCCTGGCTGCTCCCGGGGGTGGGTCTGGAGAACCCACCGCCCCCGCCCCCAAGCTGCTAATGAAGGCATGACGGTAATGCAGGGTTAAGAGCCGTGGAATGCGGTGATATTTCGGGCCTGACAGACCTATTTCTGGCAGCCACAGAATTAAAGTGTGAGGCTTTTGTGGCGCAGCTGCTACTAGGAGCCTTCAGGGTTCTTCTAAAGCTGTGAATAAGGCTCGCAGGCCTTCAGCCCGGATCACTGTGGCTATTTATCCCGCCGCCGCTTTCACTGTGCACCCCCTCCCTTTTTTTTTTTTTTTTTGAAATTTTAGAGCTTTCAGATGAAGGGAAACACAGCAGCAGCCAGCAGCGCAGAGCACACAAGATGTCCCAGTGGGGGGAAATGTCCCCGTTTTTCTCTCCAATTGTCCCCGAAGCTCTAGAGAGGAACGGAGAGCGTTGCCTCTGTTTCTCCTTTGGGCTGGCACCTGCATGCTTGTCGCAGTGCTGTAGAGAGGACAAGGGGCTTCCTGAGGAAACATGCCACTCCTCAGGCCCCCTCCCTGTGTGTGTGTGTGCGCGCGCGCGCTCGAGGCGCAAGCATGTACTTATGTGTGCGTGTGAGATGGGAGGGGAGCTTGGGTGGACCGGGTGACAGAGAAGAGCGGGCTGCCCTGGGCCTGCTGAGCCCTCTCTCCTGTGCTTGAGTGAGGAAAGCTGCTCACTGGTCCCCATCTCCATCTATGGGCTCTGGCAGGCTATGGCTCAGAAAAGGCTAATACCGGGCAGCGTGGCAAAAGCATGGGCTCCACTGCCAGAGTCTCCTGGGTGCCTGAGACAAGCGACTTCCCCTTTCTGGACCTTAGTGTTCTCTCCTGAAAGAGAAAACAACAGCACACCCATTGTTTAGGTCACGTATAAAATCACAGTGTCCATTAGAAAACAGAAGTTAGCGGGAACTCGGGAGACCTGGGGCTCCTTCCTGGGACATTCATTGTTCTGGGCCTGCGGAGGGATCCCAGAGAGACCCAGGTTCCAACTCTGGCTCTGCTGTTTGCTGCTTTTGTGAGATTGGGCCTCACTTTCTTCGTTTGTAGTAAATACTCCCCAAGGGTGGAAGGGAGGATCATGGAAACGTTTGTAAACAACCGAGGAGATCGGAGCTCAGTCTCCAGCACCTATGTGAGACTGGAGACTGGTGCGATCCTGTAATCCCACTGCTGGGAGGTAGAGACTGGCCATCCCCGGAACTCTGTTTAGCCAATCCAGGCAAATCAGTGAGTTCTGACTTCAGTGAAGAGACACTGGAGAGATGGCTCAGAGGTTAAGAGCACTGGCTGCTCTTCCAGAGGACCTGGATTCGATTCCCAGCACCCACTTGGAGTCCCTGTAATTCCAGCCCTAAGGGATCCTATCCCCTCTTCCGGCTTCTGGAAGCACCATCCATATGGATACACATGCAGGCAGAACATTCATACCTCTAAAAAAAAGGTAGAAAAATAGATCCAAGTCCATTCTCTGGCTTCTGACATGTCATGAGGGATGCTTGTATACATATACATAGTGAAACAAATGAAACTTTTAGAAATTTAAGGTTTATAAATGTCCCTGAGGGGCCGAGGAGATAGGTTAGTAGGTAAGTGCTTACATGGGAAGCTTGAGAGCCCGAGTTCAGTCTCTACTGAACTCGTGTGTGTGTGTGTGTGTGTGTGTGTGTGTGTGTGTGTGTGTGTGTGTACACCTCTGACAGTGGTGTGCGTGCACTTACAATTCCAGAGATGAGAAGGCAGACACAATAGGGTCCCTGGGTCTCACTGGTCTGCCAGTCCAGCCTGCTTGGTAGGTTCCAGGCCAGGGAGAGATGCTGTTTCCAAAAGTAAGGTGGTGCCACTTGAGGGATGGCAGACGAGGGTGTCCCCTGGCTTACACACGCACAAAACAATGTAGTTTTTTTGTGGGGGAAGGAGGGGGAGTTTTAGGTCCAGTCACCAGTTTACAGGAAGTATAAGAAGAAAGTGAATATGCTGATACCAGGGGATTCAATCAGTAAGATTTTTGAATTTGGGGAATTCAATAGGACAAATGACCTCCAATCCTGGGAATTGGTGTGAAATGTAAAGACTTTATGTGCACGCTAGTTTAGCAAACCAACTGTGACCACGGAAAAAGGCTGCAGGGAGGTTTATATTAATGGAATGTTTTTGATAACACTGGCTGGCCTTGAATGCCCGGAGATTCGTCTGCCTCTGTCTCCTGAGCGCTGGGATCAAAGGTGTATGCCTGGCTTGGTGTTAGTTTTTATGTGAGGTAATATGGACCCTGTATCTTTTAGGACACATACTGAAGAAACCACAGTTTGAGGTAACAGAAACTTGCTTTGTGAAGATTTAGTGCCGTGGTAGTGTAGTGGATGCATAGATGACGCAACATTAACCGTGTGTGGCTGAAGGTTGGCTGCTGCCGTGACACTGGGGTTTGCTAAACTATCTCTCTACTCTTGTTCACGTTTGAGTATTTCCACGAAGGTGGGAAGGTACGGGAAAGCGGCCCCCCTGTCTGCCCCCCTCTGAGGAGAGTTCACACTCCTCTTCCTGACTGCTCGCCTGGACTACTGCAACAGTTATATACAGTCTCTCAACACTTAGGTTTTCTCCTTCCAACCTTCCAGGGTGCTGCCAAAATTTTCTCCCTCAAATACAAATCAGATGATATTATTTTCCTCTGCTGGCCTCCCGTTGCCGAGAATCTATATAGAGGGTAAAGTATTTCCTATGTAATTCAAAGTCCTTCCCGGTCTAAACTCAGCTTTCCTGTCCAGTTATGAACGTCAGACCAACCATGAAGAATCTTTGGCCACGTTTGCCAGGCATCGTGAAAACTTGGTAACTCTTCTCTCGCACGATTCTGTCCAGTAGGCCCTCCTTCTGGCCCTTAACCTCATCTATTGAAGACTAAAATATTTGTCAAAGGTTGCTTCTCCATGAGGGTCTCAGAAGGCTTTGCACTGTTAACCAAACACCCCTGTACTCTTGCTTCCTGACATATGGTAGGATCTGTCTTTCTGGCCCTCTGTGGTTGGAGGGAGCCATCTGGCTGGTTTTAACCAGTGGGTTGTAAGTGGAAGACATACATTTCACTTCTGGGCCAGGAATTCAATTGCTAATTCAAAAATGCTTCCGAGTTCTCTTTTCCTCTGAGTCAGCGAGCAGCAAAGTGCAGATAAAGACTGTTCAGTCAGGTCGGGTTCTGGAGTGAGCATGATGCCAGTAGGAACTCCTGAGCATCTGTGCAGGCTGGGTTGCATGGGGTAAATCAGGCTGGGCAGTTGTTTCTCTAGTATAATCTGGTCTATCTTAACTAAGTCTTCCTCAGACCTGGAACGGAGCAGGCTAGCCTCTGCTCTTTTATGGGTATAAACTGTGCCTAGATGACACTTCCTTCAGGTTGGGATGGTTATAGAGTAAAAGTACAAATTGTGTGTGCCTATAGCCTTGATTAGTCAGGGGGGTTGAAATGGGCTTTTTAAAAATTACATGTTGATGTGTTTGTCTGTTTGTGGATATGTGCATGTGGGTACATACAGTACCTGCAGAGGCCAGGAGAGGGAGTCAAACTCTCTGGAACTGGAGTTAAGATGGTGTGAGCTACCATGTGGGCGACGGGAACCATTCCCAGGTCCTCTGGAACAGCAAGAAGTGCTCGTGACTGCTGAATTATTTCCTCAGTCCAATCATGTTCCGTTCTTGTGAGCAGCTCCCACACTCATTAGTCCTGGTGGTTACAACGCCTTGGGGATGAAGTCGGCGCCTGGCGTGTACCCTTCCTTCAGTGGATGGCAACCCCACCCCAAGGGTGAGGCCTGATAGTCCTTTTTCCCTTGGGACTGTAATCAAATTAGACCTGGGTATACCAGCCAATCATGGGCAATGGGGTAAAAGGGCAAGCCTCTCTTCTTAAATGCCCCTCCTCCTTCCTACCCTTAGTATAAAAGAGTAAAGACGAGAAACACAGATAGCCACTGTTTTTCTTTTAATTTTAAGCCCCCCCCCATATATTCTTTTGGTCGTGTTTCAGTTTCCTGGCAGTCAAGTCTGAGACAGGAGTTCTACTTCTCTTCTGTTTTTGAGAGAACGAGGAAGCAGAGGAGACTGAGTAGGAGACAGGAATAAGAAGAATGACGCAGGAGAGAGGAAAACCAAGTCGGGGTGGACTTTGGATCTCATCATTTCCTCTCAGGGACATCTGAATTGTCCCTTCAGATGGCAGAAGGGGGAACAGTTCGCACTGGTTGCCAGCCAAACCTCGGTTTGCTGGAACGGTGTCTGCACTGTGGCTTCCTAGCGACAGGAACCCAGTGGGCGTCTGTCTCTCTGCCTAACTCTGTCCTTGCTGGGCCTGCCCATGGCGCCCTCCGTCCACACTCTCATCCTCTCTTGCTTTCTCTGCCACTTCTCTCTCCCAGGCTTGTCTTGCTCTCTGGCCACCCATTCCTGGTTTCCTTCCCTCCCAGTCTCCTTGTCTTTCCTCCACTCCAGGTGACGATCTCTGGGAAACGATTTTAATCTTCCTCACCTCTACCCACTTTCCATGGGCAGACCATTCCATGAAATTGTATCTACTCATCAATCCACAGCCCTAGCCTCTCTTGAGTCCTATATGCTCTCTCTCTCTCTCTCTCTCTCTCTCTTTCTCTCTCTCTCTCTCCCTCTCTCTCATCTGTCATCTGTCATCACTCATCTATCTATCCTCTCCCTCTGTCATCTGTCATCTGTCATCTATCATATCCTCTATCATTACCTATCATCTATTTATCAGCCTACCTACCTATTGACTTATCTCTCCATCAGCATATCTTGATTGAGGGATATTCCAGGATTGGGTATAGAAAAAACAGGAGTTTGCCTTCTGTGAGTGCTAGCCAACTTGGAGCTAGGGGACAAGAGCCAAGGAAACAAATAAACCAGATATTTTTAGAGAGTGGTAAGTGAATGAAGCCAAAAGGCAGGTCGGAGTGATAGGGTGCGTGTGTGCACACGTGCAAGTTATTGGGATGGCTGCTTGGGCAAGTGGCATTTAACAGAGGTCATGTAGTGGCATGTGCCAATTATTACTGTGCAAGAACAGAGGTCACAGAAGCACAGAGAACTTTCCAACATGTTTGTTTAAGGAAGAAGAAGGCCAGTGTGGCTGGGACGATGGGGGAGTGAAGGAGTGTGGTTGGAGGCAGGAAATGGCAAGGACCTGGTCAAGGGGTGAGGGGGTGTCCGTTTAATAAGGCCTCCAGGTGGGGTTTATGCAAGCCTCCGCACATTCGGGAGCCCCTACTAGGTAGACGGAGAAGAGAAGAGCTACTGTGTGCAAAGAGCTATTCTTAAAAGCTATTTTGGAAAGTCTGAAGCACGTAGGACAGAGCATGGCTCCAACCTCCTGTGCACCCATCGCCCGGGCTTCAACACCACCCCCTGTATGCCACAAAGGAAACTAAAAATAGTAGCCAGGGTGTGGGAGGAAGCCCAGGGAAGCATTGTGTCAATAAAGGGTGTCTCGGGGAGAGGGGTCGACAGGGGCAGGTGAAGGCTGGAGGCTCTGTCGCTTGAGAAAAGGCAGCAGCTCTGCCAATGCCACATTACTGCAGTGGCTTCGTTATAAGGACAGTGACCACGGAAGCTCCCCCTCGGCCCGCAGTAGCTGAGGTCTTTTCCTTCATCTAAGTGTCCCGTGTGGTTCTTGTAGAGGATGGGAACAGGCTCTGAGGCTTAGGCAGTCCATTTGGGAGAAGGTCTTGGGAAGGCGGGTGAGCGGGTAATGGGGTGGGGGGAGTGTGAGGGTTGGGGCCATGAGTCCTGGGCAGCTGGGGCTTAGCTGGATGGGCTGTGAGGAAGCAGCCCGGATGATTCTGGCCAGTGGGAGGCTCAGGAGCCTGCCATTTCTCAGGATTATGCTGGGCACAGTCATGGCTAGGCTGTCTTGTGTGCAGGCTGGACGAGTTTCCCAGGCTACACCCAAGGTTGTGATCTGGCCATGTGGTGTACAGTTAAAGAGGGCTGCTGGCAGCATGTGGTGATGGGGATGATGGGGGCTGTCTTACCGCTGCCCCTGCCTCTGGTGGGTGAGACAAGGCGTGCAGGGCTCTTACCGTGTTTTATTTTAGGCGGGGACTCCCTACATACATACCCCTGGCTGAAACGGAACGCTACTGAGTAGACCAGGCTAGCTTCAAACTTGCAACAATCCTCCTGCCTCTGTCTTTCAAGTGCTGGGTTTATAGATAGGCTCAACCACGGCCAACGAATCTAAACTCCCTATTCTGTGACATTGGGTGTCCCTCTGTTGTCCAGGCCAGCAGCAGGAAGCCCCCTAGATGTTTCCCCTCGTCTCGTCTGTCTCAGCCTATGTGGTCCTACCCGGGAGACACGAGACATCCTCCTTATTTGGTATTGAACTCTAAGAGCTTTGATCTAAGATATGTTACCAAACCATGTGTAGAAGTTCAAGGTGCCACCTATTTCTATATTGAGGTTCAGGGAAAGCATCCAGGAAGAAGTGGCATGCATAACAGGTCTGTGAGAACAGAATGGTGACTAACCGGACAGAGGTCTGCAAAGACAGAGGTTCCCTCGGCGTAAAAGCGTCCACGAAAGCTAGGGAAGAGGGTATGACAGATTCAAGGTACCACTAAAGGTCAGGCAGCCCGGAGAGAAGAAGAATAAAAAAAATATGGAGGAGAGCGCGGCAGCATCCTGTGAGGCTCGTTAGCAAACACTGTCTTTGTTCAACAGTAATGGCAAGCCCAAAGGATTGAACTAAGACAATGATACAATGATGGCGTGGGATATGAGCCTCAGTAAGATCAATCTGGATACGGTGTGGGGTTCATCCGTGTTAGACTCTACCTACTCAGTGTCTGTTCTCTGCCTTCTGCTATGGTGCATGGTTTCCCTTCCGGGGAGTCATATCCCCAGCCAGGAAATTTGGGCGGGATGGAACTTTATCCCCTCCTATGCCTAAGGTAATCAGCACAGTGGCTGGGTCATGCACTTGTCCTTGTTTCAAGTCAACAAGGGACAATGACTCTCAGCGTGGTTTGGCGCTACTCACTTAAGGACTGTCATGGGGGGAGGTTGCACCTGTTGAAACATGGTGTCCTGGTCACCGTTCCGTTCATGTGAAGAGATGGCCATGACCCTGGCAGCCCTCAAGAAAGAAAGCATTTCACTGGGGCTTGCTTATGGTTTCAGAGGTTCCGTCCACTATCGCCACGTTGGAGAGCACGGTGGCGCGCGGGCAGATGTGTTGCTGCAGAAGTGGCTGAGGGTTCTACCTCTGGATCCACAGGCAGCAGGAGGAGAGAGACATGGGGCCTGGCCCAGGCTTTTGCAACCTCAAAGCCCATCTCTAGTGACACACTTCCTCCAACAAGGCCACACCTCCTCCTAATCCTTCTCAAGTAGTGCCACTCCTTAATGACTGAGCATTCAAATGTATGAGCCTGTGGGGGCCGTTCTCACTCAAACATGGCGAAGAAGCCGCCAAGAGACACACAATGGGGAGCGAGGAGGAGATGTGCATCTTTTGGGACACTGCGTGAACTCTTGGATCGAGCGTGAAGCCACCTCTTCCCCTCTACACGGTGAGGTGACGAGTGCTTTGCATTGCTCAAAGTTTTGTTTATTATAGCTTAAGTATTCCCAGCCCATAGGGAAACCAGTTCACGAATAGAGCTAGGGCCCTAAAAGAGGAACTGGCTCAGTTGGAAGAGTCAGGACCCAGGACTGTGAGATCCTGCGTCTGGAACTGGGTGACTGCAGTCTAGCGCATAGCTGGTCCTCCAGGCTCCCAGCTCCTCTCTAACTTGGGATGTGGGTTCTGTGCCTGCTGGCTGCAGCAATAGAAACACTGAGACCGTTGGACTGGATTGGCTGTTTCTTGTTACTGTTAGTAAACTGCTTTACTTTATCATCAAACTATATGGCTCAAAACCAGGAAATACAGCACTGATAAGAGGGTGCTTTGCTTAAAAACAAAACAAAACAAAGCTACCTGGGTATGATGGCCCACACCTTTAATCCCAGAACTCAGGAGGCAGAGGCAGGCAGAGCTCTGTGATTTTGAGGCTGGCCTGGTCTACAGAGCGAGTGCCAGGACAGCCAGGGCTATGTAGAAAGACCCTGTTTCAGAAACACAAACAAAACAGAACACAACAAAATTGCTGAGATCCTGAAGCCTTGAAGACCTGGAAACCCAGACCTTGAAGATCCAGAAACACAGATCCAAGATAGAGCCGTACGTAAATGGGCAGACACTCAAGGTAGGAGGTGCTTCATCAGGCACGTGGAACCAGAAGGAGACACACCATGTGGTGCAGACTAGGGTGTCGATGAAGCTGCTCCCCATCTCCTTCCTCCCACTGTTCCTGTCACAGATGTGAGCGGGTACAGCCTATGAGCAAGGGCCAGATTCAAGCATCTCCTCCAAGGTCTAGCTCAGGACTGTGCTTGAAGCTGGGGCTTTTGGAAGACGGCTATGGCCCTCTGCTTAGTGGGCAAACAGCGTTTTCCTAGTCCTGAGCATAGCAGGCAGACCACCGTCAGCATCAGTACCCCCCCAGACTCGAAGACTAGTTCCCTCTAGATGTTGGGTTTTGTGCACTAGCTCTTGGAATCATCCCGAAACAGACCAACCTGAAGTTGGCGCAGGGAGTTAACACTGCCAGAAAATGCCAAGCTGGGAAGACATGGCAACTCCACTGTGTTTCTGAGTTCCCCAGACATCTTGAGCCAGCCTTCTTAGGGCTGAACCACTGGAGCGCTGGGCTCTCATACTTTCAGATCACAGGAAGTTCATTTAAATACAACTTCTTGCATCGGGGAGATAGCCTAGTCAACAAAGTGCTTGCCGAATCTCGAGGACCTGCAGTGCAATCACCATCACCATGGAGAAAAGTAGGTGCTCTGCCAGCTAGTAATCCCAGTGCTGGGAGGCCAGACAGTGAATCCCCGAAGCTTGCTGTCAGACCCTATGTCAAAAACCAAAGTGAATGACTCTTGGGAAAACAACACTTTGACCTTGGTCTCCACAGATGTGTGCCCACACATTTAAAAGGCACACCCGTCAATTTAGCTTTTTGGGTTTTATCTCCAAAAATTGGATTCCTTCTATGTAGACTGGGCTCAGGGATCTGCGCTAATGTTCCACAGACAGGCGTCTAGGGAAACCCACCGTGAGAATGTTGCATTTAGGGCCATCACACACTCCTTAATCATAGGTAACAGGGTTAGTACTTTGTCCTTGCAGGAGCTGTGCCTTGTGTAGGGCATAGACTAGGAGTCTGACAGAACCATATTTGTCAGCCCCAAAACACCCGGGTTGCCCCTCATTAAGGAAGTTGCTCTATACAGCGGACAGAGACCTGGATAGAGAACCACAGCCAATCAAAATGCAGAGTTGTGGAGCCCAGTTTTAGTAGACGCACCTACAAAGCAACTCCCTTGTCTACAGCTCAGGGGACATTTCAGGAGCAGGGTGGGAGGACCGTGAGGCCCAGAGGATCGGGGAGTTTGCTTCGAGACGGTGTCTCCTAGGAGTGTCAGTAGCCACACCCATGAAGTCTCACCTGCATGACCGCCCAAACACGAGCTGAGCAAAGCCAACAACAGTAGACATGCCTAAGCAGATGGGGTAAAGGCTAATATATACCTCGACCCTACACGCACAGAACCACAGGCAGCTGGGAACGCTGAGAGTGAGCGACATCGTCTTCCCCAGAGAAGAGCGTACCAACTGGCTACCTAATACCAAATGGTCAGCCCTGCAAACACACACACACACACACACACACACACACACACACACACACACACACACGTAACATTATACAGACCGAGCTGGTTATAGTTAGGGTCATATATGTGTGTGCACATCTATACATGTAACACTAATTAATGAGGCATGGATTTGAAAGGGAACCGAGGGTGTGTATTGGGGCATTTGAAGGGAGGAATGGGAAGGGAGAAATGATGTAGTTATAGTATGATTCCAGAGCCCAGGGAGCTGGGGAGCAGGTGGGTTGCAATGCTAGGGTCTCACCTGTCCCAAGTCTCCACTCTAATGGGGTTGCTGGTCCAGCTTCTGAGTGTGCAACAAGTAAGTGTGCCTGGGATCTTCACTTGTCCCTTGCACTGCAGAATTTTCTAGGTCTCTCTGTCTCTGTGTGTGTGTGTGTGCGCGCGTGCGCGCGCGTGCGTGCGTTAGGCATACGTGCATGAGTGTGAAATAATGTCCAGCCTTTCCCCTGTATACTTTCTTCTCTCTACCACACTCGATGAGAGAGTGCATTGAGAGCCTCAGGCAAGCAGTTTTCCTTTCTTGGCACCCTGGGTGAGTCCTGTGCCAGCTTCTCATGTCCTGGATCAAAGGCTGTAGGATTGTCAAGGTCAGGATATTTAAAGTCGCATTCTTGGGAGTGTTCTGGACACTGCCAGCCTCACCCCGGGTGAGATGAGTGTTCAGGGGACAGCTGTCAGTGTCACAGCTGCTGTGAGTGGTAAAGTCCAACAGCACGTGCCTGGCACAGGCATAGCCCCTCCCTCCCTCCCTCCCTTCCTCTCTCTTTCCCTCTGTCCCTCCCTCCCTCCCTCCCTCCCTTCCTCTCTCTTTCCCTCCCTCCCTCCCTCCCTTCCTCCCTCCTTCCCTCCCTCCCTTCCTCCCTCCTTCCCTCCCTCCCTTCCTCTCTCTTTCCCTCTCTCTCTTTCTCCCTCTCTCTCCCTTCCTTTCTTTCTCCCTCTCTCCTCTACCTCCCTCCCTTCCTTCCTCCCTTCCTTCCTTTTTCTGAAAGAAGGTCTTTCTTGTAGCTCTGACTGTCCTAGAACTCACTGTTTAGAGCAGGCTGGCCTCGGATTCACAGAGATCCTCCTTTCTCTGCCTCCCCGAGTGCTGGGATTTCAGGTGTGCACCACCCCACCCAGCTTACCATTGTTTGTTTCTCTTTACTTAGTTCCTAACATTTAGTTCGGCAGTACTTTGTTATTTATTCACTTGGTTCTTTTTGAGGTAGGGTATCTCAGGGCTTGGGCTGGCTTCAAAGTAACTGTAACTGAGGATAACTTTGAACTCCGATTCTCCTGCCTCTGCCTCGGGAGTTTGGGATGACAGGTGTGCACCATCATGCCTGGGGCAGCATCTACTTTATTCCAGAAACCAGGATGTAGCTCACTGGTGGATTCAGACCGGGAGGCGGGGGTTGATGGTGGTTACAGGAAACTCTTCTGAAACAGGACCCTGAGGTGAATAGACATATTTAAGTAGATATCACCCAGCCAACGTTTCTGGAAATGGAATTCACCCTCTACCCTCAAGCAATTAAAGAGTTGTACAAAATGAGCAAGGCACGGTTGTTCGTCCTTTCTAGGCTGAGGAAGGAATATTTGCAGGAATTTCAGGCCGACCCTAGACTATAGAACGAGACATGATTTGTCTTAGTTATGTTTTCTAGAGCTCTGAAGAGACACCATGGTCACAGCAGCTCGTATAAAGGAAAGCATTAAATTGGGGCTGGCTCACAGTTTCAGGGGTTCAGTAAGAAGCCTGATGAATTGGAAGTCATAGCGCAGGCCTGGGATTCCAGAACTTGAGAGGCAGAGGTTGGAGATGGAGTGAGAGGCACTCTGTTTAGACACATCGTTACTCATGCACTAGCCCTCCTGGGGGCAGAGGCCATTCCTTCCTGTCTAGACCGAGGACTGCTGTGAGGAGGTCTAAGGTGGCCCTGGGTGGGTACAGCCAGGATGGCTTAAGGTGTCGTTTGAAGCCATAGCCAAAGTGAAGCTTCCTGAAGCAAAATCTGCCACTGGAGTAGCAGCAATAACACCGCAGTGGGTCCTCGTCTGAGGTCTCCCCAGTCTCTAGGATGAGATTCAAGTCTCTGTGATTGGCTCTGAGACGTCTGGAAGCCTCTGTGATTGGCTCTGAGACGTCTGAAAGCCTCTGTGATTGGCTCTGAGACGTCTGGAAGCCTCTGTGATTGGCTCTGAGACACCTGGAAGTAGACTCAGCTGTCAAGCACACAGCTCAGTGACTGCTCGGGTCTCTTGCTGTCTGTGGAAATGGTGGTATTAGAGTTGGCCAACACCCCAAGGGGTGTTCAAGGACAGCAGCAGTGTCATCCGGCCTCTCAGGACTGGGGAACTTTGAGGGTAACTGTAGCCAGTTGACCTCTATTTCTTCCCAGCTATAGCCACTGCCCTTGCTGCTGGGTTCGGGATGGTCCGACAGCTGTCAATCAACTGTTCAAACTTCTCATTTCTGACAACTTAAGCCACTAAAAAGCAAAACAGAAGCACCACCACCAAAACCACATGAGGGTCTTTCAGCAGAGACCTGTCATGAAATTAATATTTGTTTTTAGAGACAGCGTTTCTTTGTGTAGCTGTGGTTGTCCTAGAACTTGCTCTGTAGACAAGGCTGAGCTTGAACTCACAGAGATCCTCCTGCCTCTGTCACTCGAGTGCTGGAATAAAAGGTGTGTGCCACCACTGCCCATAGAAATTCATGGTCTTTACATTTTTATTTTGAATCTTAGGCATGGCGTGCGTGCCTGCATGCGGGTTTGCACACAGGAGAGCAAGGGTTCACAGAGGTCGGAAGTGTCAGATCCCTTGGAGCTAGCTGGTGGTTGTGAGTCATATGATATGGGTGCTGGGAACTGAGCTGGGATCACTGTGGAATCGAGTGCTCTCGGATGACTGAGCCCCCTCCAGCCACTGAAGATCACACGGATCTATTAGGCTTTCTCTCTGTAATTGAGTATGCTCTTCACAGCTGTGACCTGGCCAAACCTATTGATCTCTTGCCCGGAGAAGACTTTTAATATGCACTGTCCCTAGCGCCTAGAACCAAGAGCTGGGATGGAGCTTCCTACCACTCAGGAAGAATCGCACTAACTTAAAAACAAATCAAAACAAAACCTCACTTTGTATGGGGAAAGTCTGGGGAAGAGTTAGCCAAAAACAGCATGTCTGTCTGTCCTATCCCAGTGTCCAGCTTCATGGCCTGGATGCTGGGCTGGCTGTCCCTGGCCTTATCAGTTCTTAAGTTTTGCATTCTCCAGTGCCAGCCTTCCTGCCTCAGCCTGTGCCTAGGCATGATCCCCAGCAACACCCTGGCAGGGGGCGAGTTTGAGGACGCCCATCTGTGAGTCCCAGCCTGGTTTTTTGGTGGGCATCTGGGTCCCTTCCCCAGACTCTGGCAGGACACCCTTGAACAATTTAGCCGGAAATAGCACGGGGGCGTCTTTCCTTTTTTTTTTTCCCCTAGGCTTTTGGATGAAATTATATTTTACAAATGACTCATTCTTGTATTTATAGCTTCTCCCCAAATGATTCAAATGGTGGTTTGTCGCCTCCCTGTCTCTCGCTGGCTGTTTACTGTAAGGCCAGGTGTGGTTGCCTTGCGAGAGAGTCTTTGCCTCTCCCTGTAATTACGTTTGCCTAAGCCCTGACAAGCGCCCCAGCACATTTAGTCATGAGCAGCCTTTGTTCCGGCACGCTGTGGGGAGACTGTATCTGACATTGACTGCTTAGAATCTGTTCCTGTAGGAAGCACATGGGTGGGGGTGGGGGGCCTGTTCTCAGCGGGGCTGTGACAGAGGGGGCCTTTGTGAGGGCAGAGGCTGGATGGAGCCGCAGTTCTTCAAAGTGAGAAGGCAGGGTGGGCCTCCATCAGCCCAGGCCCCCACCGCCACCGGGGGCCTCTGAGGGGAAACTACTCCTCCACTAAGGAGCAGAGAGGGTAGCTGGTCTAGAGGTGGCTGCGCCCACATTCCAGGCTGCTAGTGTCTTGCTGGGGACCCTTTGTAGCTCCTCCTGAGGAGACAGTCCCTCTCAGGAACAGACCCTCTCAGGGACGGGGAGCTATGGAATTCCCTCCCCTCTCCCCGCACAGAGCTTCTGGCAGGGTCTCATAGTCCTGGCTCCCAGCGTGGATGAGCACTGGCTTGCCTTTCCTTACACAGGCTACCCCTGAGAGAGGGTGAGGGGGCTGTGGCGAGGTCCCATCTTATTCCACGGGTGCCCTTGGCTTCAAAGTCCTCATGACCTGCCTGCCTGTATGCCAGGAAAAATAAAAATCATACCAAACGGGGTGGGGGGGGGGGAGAGAAAGGCGTTTTGGAATTGTAGCGACATTCTCAGAGCTCCACAAACAACCCTCTTCTTCTCAGGGGGCTTAGAGTCTGGGATATGGTGGTCTGTAGATGCTCCCACATGTCTGTGAGTACTGGGAGACCAGCAAGAGGAGGACACACGGAGTGTTCAGGGCCAATACAGAGAAGAGTTACAAAGTTTCCTCCGGGAAGGAGACTTCCAGGGAATCTCCACAGCTCCTTTTTGGCTAAAGTGAAAGCTTGGCTACCTGATGATACAGCTTTCGCTTCAGAGGTGAGGTGGCCGTTGTGTGGGAGGCTACGCTGAGCAACGTAAGGAGCCTAAGGTTGTGCAAGGCCCATGTTGTGTCCCTAGATCCCCTGCTGGGTTTCTGCATCTTGGCACAGCCCGGATGAGTGGGAAAGGGACTGGGAAGGAGGTGATGTGGGAAAGGGTGTGGACGAGTATAACATAATTATTGGTGAAGTCAGTACAAGTCCTCAACCAGATGATTCCCATCTGCATGGAGCTGGGGCCCCTGTGAGGTGCTGGACAAGTCCTGAGTTTTGTTTGATGAAACCAGGAGGCCCAGAAACTTCCTCTGGAAAGCTCCATATTGACCATCGTCTCCTGCAGAGAGGACCAGAGGGTCCTGGTGATGCAGGAAGACCTGGGGAGAGGAAAGATGCTTTGGCATTCATCTCAGTCATGTGACGTGAACTCCTTTCTTGGCCCTGAAGGGAAGAAGAACTTTTGTTGAAGAGAAAAGCTGCCTCCTGCCTCCTGTGGAAAGAGCCAGGGCAGTAAACCCAGCTGGTGTGCAGGCTGAAGGGCAGCCAAAGCAAGCGAGCGCAAGCGACAGGAGCCGCCTTTGGTTTTCAGGAGCTCTGCAGTCTAGCCAGTGGATGTGCTGCCCTTCTTTTCCTTTATCGTGCTCTGGGCATCATCAGAAGGTGTCATTTCCGGACATGTGTTCTGGGCGTACAATTTCTCTTGGCCTATGATTGTCATACTCTGACCCCAGCTACGCTTTTGCTTAGAGCCCTCTCAGTGGCTGGCCAGAACCGTAGGATGGGCAACCTGTCGGCAAAGCTGGATGCTGGCTGGGCATACACGTCAATTGTGGGGCTGGAGAGATGGCTCGGCGGTTAAGAGCCCTGGTTCAGTTCCCGACACCCACGTGGTGGCTCACAACCACCTGTAATTCAGGTTTCTGGGAATCCAACCCCCTCTTCTGTCTTCCACAGGCACCAGGGACACACATGGTACACAAAGTTATATACACAGGTAAAGCACTCGTCACCACCGTCATCATCAAATATATGTTTAAAACTCCAAACACAATCCATATCATGGAGTCTAAGTGTCTTGGCAACATGAGGATTTTCTGGTGCAGACCAGGAGAGGGCATCCTTCTGTCTTTGCTAGGATGATGGCCGGAGGATCCTGGCTGTAGCTGTGTTTTACTGAATGTTGAGGCTTCCTCCTTATTTTCAGGCAGCCGCTTCCTTCTTAGGTTTGAGATATTTCTTGTGCGACAAAGTAGACGAGATGCCGAAATGAGTTTGCACACACTTCTCAAAACGCATTCAGTCTATTATCTTGACGGGGACCTGGCTATAATCTTCCTGTTTTCCTTTATAAGCATTCGAGATAGGTAAAAAACCACACAGCTAATTTTATGACAGATCTCCTGGCATAGAACCTACAGCTGATGCTACTCCAGATGTCACTGCTCGGCGGTTCAAATGCTTCCCGTAGATTTAAAAAGGGCCCGGTAGCAGCAAGGGCAGGTTGAGAGAAAGATAGCAGGCCACCGGTCTGAGAACAGGGGAGGTGTTCTTAGTTCAGGGACCAGCAGGGTTTCAGGGCTGGGCCGTGACTGCAGGTATACAGAGTTGCTGGTGGCTTAACGCCAAGTCCCTCTTGAGGTCGTGCTCAGGTAGTTTTGTTTGTTTGCTTTGATTTTTTGAGACAGAGTTTCTCTGTGTAACAGCCCTGGCTGTCCTGGAACTCCTCTGTAGACCAGGCTAGCCTTGAACTCACAGAGATCCTCCTGCTACTGTCTCCCCAGTACTGGGATTAAAGGCGTGCATCACCACTGCCCGGCTTGTTTTTTTGTGGGTTTTTTGTTTGTTTGTTTGTTTGTTTGAAGACAGGGTTTCTCTGTGTAGTCCTGGCTGTCCTGGAACTCACTACTCTGTAGACCAGGCTGGCCTCAAACTCAGAGACCCTTTGCCTTCTGAGTTCTGGGGTTAAAGGTACGCAGCTTGTTTATTTATTTATTTTTTGTTTGTTTGTTTTGTTTTTTGGGTTTTTTTTCTTATTTAAAAGCAAAGCACCAGGAGCAATTTGAGGTAGATTGTTTGACTATGGGGGCGGGGTGGTGGTGGTGTTAGATGTAAGGATCTGGGTGGTGTGGATGGAAGGTCAGTACTATCTAGAACATAAGATGGCATGCTTTGTTGTTCCAGGGAAGAAGGCCACTTCTGGAGGAGAACATGACTCCTTCTGAGGAATAGGTACAAAGAGCCTGAGGAAGGGCTATTGCGAGATCGATGAGGACTCTGGGTATGCTGAAGGTGAAGCAAATGTATAGGAGAAAGCCATAGGAACTTGAGTTTGCTCTGGATCTGAAGGAGAACAGAATGAGGAAGAAAGCTGACGGTGTGGTCAGGCCTGGAGAGATGACTCAGAGGTTAAGAGCACTAATTGCCCTGCCAGAGGACCCAGGTTCGATTCCCAGCACCCACATGGTGGCTCCAGACCATCCATACATCTCCAGTTCCAGGGGATTCAATGCTCTCTTGCGGCCTCTGCAGGCAGCAGGCATGCAAGTGGCAATTCAGACAGGCAGGCAAGTCACCTATGTACTTAACATAATAGGATTCTAAAAAAGAAAGAAAGAGAGGAAAACTGAAGATTGGACTCAGGAACTTGGGGAAGTTTTGGATGTACGGAATCATTGATAATTCTTCAGAAGAGTAACGTCTGTTAGCAAGTTCTCCTCCTTAGTAACTGCACACCCTGAGAAAGGTCTGCTGCTGGCAGAGCCCAGGGTGCTTAGGTCTTGCTGGGAGAGGACAGCCGCTGTGCAGAAGGGGGTCATGAAGGCTGGGGAGGACAGAGGCAGGAGACCCACACCACAGGCCATTGTGGGAGCCTAAACCCTCTGAGACCTTTGTGGTGGCGTGTGAGGGCAAGTTTTGGAAGGGACTGTGAGGTTGGGGAGGAACGATGGTGGAGTTCCTGCAAGGTGGGGCCCCAGTCATCCCTGGAGTGTGTCTTGGCAGGCACGCAGTGGCTGCAAGGTCTCCTCTTGGAGGTACAGACCGGGCATTTCAGGGGGGCCCTCAGTGGAGCTCTCTGCCTCCAGAATTTCTATAAACATGGGGAAAGGTACTGGTTAGGACACAGAGATAAAGCTAGACCCGAAGCCAAGCCCAGAATGCACCCTGAGCATTCAGAGTACTCTCTCTCTCTCTCTCTCTCTCTCACACACACACACACACACACACACACACACACACACACACATTTTGTTTTTCAAGACAGGATTTCTTTTCTTTTCTTTTTTGGTTTTTCAAGGCAGGGGTTCTCTGTGGCTTTGGAGCCTGTCCTGGAACTAGCTCTGTAGACCAGGCTGGCCTCGAACTCACAGAGATCTGCCTGCCTCTGCTTCCCGAGTGCTGGGACTGACTCAAGACAGGATTTCTCTGTGTAACAGCAGCCCTAGTTATCCTGGAACTTACTTTTAGACCAGGCTGGCCTTGAACTCACAGAGATCCACCTGCCTTTGCTTCCCAAGTGCTGGGATTAAAGGTACCTTTTATTTAATCCTTGCTCAGAACAACACTTTTTAAAACACCTGACCCCTCCTTAGTTCTGGTCTGTAATCTTTCGCACTGGGGCCATGTGCTTTTTGGGCTTTCCAATCGTAGCAGGAACTCAGAGGGGTGGAGGGTTGGGGTAGACAGACAGGCCGGCTGTGTCCACTCAGAGATCTCAGAGGAGCCTGGCTTGGAGAGTGACTGTCCCTTGAGTTTCTGAGACTGCTTGGTGATTCTTGGTCAGTACCTCGGCTAAGCGTAGGCTAGGGGGACCAGTCCTTCCTGGGACTGTTGATTCATCCTAAGATTTCTGGATTGGCTCAGCTCCTGTGGCGGGGAGACGGCTATGAGGCTGGCTGGGACATATCCTTCTGGTCCTCTCCAGTCTTGGCCCAGAGAACCAAGTCTCTGGGCCTGCCTGGTTGGATTCCCCACGCCCTCTACCCCTTTTGTCCTGGTGTTGTCAATTAGTTAGACCCTGGGAAAGAGGTCAGGTGGGGTTCATATTTGGGGAGGTAGTCAAGTGTGCTAGTTGTCACTGAAAGCTTGTAAATGGCTGTTCAAGATGCTGGAGCCTGAACTGGCTGAAGGGTGTGCTGTTTAGAAGGTCCAAAAGCACCCCACCCCACCCCCCACCTCACCCCCAGCTGGGAAGGAGGAATCTCTCTGCAGAGTCAGAAGGGAGCTTGCACTGGGGCCTGGGCCAGCTTTCCCCTCTCCTGGGCCTCTCTGCTCTGGGGGAGTTGCATGCTCTCTTCTACTCAGAGGCAGCTTGGGAAAGGGGTGGGGGGACCCTTTCAGGGAAGCCAGCCTGGGACAGTTCTTAGCTTCAGCTACAGCCCCAGGCCTGAGCCCTGGTGCATTTTCCACTCTGTTATGAACATCAGTGCTTTTTCAAAGGTTGTTTAGGGGAAACACAGAGTCTTGGAGCTTTGCTGTTAGGAGGACCCCGGAGGCCAGTTAGTACGGCACCCCATTATACTGGAAGGCTAATTTAAAGCAGTTGGGTTTGGCAGGATCTAGACTGCCTTTTCCTGCTGAGGCCCCTTTTCCTGAAAGAGACGGTGTCCATGGTGAACCACCGATTATACTCATTCCCCATCGCCCTCCTTGGTGCATTTAAAAAAAAAAAAAAAAAAGAAGCCTCAGAGGTTCCTTTTAAAGGTAACAGAGTTTGTCCATCCAGGGTGTTTTCAGTTCAGGCCTTGATTTGTTTGTTCACTTAAAATCTTGGCTCGCAGCCTCGTCCTCCTCTGAGCTTCATCAGGCTGTGCCTGTGTTGGGAGGAGCAGGAAAGGTTGAAGAAGGAGAAATGGTTAATGTGGGAAATATTGGCGTACCACCGAGAAAAAGGCAGCGACTGATACGGTCCAGGAGCACTGGTAGGTGCAGTGGGCAGGCTCACGGTGCATGGCCGAGGATGGTGGAGCCCTTTGGGGAGTCTTCCCTCGAACAACAGAAGAGACTGGGCAATCCAGGAGATCTCTGTGCAGTGCCAAAGGGGTCTACGCCCTAGAGATGGGTGCAGGAGAGGCCTGAGCTGGGCACGTCCTTGGCATAGGATGCTTTGCAAAGAAGGGCCCTGGAAGCTGGATAGGGTCCAGGGGTGAGGTTGGGTGGGGGTAGAGGACCCGGGCAGGTGGAGGAGATCCTGAACTAAATTATAATTTGCTGGCTTTATCGTTTGGGGGAGTGGCTTAGGAGGCTGCCAACTTTGATTTCACTTTTTGGACAGATCTTTAGGTTACCTCTTATAGCCACCGCCCAAACCCTAGAGACTCAGAGCCTTCTAGAAGCTGGCTCTTGGCAAGAAACCATGAGGCATACACAGCGGGGGGTGGGGGGGTGGGGGGGGTGGGCAACACCTGCTGGGGTGGGCCAGGAGGGGACAGGCGCCGGAGGAGGACAGAGGCCTCTTTCTTTCCTCTGCCTTTTCCTGTGAGGCAGGATCCAGACTCAGGGAGCCGCTGTCCTTACATTGCATCCCCCACTACCCAGCTCTGTGCCAAGCACACGCTAAATACCCCAGTAACTGGATGAATGGTGTTAGTATGTGAACACAAAGGGTGAGCCACTAGAATCCTCTAGAATACTGTCAACCTACAGTGTTTTCCTTCAGGGTTTGAAGAATGACCCAAAACATTTGCTCTCCAGGATGGGTCTGCTCCCTGTAGTGTGACAGGACTCCTGGTGACTCCCTGAGCTCAGTGTGGAGAAAGACCTTCCCGGGGCACAGCGGGGGAGGGGGGGACTCAGAGGATGGCCCAGCTGACCCTTAGCTGCAAGAGTGCTGGCCTGGCTGACCTAGGCTGGAGTCTGAGGTCATGGTCCGTTGATTGGTCACCAAATTGTTCACTAGCATCAAGCTTTCTCCTGCAGGAGGCGACACCCATCTTCTATCTCATTTGTCCCCTGAAGTGGAAAATTGAATAGAATCTAGATCAGTGCTTCTCAAGCTGTGGGTCGTGACCCCTGGGTTGTGTGTGTGTGTGTGTGTGTGGGGGGGTGTCTAACGATCCTTTCATAGGGGTCACCGAAGACCATGGGAAAACACGGATATTTACATGACGATTCATAACTGTAGCAAAGTCGAAGTTATGAAGTAGCAACGGAAATGATTTTGTGATGGTGGGGGGTCACCACAGCACGAGGAACTGGATTAAAGGGTGGCAGCGCTAGGCATCCCTGCTCTAGATGCTGGATGCTGTCTCTGACAGGCTGAGGAGCCTGCCTGGCCTTGGTTACTTGGCGAAGACCATGGCTGTCTTTCTGGGGTCCTTTGGGAGCCCATCTTTGTGGTTTCTGGGAAGGGTGAGGCCCAGAGAGACCCTCCTCTCCCTCCCGCTCTTCTCTCCGGAGGAAGCCCCTCCGTTTCTCTTGGCTTTGGAAGAGTGTGTCCCCTCTGTGTCACCCGCGAGTGTGTGGCCTTGCCCCCCCCCCCCAGTGATGCCTTTCTCTTGCTCCGGGAGTCATCAGAGACACCACCTCTCTTTTAAGATTGAAACTACCTCCACTGGGTCTCAGGACCTTGGTACTGTCTCTCCGAAAGCAGGTGGACTGCACGCGGCCACCCTCAGCTGTGGGAACCGGCATGGTTGACGTTCACGGCCATGCCCTTTCCCACCCAGATTATTTCCCCAAGGGCTCTCCCCTCCTGCTGGGTGTTTTGCGACAGAGAAGCCAGTGTGTGGGGCCCGGTTTTCCTTTTTTTCTGGGAGAAGTTGGGAACGACATGGGTGTCTCTAGCCACACTCTGGCCTGATGGGGGCAGGCCGAGTTGGCCAGGGCTGAGGATGGGGTAGGGGTGAGGTGGGGACGGACACAGACGCCCGGTGGCTTTGTGCGACCTCAGTGGCGGGTCGCGGAAGCAGAGACAGTGCCCGGGATCTGCATTCCCAAACCATGGCAACCCTGAGGCTCTTTGGGGACCGAACTCCGTGTGCACCAGGGGCTGCCACCGCCCGGCCCCAGTGTTGGAGGCCCAGGGCAGAGAGAGGTCCCCGCCCGCACCCCGCGCCCAGCAGCCCAGCTCCGGCCGCGCCCCAACCCTCTGGGACCGGCTCACTGGTGACGGGGCGGGGGCCGGGGAGGAGGCAGCGTTCCTGCAAATCACATGATTTTCCCGCTTATATAAATCACAGCTTGTTTTTCTGAACTGGCTGCAGACTTAAAGGAGCAGTGTCGTCTTTCTCTCCCAAGGGCAGAGGCTTCCCTGGGTGCCTTTGACCGCGGGCAAGCTGGGCGGGAGTGGCTTCGGCTAGGGACGTGTGTCATAGCTCAGGGTTTACGCTTGGCCCTTCCTCCATACCTGGAATATTTCCTTGTGTCGAGGATCAGGGAAAGAACATTACCCCACCAAGGGATTGAGGCCGCCTTTCAGAGTTGAGTCAGCAGCCTCCGTGGACAGGCAGTGTCCCCGAGCAATCGGCTGAAACCCAGGATGCCTGTCTTTGAACCCTGAGCTGGGAGGGGCTAGGAGGAAACTGGCCTGTGGGAAAATTCTGGAAGTCAGGGTTCTAAAGCAGGTGCCCACTCTTCTGATCAGCACTGGCTGTTTTGAGGCCAGCGTATGCGGGAAGCGAAACCCATCCGCGCATGTATCCAGCACCCACTGTCTACCTCCTAGGCACTGGGGGAGAAATAACCATTAGACAAGTGTTTGTGATGAGGTGTGCAGACAGACGCGGGAGCTGGGTCTAGCAGCATAGACAGGGCAGTTTCAATGCCCGTTCCAGGCTAACAGAAGAGAGTCCCTGGCAGTGCAACCCCCCCCCCCCCCCGGACGAGTAGTTTGTGTTAAGGAGTCCTGCAGGCTTTGGGAGGAGGGCGCCTTTGGAGGCCTTGGCTGCAGGTGGGCATGAGGAAGAAAGCAGGCGGGGGACAGCCCGCTGTGTGTGTGTGTGTGTGTGTGTGTGTGTGTGAGAGAGAGAGAGAGAGAGAGAGAGAGAGAGAGAGAGAGAACATGGTATTGGTGGATGAACAGAGTGGGTGCTCTTTTTGTGACATTAAGGAATAAGGAAGCTAGGATTGAGGGCCGGCACTCTGCGGGGTGGCCACTCAGGAGTTCTGGGAGTGTGTGGGGGCTGAGCACGAACTGTGATCCTGTGAAGGCAAGGGGAGTAACAGCACCCCCCCCCAGCCTCCACCCCTCCAACCACCCCCACCCCCCCACCCCCGCCAAATGGTTGAATGCAGGCCAACAGAATTTCCAGGACCAGTAAACGGACAGCAATGTGTAGGATAAATAGGAGGCCCCTGGGGAGGGTGAGGGGAGGCCTCAGTACCTGGATGTTAGGAGAAAAAGAACCAGCAAGCAGGGGTCAGAGCTGTTTCTAAGAAAGAATGAAGGTGATTGCGTGGTTGTGTATTGGGGGGGGGAGGGGTGATGTTGACAGTTGGGTGGTGGAGAGAAAGGGCAGTGTCTTCAGAGGGGGTGGGGCAGGGGAGGCCAGGCACTCTTTACACAGGGCTCAAACAGCAATGCCCAGGGGCCCAGGAGCCAGGGAAGAGAATCTGCATAGAAGAAAGATGCACATCTTCCGAGGAGCCAACAGGGAAGGAGAGAGAACAAGGTTGGGAACACCCAGGATGGCCAGGCTGTGAGGTCCTACGTCCTTGGGGGTAGGCAGGAGACTAGCGGGGCTGCCACTGCCAAGCTGCAATGTCACCTGGAGAATGAGGCCAGTCAGGCTGGGAACAGGCGTCCTCTCCCTCCACACCGTCATATCAGCCATGCAGCTTCTACTTCTTAATTTAAAGGGGTGGTGGTGGTGGTGGAAGGACTCAGGCATTACGCTGGCCCGCCCCTGTCACCTGGTAGAATGCACTCAGGCAGTGCCCTGGTCAGCCCAGGGTTCCATAGTCTGCAAAGGACCCCTTTAAAAGAAAGAGCCCCACCCACTTCTGCTCTTTTTCTGCTCTTTCCTGCCTGGGGCAGACAGGACTTTTCCTGTCTCCCTCTTCTCTTCTGTCCTCTCTCTGTCTCTTTGCCTTCCTGCTCCCTTCCCTTTCTATTAAAACTTCCTACTTAAGCTCTGTCTGCCTGACATGTTTGTCCCCCGCCTTGGTCACCCTCGCCCAACGTGGAATCGGCCCAGGTTCCCCATGCGCTTTATCATGGGGGCGGGTGGTTGCTGGAGAGACGGCTCAGTGGTTGTTGGGAGCACTGACTGTTCTTCCAGAGGACCCGAATTCAATTCCCAGCACCCACACGGCAGCTCACAACTCTCTGTGACTCCAGTTCCAGGGGATCTGCCACTGTCACACCAATGCACATAAAATAAATTTAAATAAAGTATTATAAAAATAATTGTATATCTGTGGATTTTTTGCCTGCATGTATGTCTGTGTTCCATGTGTGCCCCCGACGCTAGAGGAGGCTACAGAGGTGTCCAGACCCTTAGAACCAGAGTTATAGATGGTTGTGAGCTGCCCTGTGGGATGCTGGGAACTGAACTGGGTCCTCTGGAAGAGCATACTAACGGTAACAGAGGGGTCTCCTCTCCAGCCTCCTCTTCAGCGACAGCCTCTGGAATTCAGTTACTCTCTGTTGTACTGGGCCCTGGTTTTCCTTTCTGTCGTTCCTCAGACCTCCTCCAGGATCTGAACTGGAAATGCCCTGTTATAAAGGAAGGAAACCATAAACTCGTCTCCTAAGGGCCTCCTTGTGAAGATAACTGTTACTTCATTTGGCTCATGGGGCCTGGCAAGGTTCAGGAGAGCAGGTGTCGTTAGGTGGTCTTCCCAAAAGGGAAGAATGTTGTCTGTTGTCAAGAGTTCCACTAGCCTGCCTGTCGGCCTTCGCTCCTGGAAGTTGTACGTAAGGAGTCAAAATACACGTGACACAAGCTGTGCGACTCCAGCTTCAGTGGGGTGGGGCATTCTGGGTCATGGTCACTTCTGCTCCTGGCCTGGGGTCAGCTGGAGAAACACGCTTGGCTTTTGGAGTCACTGAGCACCCAGAGAGCCCGTGGCTTTGAATGCAGCTCCCTTCTTTTCCTTTGAGCCACAAAGTTGCTGACTGCGAATCCGGAGCTCAACTAGGGCTTTCACAGATTATTATTGTGCCTGTGGTGTGAGAGCCAGCTGCCATGCCAACAGTTTAGTCTCCTAGGTTGCAGTGGGGTGGACCCTGAACCAGCTGAGCTGGGCCAGCAGCAGCAGGCGGGAGGCCAGTCTTGTCTCAGTGGGATGAACGGCAGGCGGGCCACTCTGCGGATGTGTTTTGGGCCCCGATTTCCTATTTTAATAAATTTCCTTTAGAAAGGAACTTCTTAGCTGGGGTGGTGCCTTTAATCCCATCAGGAACTCTGAGAGTTTAATGTCAGCATGGTCTACAGAGAGAGTTCCAGGACACCAGGATGTTACACAGAGAGACCCTGTCTCGGGAAAGCAAAACAAAAACAACAAAAAAGTTACTAAAAAAAGTCACTTATTTACTTTTATGTGCATTGGTGTTTTGCCTGCATGTGTGAGGATATCACATCTCTTGGAACTGGAGTTACAGCCAGGTGTGAGCTGCCTTGTAGGTGCTGGATACTGAACCTGGGTCCTCTGGAAGAGCAGCCGGTGTTCTTAATGGCTGAGCCACCTCTCCAGCCCCCAAAAGAAGTTTTCAGGTGAAAAGAGCTTATGTCTAGGTAAGGATGCAGCTCAGTGGTGGAGTTTTTGCCTAGGGCGTGCGGGGTCCTGGGTTTGAGCCTTACACACACACACACACACACACACACACACACACACCCCACAGGAAAAGTCTATGCCTTTAACAATTAGATTACTTAAACAGCTAAAATGACTTGCAGTGTTGTCAGGGTGCCAATACACAGGTGGGAGAAATAGCAAAGAAATTGGGGGGAAAGGCTATGTGCATTAGCTTCCTATTTTTGTGGTGGGGACTAAATTCAGGGCCTTGCTCATTTGGAACATTGAACTATTGAACTACCACTGAGATTGCCAGCCCCTGGTTCGCTGTTTTTCTTTTCTTTTTTTCCTGAGACAGGGTTTCTCTGTGTAGCCCTGGCTGTCCTGGAACTCTTGTCTGTAGACCAGGCTGGCCTTGAACTCGCAGAGCTCTGCCTCTGCCTCCCGAGTGCTGGGATTAAAGGCGGGCATTCATGCTTCATTTCTTTATGAAATGGGAGAGCACATCGTGCAGCTGCCCAGGGGCTCTGAACTCCCGCACCCACTCAGCCTTCCAACAGCTGAGACTAGTCACACGTCATGCTGTCTACCTTACCCAGAGGTTGTTCTGCACATTTATGGCTCGTGAAAGACTAAAGAGTGAAAACCGGGCGGGGAGGGGGCCGCAGAGATGGCTCAGCAGTTTAGAGTGCTTGCTGCTCTTCCAGAGTCCCCGAGGCCAGGAAGGGTGGGGTTGAGGCCACCTGTGCCCCAGCTCCAGGAGATCGAACACCCTCTTTGGGGTTAAGTATGAAGGTGCCCACACATGTGTGCACAAAAATGCAGGTATACATGCATAGCCATAAATAAAAGTCATTTTAAAACGAATAAAAACACCTTGAAAAGTCACATCGACAACCCTAAATGTCCCTCTTACAGATCATCTCTCCCTTGAGACTCCTGGATCCAGAACTTGTTATCTGTCTTTATTATGCCATGTTTTGGTCTGTCTTTATTATGCGATGTTTTGGAGGTCTTCTGAGTTTTTCTGAAACTTGCATCTTTTCCTGCATATTACATTCCAGAGAGTTTTCATGCTGATAGGTTTTTAGAGCCAACTAACTCTCACTGCAAATTATTTGAATAGACCACAACTTAAGTGTTCTTTCTGGTCAGTGCACATTAAAGTTGGGCCAGTCCCCACCCCCTCCCTGGGAACATTGCTCAAGCATCTCTTGATGTGGTGTACTTATCATACAGGGGTCTCTTAGGGTCTTCTAAAAGGGGCAGAATTGCTGGTTCATAGAATTTGGAAATCTTCCATGATTCTAGAATTACTCTTCAAAGAGGCTGTTCAAATCGACACCTTTACCCACGGTTACACCCACCAACTGGAGGTACTGTCAGACCTCACCCTTTGGGTGAGTTTGGTCTGAAGAGCTTTCTTGTGGTTTTGTTTCCTTTTCTCTGATGACTCGGGTGAGATTGGCTTTTTTTTTTTTCTTTGCCTTGCAGGTTTCTCTTATGAGAATTGCTTTTTTATCTAGGTTTTTCCTATTAGGATGCTTTGGGGTTGAGGATTTCGCTCAGTGGTAGGGCACTTGTCTAGTTAGCAAGTGCAAGATACCAGGTTCAATCCTTAGCTGGGTGGCGGTGGTCACAAATTACAGAAAGACAACAACAAAACAAAACAAAAAAATCAAAATCAAGGCAACTGTTAGAAATAGTCAGTGTTTGCTCTTTCCTTAATGGACATTTAATGATTCACAGGTATCTCTCCCCTCTATTCCCTGTGTGTGTGTGTGGTGTGTGTGTGTATATGGTGTGTGTGTGTATGTGTGTGTGTATGTCTGTGTGTTTGTGTATATGTGTGTATGTATGTGTGTGGTATGTGGTGTATGTGTGTGGTATGTTTGTGTGGTGTGAGTGTGTGTGGTGTGTGTGTGTGGTATGTATGTGTGTGGTGTGGTGTGTGTATGTGGTGTGGTGTGGTGTGTGTGTGGTGAGGTATATATGTGTGGTATGTATGTGTGTGTGTGGTGTGGAGTGTGTGTGTGTGGTGTGTGGTATGTATGTGAGTGTGTGTGTGCATGTGTGTGTGGTGTGTGTGGTGCTGGGGACCCAACTTAGAACGTCATACAAGCAGACATGCACTTTGCACAAAGCTATGTCTTCATCATCTTCTGCCTTTCCCTACCTATGCCAGCTGTTGAACCCAGGGCCTTGCAGATGCTAAGTAGCCCACAGTCTGTCCTTGCTATACCCCTAGCCATCTTCCTACTTTAAAAAAAATTGGGGGCAGGGACCCTCCAAGTCACTCACTCTGTAGCCCAGGCAGACCTTGAACTGGGAATTGCGAGCCTGTAGAGGAGAGTTTTCTCTGTCTCGCCCCTCCCACTTGATGCTTTTCTCTACCCACTGGGTCCCATTTCTACTCATCTGTGCATCACCGTGTTGCTGTGGCTTACCAGTCATAACCTAACACCTTACCTGTAGTGAGATAGTCCTTCTGTGGCACTGACCACGCCCATTGGGGGGTGGAGCCATGGGCGGAAGTGACCTGTGGAAGGAAGTCTGAGGAAGGGCAGGGAAAAGCTTTTGTTGGCGGGACTCGGACAGGAGAGCATCCGGTGGAACTTGCTGGTGTTCATCTGTCTAGGTTGTAAGTTATTTCTCTCTGAATAAACATCTATTCGGCCTATTTGTTTATCCTGATCCTTATTTAACAGCAATACTTACCTCCCCGGCAGCTACATGGTATCTCTCTCTATTTGGATTTCTCACTTAGACTTACTCTGCTTAGCCAATGGCCAAAACAGCTTTATTCATCAACCAATAAAAGTAACATATTTGCAGTATACAGAAGGACATCCACATCATCTCCCCTTTCCTGTCTAAATAAAGGAAGGTTTTCATTTTAACATAGTAAAATTGTATATGTAACAAAACAGTTATCAAGCAAGAATTGTAGTTACAATATTTAGTCTATTCATGTTTCACAAATCAAAGAAAATACTTTATCATCTACCCTATCTTTGTGTGTCTAGAATTTTATACCTAATTTGTCTTTTATTACAAATAAGGAAAACTATAACTATCTGTCTTTAACTCCATCAAAGGCCCCAGAAGGATATAATATTACCTAAGTAAACAGGAGGTGCAATATAAATAACTTTCAGAACCTTAGAATTGACAGAGACATCTAGATGCCTGGACAGGTACCCAAAGTTCTTCTGTAACATTGGGGGAATCCATCTTTAGCCTGTAGCCCATCGTATCTGGCTGTCCCATCCTGAAGAGCCTAAGTCTTGTACTAAAATGTCTTAGCTAAGATATGAGAGGATAGTAACTGTGATTAACTAGTCTTGGAACTCACTCTGTAGACCATGCTGGCCTAGAACTCACAGAGATATGCCTGTGTCTGCCTCCCATGTGTTGGGATTAACGGTGTAGGCCACCATGCCTGGCTTAGTGTTATCTGGTTAAGCCTCATGTGTCTTGGGTAACTTGGAAGAGGGACAGCTGTGCTGTTCTGAAGGTCTAGTATGTACCTGGCACACACCTAATAGCCAGGTACAGAAAATGGAGGCTCACCTGTGCGCCATCTTGTTCCAGGTCATATGGGTGTAAGTGGCTCCTTACTCTCCTGCCCTGCTCATTCTGGTACATGGTGGCTCTACCATAATTAAGTTGTATCAGGGGAAAGGGTTTGGCTTTCATGAAGGTTTATCAGGAAGGCCTCTAACAAGATGCAATTAGGACATATTTAAACAGATTGCTATCTCAACAGTGAATTTTTTTATTTCTATGTTTTAATGTCAATAACTGGCATAAGTGATCTTTCTTGGAGAACACAGGTAAATGAGCAGTAATTAGAACTGGGCTCTATTGAAAAAAACAGAAAGAAATAGTCTTAATAACCCTGCTCACATGTGAACACTCAACAAAGAAGCCAAGCAGGATTCCACTTCCCTCTCTCACATCTGTAGACCTGGGTGACATTAAACATTCTCTTTGCTCATTTGTTCATTCGATAACTATCTGTCTAAGTATACATTTTGTTTAGCGATTGAGAGAGTGGTGAGTAGACCCATGTACGGCTGTCATGAAGTCTTTAGTTCAGGAGAATAAAAGTCAATAAATAAGGGAACAGGCAAAACATTGAAGCACTTGCCCCAAACACCTTGAAGCGCTGTGGCAATGATATGGGGATAGATTTTATTTGGTGAGGAGCAGAGGTCCTATACACTTTGTACGTGACAAGCTACTACATTTTAAAAAATTTGAGACAGTGTCTTATATAGCTCAGTTTGGCCTCAAACTTGTGATGTAGCCAAGGATAAGCATTTTCTCCTTCTTTTTAAAATTCTGGTTTATTTATTATGCGTTTAGTGTTCTGCGTGCATATACACCTGCAGGCCAGAAGAGGGCGCCAGATCTCATTACAGATGGCTGTGAGCTATCATGTGCTTGCTGGGAATTGAACTCAGGTCCTCTGGAAGAGCAGCCAGCTCTTAACCTCTGAGCCATCTCTCCAGCCCCGCCTTTCTTTTAAAGAATATTTTGTTATTTTTATTATGTATAAATATGTTTATCACGTGTATGTGTGGGTGCACTGCCCAAGGAAGCCAGAAGAGGGCACCAGATCCCTCGAGGGGGTTACAGGTCTTTGTGAGCTTACCTGACATACTGGGAACTGCAGTCAGGTCTTCTGGAGAGCAGTATGTGTTGTTAACTACAGAGCCAACTCTTCAATCCCCACCTTGGGTTCCCCATCCTCCTGCCTCTACCTCCCAAGCGCTGGAGCAACAGATCTACGGAGTATCTGTGTGGTGCTGTGCCTATTAGAAAAGTTCTTTAGGGCTGGAGAGATGGCTCAATGGTTAAGAGGTCTTAACCAGTATATGGAGAAAGGAACAGGCTATTCAAGCACTGCCCCCCATCTGCTGTGTTAGCTCAGGTTGGCCCAGAATTCTAGAGGCTGCTGCCTCTGCATCCCCAGCGCTGGGATTGCAGGCATGCACCACAACACTCCTGGCTCTTTTCAGATCTTTGTAGTTGTCATTTTGAAAATCAAAACAACCTGAAAGCGCCTAAAAAGCGAATCCTTCGTAAATCCTTAGCCGCGCTCATTTCCAGTTCCTTTCCTCCTCAGTAGTTCCTAATGATGCTGCCCCTTTCTCTTCCCACATTTTCTCTTCCCAAGCAGAGCAGAAACTTACAGGCCTTTGGTCACCTGTGGGAGGGGCGTCATGTCACAAGGGGGAGAGAGTAGGAGAAAACCCGAGGTTCAAGTGTCTAGAACCAGAGTGAAGACCCTGCCTTCTTTAAACTGGTATTTGGGTCCACCTGGTGGCCACGAGAGTCTCAACATAAACAAGGCTTCTCTGTCTCCCCCTCGTGGCAAGAGCTGGGACGATGTCCTGGGAACAGACAGGATCCCAGAGAAGGGAGAAGGGACACTATTCAGCTGTGGGGCGTGTCCTGCAGGATAAGGAGAGGGGCTAGCAAACTGAGAGAGCACCTTCTCTAGAGGAATCAGAGTTCTGACCTCAAACTCACAGAGGTCCTCCTGCCTCTGCTTCCCGAGTGCTGGGAATAAAGGAGTATGCCACTACAACCCGATGAGGCAGTTTCTTATTGTTAAAGATTTATTTTATTTATTTGTGCATGTATGTGCGTGAGTGTGCAAGTGTTCGAGCGTGCGTATGTGCAGGAGTGTGCATGGGTGCGTGCCTGTGTGTTTGCAGAGGTCACAAGAGTCATCCCATACCATGGAAGTAAGTTACAGGCCTTTATGGGATGCCCGGCTTGGTATGTAGGCGCTGGGATCTGAACTTGAGTTAATCAGGCTTGGTGGCAAATGCCTTTAACTCTGGTCAGTCTTGTTGGTCCCATTGTTACTATTTTCAATGAGGAAGCAAGGCAGAGAGATTGAGATCCCCAGGAACAGGAGAAGTGGTGAGTGGTGTGCTCTGAGGCCCAGGCCTGTGGACTCTGTACAGGAACGGGGGTGGGGCGGATGCTCCAATAACCAGTGCGGGAAATGCTGAACGAGCATTTGTTTAATCCATGTGCTGGCGGATACCAAGCATGCAAGCTAACCACCTTCGTCACCTCCCCCTGCCTGGGAATAGAGCAGACAGCACACCTCTGGGTAGGAAGCAGTGGCAGATGGGATCCTGAGGATCTGAGACGACTTTGCAGAGGAATTAAAATTTCGGACTTGAAAACGGGGGAGATTATCCTGGATAATCTCCAGAGTGGCCTGTGTTATCTCTCGAGGATGTAAAAGGATGAGGCAAGGCGGTAAGACAAGAGGAGAGATTCCAAGCTTTCGCTGGTCTTGAGCTCCAGTTTTAAGACAATATATTATTATTATTATTATTATTATTATTATTATTATTATTAATTTTAAGACAGTCTCTATGTAGCCTGCCTGTCCTGGAACTCTTTATATAGATCAGGCTGGTCTCGAACAGGTGTGAACCATCACACCTTGTGCAGCCTGTGCTCTTAACCGTGGAGCCGTCTCTCTCACACCCTCTTGAACTCTGATTTTAAGGAAGGAGGATGGACCTCCTCAGCTCCCTGGAACAGCTGATGATGCCAGCAAGGACTGAGACATCTGTTCCTCACAGATGTGAGCCCTGTCAACAGTCCAGAAGAGCGAGAAACGGATTCTCTTCTAGAGCTCTCTCAGGAAGACAGGCTTTGCTGACCCACCTCGACTCCAGCCTGGTGAGGCTGTGGTAGTCGGTGACTGTAGGAGTAGAAATACAGAGAGCTGACCACTGCTCGGCTTAGTCAGCTGAGAACCCTATGGAAGCCTTGCTTCTTCCCCTAGAATTAACCAGGACAGAAGACAGAGGGGTACCAGGGCCAAGGATGCTAGAAGGAACAGGTTGTACGGTCCCAAATAACCTCTGAGGGAAGTGTTAGTTACCTTGTGATATCACATCCTGCATTCACGTACTAAATTATCACACTATACTCTGTACATACCCAATCAAATAATTGATCCTCCAGCACCATAAAAATTAGTGAAAGGGAGGAATACACACACACACACACACACACACACACACACACACACACACTTGAATATACTCAGGAGTGTTGTAAGCCCACGAGAGCCGTGGTCCACTGGAGCAGAAACCTTTGTTGATGGTAAGACAGAAGAAAGCTGTGCCCAGAGGAGACACAAGTAGCAGGAGATGACCTAGTTAATGCTGCTATCTCCACCATGGCTGTCACATGTCCCGGGAGAACACTCAGCTGGGCTGCACCACACTAATTCAGTTTTAATGAGATGAGTCTCTTAGACCGTTCCAGGTGGATCTGTGATTGATCCTGGAATGAAAGCCACACCGTGGAGCATGACAGTCACTCTTCATCAGATAGCCATGGACACCTGGTG
This sequence comes from Phodopus roborovskii, assembly GCF_943737965.1. Classification (NCBI taxonomy): domain Eukaryota; kingdom Metazoa; phylum Chordata; class Mammalia; order Rodentia; family Cricetidae; genus Phodopus; species Phodopus roborovskii. Next base: position 2,352,022 of record NW_026125489.1, read on the forward strand.
ATCTGAGGGCCACTCTGAAAAATTAAAAGCACTCAGAGCCGATACTGATTTTTTTTTTTTTTTTGCATCAGTGTCTCGAGGAAGGAAATGAAAACCACATAATTATTTTTAGTAAATGAAAATTTACTAAATTTAGTCGACTGTGACACTTTTGGAGATCACTAACATTACGAAGGCTTTCTATTGCCTCTCCAGGAGCAATGTGCCAGCTGCTTAGATAGTTTTAGTAGCCACATTAAAAAGAAGAACAGGACAGGCTGGGGGGCGGGGGTAACACTTGCCTTTAATCCCAGTATTCAAGTGGCAAAGGCAGGCAGATGTCTATGGGTTCACCCTGGTCTATGTAACAAATTCCAGGAAACCCAGGGCTACATAGTGAGACTGTCTCAAAAAAAAAAAAAAATTCACGTTTTTGTATGTGTGTGTGAGTGTGTGCACGCGTGTGTGTCTGTGTAGAAAAGTACACCGTGGCTCATGTGAGGACAGCTTGAGGGAGTTGGTTCCCTCCTTTCATCCTGCAGGCCCCGGGGATTGAACTCAGGCCATCAGGCCTCGTGGCAACCAACTTTCCTGCTGGCTGAACTCTGTCTGACTTCCATGCTCTATGGCTTTTTCCTATGCCCTTAGTTATGGAGATCCTCCTCTTACCCTCCGTTTCCTATCCTCTCCACCTCTACCCCATTCAATCCTTCACACAGCGAGTATTCCCACCCCGGACCTTCGCCCCCAACCTGTTTCCCTATACCCACTTCCGCCCTTTGCCCTCCCCAAGTCTCCCTGGCTGTGACAGGCCTGGCCGTGTTTCTTGTTGGCAGACTGTGGCCTTTGGGATTTTGCGCTTTTAAGTGGAGCTTGATGGGCCATATTGCTTGGAGCAGGGAAGACCGTGGAGCTGAGCATTGCAGGTGGTGTCGGCTAAGCTCAAGAGGTTTCAGAAGAGAAGACTATTATAAGTGGTGGGCATTTCCAGAGAGCTGTCATAAAGACCCTTAACGATAGAGCCATCGCCCCAGCCCTCAGGTTTGCATTTCTTAACGGCCACATCTGCTTTGACATCCTCTCTCCCAGGCTGGCTTCTTAATGTAAGCCAATTTATGGACTTGATGTCTGCATCTCACCCCTATAGAGGGATGAAGCCTGGCATCCCGCACATCAGCCAGCTCGCTCGCTCCTTCTTCCCTCCCTCCCTTCCCCTTCCCTCCCTCCCTCCCTCCTTCGCGTCATCGTCCCTCTCTATAAATTGGAAAAAATTCAGTTTCTTTTTTTCACTTGCTACTCTTCTCGGGCTACTGACATCTCTTTTCCTTTATGGCCAAACTTCTGGAAAGACTTGTCTTCACACGCTGCATCCAAACTCAGGGCAAACATGCCTTCTTGTTCCGGAGATTCTAATATGAGAATTACATTATCCTCACACATATATGAAAGCACCAATACACAAAGTAGTTTCCCCCAAACCAAACTTACTATGCAAAAATGTTTCTACAGAGGAAAAAAAAAACCCTCATAGCTAATACCTGAAAATTTTAATTTGCCTCTGGGTACCTTGGTAACGAGTTTGTTTTTTTTCTTTTAATTTGCACAATTGGAAAAAAGGGATAATTTATTTACACTTACATGAGAACACATTGTTAAGTAACTTTAAAATTCTCAACTTATATTCTGAAAAAGGAGACAGCGAGAAGCGACCAGCCTTTCCGGCTCGCCTCCGGTTGCCTTGGTAACGGCCAAAGCGCCGGGTCAACTCTTCCCAGGATGCCGCGCGCCTTCCCACTTCCGGTGCTGGGCCTCCAGGTGACTCCTTCCGGAGCGTGGCGGCTCCCTACGCTGCGCCGTCAGCGATCTGCGTTGGCGTCAGTGATGCGGGGAGAAAGTTTCACTTTCGCCAGATTTTTGTTGACGCTGGATAAGTGGATCGGATGTTGGTTACTAAGCAACCGCGGGGGGCGTGGCGTGGTGGTCCACCCCATCCCAGCTGTATCGAGTTCGAGACCGGTCTAGATCACAATGTGACATCTCGTCTGGAAAAATGCAAAAGCAGGGAGGGGGTGGTGACCCCACGAAAGAGCGCTTGCCTAGCCTGCGGGCCGCCCTTGGATTAATGCTGTCTTTTATTATTTCCTTATGTTTTAAGGTTATTTTATGTGTGAATACAGTCGTAATGCAGTGCCCGAGGAGGACAGAAGAGGGCGTCAGATCCCCTGACAGTGGAATTATAGTCAGCTGTGAGCCATTATGGGACTATTGGGAATCGAACCTGGGTCCGCTGCAGGAGCAGCAATCGTTCTTAACCCACTGAGCTATCTCTCTAGCTTACCAGTTAAAATAAAAATAATACATAAATAAATGCCCTGAATCAAAATCAGACCAAACACCCGACTCCCTAAAATAGAAGGATGTATGTAACTTGACTCGGTGTTCTGCAGTGTAAATACATTGCTGCACACCGTAAATATAATTTTTATTTGTCAATTATAAAACGGAATTAAATGTTAAGAAGTTAAAATGTGGGGCTGGAGAGACGGCTCAGAATTTTAGAGCACTGGCGGCTCTTGTAATAAGTGGTCTTGCGTTTATTCCCAGGAACCGTATGGTGATTCACAAGCATCTATAATAGGATCTGGTGCCCTCTCCTGGCCTGCAGGCAGAACACTGTATACATCATAAAGAAATCTTACAAAGTTAAAATGTTATAAAAGGCTTTAAATTATATGTAACGTCATCCATTACTGAGATACTGTCATTCATTGTCCATAATTTTTTTTTGCTTTAGAAAGATATGTTTTTGGGTTAGAAATAAAATGAAAGCAAATGTAAAATAACAGGAACCTCCAGGCCCTGTCTGCACAAAAACCACCATTGTGATTGGCCACTTTGAAGGGGGCCTTCTTTTTATGCTGTTAGTAAATAAAAATTCAGAACAGAATCAACTGTGCTATTTTATAATGTAAAAAAAATATTTATTTGAAAAAGACTACATAGTTGCACATGCGATTTTCTACCTCTTCCTGGATATTTAGTCTGTTCCTATCCTTTTCGCTCTTAATTAGTGCTGTGATGTAGCAATGGAAAGGTTTAGAGAAAGAAAGGACCCACTCTCCTTTTCTTTCCTTTCTTTCGTTGAGACAGGGTGGCATCCTGTAGCCCTGGCTACATTGTAGACAGAGACTTGCTGGTCCCTGCTTCCTGAATCCTGGGATTGAAGGTGTATGCTCACAGAGAACCGTGAGTGTGCCGTGCGGTGTTATTGCCGGTCCTTGGGGTCTCTGGTGCTTTCTCCTTTTAACTCTTGTATTTATCCCCCCACTTGTCACAGAATACCTGTTTCCTTCTCCCCGCAGGGGAGCTGTGGGTGAAGGTACAACGAGGCACCTCTCAACCTCTTACAGTTAATTTTTGTGGTTATTAAGGCAGCACATACTGTAGGATGTTAAGGGCACGTAGGAGCTGGGGAGGTGGCTCCGTGGGTAAAGGTCTGTGGTGATAGCATGAAGATCTGAGTTTGAGTCCCCAGAGCCCATCAATGCTGGGTGTGGTGGTGTGGACACCTGAGGTTGTCCTTGGATCTCCACACATATGCTAAGGCATGTGTGCACCCAAACTCTTGAGTGCACATGCACACACACACACACTTACACATGTGTGCATACCCTCACCCAACCATAGTTAGAAAATTCAGAAGAATGCAAATCACAGAATATAATACTTTGATGACACTGATATTCTGGTATAATTAATTTGATTTTTCTCTCTCTGTTCTTTCAGAATTGAACATTGAGAGGTGTTTTCTGGGTTAATATTGTAGTTTTTAGTTTGCAGTTTTGATTATTCATGTGGCCGAGTAATATGTCAAGTGACCTTTCAAATCTTTTCTAGGTATGCTGGCTAGTTTTGTTTCTCCATGGTCTCTGCTCCCATTCCTGCTTCCAGGTCCTTCCATGATGGACTATAGTCCATAGTGATAGACTATGACCTGAGAGGTTAAGTAAACCCTTTCCTCCACAAGCTGTTTTTCTGTCAGTGTTTGATTACAGCCATAGAGAAGCAAACCAGGACAGGAGCTTATGGTCTGTGGGCTGCGGATCCTACCCTGTCTTTTTAGCTGTCTTCTAGTGTTCTAAACTAACTGAGCTGATTTTTATTTTTTCCAAGACAGGGTTTCTGTGTATAGTTTTGGAGCTTGTCCTGGAAGTTGCTCTGTAGACCAGGCTGGCCTAGAATTCACAGAGATCCACGTGCTGGGACTAAAGGTGTGCGCTACCAATGCCCTGCTCTGAGCTGAATCTCAGTGGCTTATTTTTTTTTTTTTTTAGATTATTTATGTTTTATGTATGACTGTGTTGTCTGCATGCGTCTATATGCACTCTGTATGTGCCTGGTGTTCAGAGAGGTCAGAAGAGGGCGCTGGATCCCCTAGAACTGGAAGTTATGGACTGGGTGCTGGGAACTGAACCCAGGTCCTCTGCAAGAGCAAGGATCGCTCGAGCCATCTCTTTACCCTCATTCTAATCTGCTTTTCCTTAAGACGTGGTCTTATGTGTCCCAGGCTGGCTTTGACCTTGCTCTGTAGCCGAGGTTGACACTGAACCCCTGACCCTCCTGTCTCTACCTCCGGAGTACTGTTTTTACAGGCACATTTTGCCACCGTGTCTGTTTGTGTGGTTCGGGGGACAGAACCCCGGCCTCCTCAACTAAGTTTCATCTTCAGCCTCCTTCTGTAGCTGGGTTAATTATTTAGCTTTGCTGAACTCCTATCTGAAAATCAGGGCTGATAATATTTCACAAGGTTGCAATGAGGAGAGGAAGTAACATACACAAATGGAACTCAATAAAAATCTAGTTTTTGGCTTATAGCTTTATTAGTCTGTAAATACAGGTATTTGTATGGTATTGCAAATGAGCCAATGTCCTCTGCTTCCCACTCAACTCATGTTTACTGAGCACCTGTGACATCTAAGTGCTGTTCGTAGTTCTTAAGGCCTCGTACGCCCATTTTTCTTAGACACTTAAGTTTCCTACAGAAAACATTCGCTGTGGTTCAACTTCAGTAGTTTTCTTATTCTTTGTTTTCTCAGACTCTACCATCCTGCCTGGCTCGGGGTAGCAGGTGCTGAATAAATGTGTGAACTGAGCTGAATAATTTATCGGGGAAAGGAAAAACAAACGCACCGCACACGCGCATTAAACAAAAGCCGGAAGTGTGTCATGAACGCACTAACACATACAAAGTGCTTTGAACTGCAGAGCAGACAACATTAATCGCCCTGGCAATCCCCTGGGGAGTAGGGAGGCTTAATCTGGGGCCTGATTATGGGTACCGAAAGGCGTCACCGCGTGAGCTGAGGTTTGGAGGAGGAAGGAAAACTGTTTATCTTACCACTTATTTGTGCTGGGGTTGAGGAACGGGTCCCCATGCGCTAGATTCTGATGTGACCCAGCAGTCTTTATTGTTCCCAAAGAGTTTCTGGAAACACTGCCTTTAATTTGGTCTGAGCGGGTAGTGGGAACCAGAGACACGGGCAGAGGTCAGGATGGGACGATGGCAGAGACCTTCAGCTGCAGAAAGGCACTTAGGAGGAGAGGGTGTGTCCCCTAGACACCCTTAGCTGTTGAGGAGGCAGCAGGAGGCCGAGAAGGTGCACTTAAAAACAGGCCAACCAGCCACCGGACAGCAGCAATGAAGATGGCCACGAGGCCCCGCCCACGAACCCCGCCCACGAGCCACGCCCATCCAAAGCCCCGCCCCGAGCTGCGAGTGGCTTGCCTACCCTGCTGGAGTGCTGAGGGCTCGCCGGTGGCGGAAGCGGCGTCCCCGGGTCGGAGGAGCCGGAGGAGGCGGCGGCCAGGCCTGCGGGCCGCATGGCTGCAGCTCCGGGCGGTGGCGGGTCAGGCCCCGCGGCGGGAGAGCCGCTGCTGCAGCGACACGACTCCGGCCAGGGCTCGCCCGAGCCGCCGGCCCACGGGAAGCCCCAGCCGGGCTTCCTCTCCAGCCTCTTCACCCGGGACCGGAGTTGCCCGCTCATGCTCCTGAAGACGCTAGAGACGAGTAGGAGCGGTGACCCGGAGGCTGGGCCGGGGGTGGCATCAGATCCCGGGGGCGAGGAAGGGCGGGGACCCCGCTGAGCCCCTGAGCTGCGTGGGCCGGTGGGGGCTTGGGCACTCGCGCACCACTCCCGCTGGTGAACGCACGGGTCGCACTCAGTTTCTTATGTAAGTAGGGGCAGCAGGGGCCGGGTGCCGGCGAGAGCTGGGGAGAACCCGTTAGTAGCCTTCCCCGGGGCGGGGGTGTTCTTTAACCTTCGCTTATTGCAGTGGGGACGGAGGAGAATGCTAGAGTAGAAACCCTCGAAAGACCCCGCGTTTATGCACCTGATTGGGCTTCGCTGGGGAGAGCGCCCCTCGTGTCCTCAAAGAGGCCGGGACTTCTACAACGTCTGTTACCACCGCCGCGGGTCAGGTTGCCACTGAGCTGTTTGTCACCAGTCCCAGGACACTGCTCAAGAGCCCTGCCCCTTTGCATCCGCATAGATTGCCCGTCCACTTCAGATTTATTTAGGAGAGTTAAATGTATTTGTCCCAGATAATAAGGTTAACGTCTAGCAGTGTTGGTCGTAACTCTAAATAGTCAACTGATCAAAGGTGTTACTCTCTTCCTTTTTAAGTTTATTAAATTTGTCTTTATTTTATGTTTTGCCATGGGTGTCGGGCCCCCTGCAACTGTAGTTACAGACAGTTGTGAACGGCCATGTAGGTGCTGGGAGTTGAACCCCGGGTCCTCTGGAAGAACAGTCAATGCTCTTAACCGCTGAGCCGTCTCTCCAGCCCCTTTCTCTCTTCTTTGTAAAAAGTTTTTTTTTTTTTTTTTTTTTTTTAAAGATTTATTTTAGGTGAATGATTGTTTTGCCTGCCTGTGCACTGCCAGCATCCCTGGTGTTCAGGTCTGTGAGCCACAGTGTGGATGCTGGGACCCGAACCTGGGTCCTCTGCAAGAGCAGCAGGCTGGCTCCTAACTCCTGAGCCATGTCTTTAGCGCCCCCTCCCGCCCGGTGAAGACTGAACCCAAGGCCTTGCCCTCAATAGGCCAGGCCGTACCACTGGGTTCAAATCCCTAACACCCTCCTCCCCGTTTTTCTTTCTGGTTAACCACAGACGCACACTCTTCCAGTTACTAACCCCCACTGGAGAACTCGTTGGCATGTTCTTTGCTTGGCATGTCCCATTTGGAATGTGGTACTCAGAATGGGGTATGAGTTACCACAGAGAGCATTGTAGGTACCGCCTTCCTCAAATCTAGGCTCTATGCTGCTTTTTGCTTTTCTGACTGTGGCCCAAGATTCCCCTGGTCTCCTAATATACTCTGTAACACAGTGTTTAGTCATTTAAACAAAACCAACCTTTGATACTAAGATGCTTTGGTCTTTGTGTTTATGTTTTATTTCATTCAAGACTTGATTTGGTATTAATTTACATGTTTCATACCCATTTAAAAATCAGTTTTCAGGTAATATTTGTGAGTTATTTTTGTGACGTCTGCTGTCTGCTGAGTTTTCTAATGGACAAACTTATGACTATCTTTGTAGACCCATATGTCAAACTTCTACTGGATGCTATGAAACACTCAGGCTGGTAAGTAATCTTTTTTAAAAATGCCACTGTATATTCTGGAGCCCCCAGAAGTGAGGTTACAGAGCTATTCTGCTTGAGATGTCTCATTTGGGAAACAAAGCCTCCTCGCCCAGTGGCAGCTACATGTCCTCCAGGCTGGCCTGTTCTCTTCCACTGTCTTTTGTCCTGGCCCAGCCTCTGAATATTAGTAAAGAGCAATATTTACAGTTTGTCCTGAAAGTCATTCCCGAACTCGGCCCTTCTATTCCTCCAGCCTAGGACACTATGGTGAAGAAACCTTAACTCGGAATAATTAGTAGGATGCTTCCAGATATTAACTCAGAGTGGATTAGGGGAAATGTCTTCTCATAGCTGCTTTTTAATACCCTGACCCAAAGGCAGGACTCCATCATATGTCCAGTGTGGTCCTAGTTAAGTGACCAGCTCCTGGATGGATTCCTTCCAGAGTACGGAACCTGCAGGGATGATCTCTCTCATTGTACAGGCGAGAGTCCCGACTGTTAAATGGCTTGCCAAGTTCTGTAGGTGTTAGCGCTGTGCTGTGTGGACCAGGGTTTGTTGTAGACTATTATTTTAAGGTGTGTCACTTCTGTTTATACTCCGGAACATTTGTTTAATGATGCAAAGATGTGTTTAATTACATAAATTTCACCTGCGGTCAGGAGGCTGGGCCAGCAACGAGCTGACAGGAAGTGGCAGGGAGGAGCCAGGTGGCCGAGGAGGAAAGGCGAGATGGGGAGCTGCTTGCTATTCAGCAGAATTTATCTCAGCCTTTGAATCTTGAGTTCTCTGGAGGGACAGAGATTTAGATAAGTTCTCTGGTAGCTGTGGAAGAGTCCGTGCCTGAAGGAACAGAATTCCCTCAGGCTGCAGCTCTCCTCTGCAGAGAGTTGAGGAGTTGCAGTTTCTGATCCCGATAGCCGTGGAGTAAGAGGCAGAAACAATGTAAAAAACGGGACAAGGAGTGATCGCTTCATACACGGTGCTTACATCTCTCCATGCTTCCCAGTGCTGTTAACGAAGGGAGACACTTCTCTTGCGAAGACTGTGATGGAAACGTCAGCGGAGGGTTCGACGCTTCAACGTCTCAGGTGGGTGTCTTTACTCCCTTCCCATACCTGCCAAACACTTCTCACACGCTGGGCGTTCTATCTGGTAGACTTTGCATAGGACTTCAAACAAACAAACAAAACAACAAAAGAAAAAAAGAAAAACAGTCACGGTCCTTACTCTCTAGGGGAGAAGACACAAACTCCTTAAACAGGACATCTGAGAACTTGAGGCAGGTAGGATATGGGGAGTGGTAACTCTCTGTTCCTGCAGCAAGCGGCTGAGAAATTGAACTTGTAATGAGGAATGAGTTATTTGGGCCCACGGTGTCAGCCCATGGTCAGTGGACCCCATTGCCTTTGTGGCCTGTGTCAAGTCCGAGCTTCATAGTGGGACCTGTGTCTGTGGGCGTCAAAGTCACCACAGCCCCTCATGCCCAGCGATTTAATTTCCTCCACTGCGCCCCACTTTCTGAAGTACCGCAGAATAACCAACCTGTCCTTTGGGGCAGGAGAGAGTGGTTAAGAGAGAGCACTGGCTGCTTTTCCATAGGACAAGGCTCAGTATCCAGCACCCACATGGTGGCTCACAACCATCTGTAACTGCACTCCCAGGGGATCCAACACCCTCTTCTGGCCTCTGCAGGCATGGGTGTGGTGCACAGACATACATGCAGACAGAATACATGTAGGCATTAACCAAAAAAAAAAAAAAAAAAAAAAAAAAAAGAGTAAACTTGGAGGTGGTGCTCGCCTTTAATCCCAGGGAAGTTGAGGCAGGTGGATCTCTGTGGGTTCGAGGCCAGCCTGGTCTATAGAGCGAGTTCTAGGACAGGCTCCAAAGCCAGAGAGGAAAAAAAAAAAAAAAAAAAAAAAAAAAAAAAGGAAACCAGCCCTTTAATTCCTACGCCTGTGGAGGATAGTCAAGGTCCACCATGATAGGTCAGTGACATGTTGCTTGAAAGCCTCTAACAGATTCAGCTAGAAGACAGAGTCCCTGCAAAGGCAGACAAGACACACGCTGTCTGTCAAGCAAGAGGCTGGGAAACTGCAGGTACGAGGGATACCATGCTGTGTGTGTAGCTAGAGGGTGTGAACACGGGAGAGAAGGGTCTAGAATTGGAAACCAGTGTGGGCTGTGTGGTGGGCGGCTGTGAACGCTGAGGCTCCCACAAAAGGTGAAGTTCGTTTGGGGTAGGGGAGAGCTTTCCTGTTACAGATAACGACTGCATCCATCTTCTAGAATAGTGATGAGGATTGAATTAGGTTGCACATTCAATTTTATTATTAGTTTAAGTCACTAGAGGGTTCCCACAGAATATTGGAGGTGGCAGGTTGGTCATGTGACGCGATGAAGGTTGTTGGAGTTACCGTATGTAACTGCTACAATCTGAGTATATAATCTACATTTAACCCCACTTAAGTGCTTTCATCGGGAGAGTTTTGTGTGCATTTGGTTATTCATAACTGTCTACAGAAATGTGGGTGAGCACTGTGGGTTTTATACTTGAGTTGGAATCCTAGCCCCTCCGCTTATTAGCTGTGGATTCGGGCAAGTTGTCCTTCTTGCTTTTAGTGTCCTCATTGGTAAATTGGTAATTGAGTTATAAACAGCTCCCAAAGGCTCTTGGTAAGTTTGCCCACTTTCCTTCGGCGGTTAAGTAGAGTGAGTGTTTGGAAGCTGGGGTAATGTCTAGGTCAGTAGAGTCTTTGCCTAATGTACATGGACCCTTTAGCTCATCCTCGACACCGCATAATCCATGCCTGGTTGTACACACCTGTAATACCAGCACTCGGGAGGTAGATGCAGGGGATCAGAAGTTCAAGGCCAGCCTCAGCTACATAGAGAATTTGAGACCATTTGGACTAGAGATGCTGTCTTGGGGGAAAAAAATAGAGTGAAAATTTAAACTCTCAATTCTCGGCAGTGTTAGTGTTAAACACACTATGCCAATCTATCTTGAATTGGGATTTTTATTAAGTCTTCCCTTTGTCCAGGAAATTAGAAGACCCGTGTGGTGTGTGTGTGTGTGTGTGTGTGTGTGTGTGTGTGTGTGTGTGTATGGGAAGCTTCTGTGTAGCTGATACCCAGATCAGAGGAGTAAGATGTTCCCAGGACTTCAAATACCTGTGTGGTCCTCTCGACTTGAATCCCTTACCCTGACTATGGGCATTTCCCCCTGCTTTTCTGAGTTTTCCCACCCACATGTGCAGTCCAATATTGCTTTGTTTGGACCCTTGCTTTTGTGCCTCGTACAAAGACTGTTTTGAGTTATATGGAATGTGTACAGGGTGACTATGAACTTCTGGCCCTGGTGGGACAACATTTCTGGTCTGCCATGATGAGCAGGGTTGGGTGGTAGAACCCAGGGCCTGGTGCATTCTAGGTGAGCACTCTACCAACTGAGCCATATCCCCACAGCGTAGGTCTAAGTTCAAATGTCTGAGAAGCCTATCCCAGCTGGCCAGATAGGGCCTGGCATTCTCATGGTGTTTGCTCGGGACTGTCAGTGTATGTATTATTCTGGAAAATATCTATTAATTTCTGTCTCCATTAGTAGATATAAGTCACTTACTAGATCTTAATGAATATTAGTTGAGGCAGTTAATGAATGTATATAAAGTTTCTGGCATCTACTAAGTGTCAGGCATGCGGTAAATGCAACTATTATGATTGGGACTCTTTACATGGTGATTTATTATTTATGATTTATTGGAGCTTGCCTGAGGATTCAGAAAGCAAAGTCAGCCACAAGCCATAGAAGCCAGGCACACACCTTTAATCCCAGGACTCAGGAGATAAAGGCACCCAGACCGATCTGTTAGTTCAAGGCCACCCAGGGAAACATTTAGGGTGAATCAGTCTAAAAGAGAATTAGAGTTCACACCTTTAATCCCGGGACCAGTGAGAGGTATTTAAGACAGGAGCAGGGTCTCAGAGCTGGCATTCATTCTCCAGCCACACTGAGGATAGGGAGGCATTGGGTCTCAGGGTTCCGCCGGCCATGTTGTGGAGAGCATAGCAGCCTGGGATTACAGTCTGGAGGTTTGGTGAAGCCAGTATGAGAGCTGGTGACAGGCTGTTTGCTTTGCTGATCTTCAGCTTGACGCTTGGACCCCAGTATCTGTCTCTGGGTCTTTTTTGTGCTACACTCTGTGTCTTCCTTACTCTGCCAGGGTCCTGCGTGGCATGCCACCGACCTTTTGCTCCCCTCTCTGAGGGTCTTTCCTGGGAACTGATCCTCATTCTAGCTGGATGGGGGTGGTGTTAGCCATTGTTCATCCACCACTTGCCCTGAGAAGAAGTACTTTACATATGTCCTCACTCAGCCCCGGGTTCTGTGCCATCAGTCATCTCCTCTTTACAGTTGGGGAAACCGAGGCACAGAGAGGCTAAGGAACTTGCTCAGGGATGACCTAGAAACTTGGAGGCATGGCCCAGAACACTTAGTGTTCTTTCAGAGGACCCGACTCCACATCTCCGCACCCTTGTTGGGTGGCGCAGTCACCAGTAAGCTCAGCTCCAGGGGTGTAAGGTCCTCTTCTGGTCTCTGGCTGCCCACATTCCTGCCCATATTACTCCCTAACAAAAGATATGAAAAAAAAAATATGAAGACATTGTTTGCCCAGCTTGCTAAGCTAGCAGGGCCCGGATCTGTGCTTTCAATATGGCTGCTTTGCCCCAGAGCCTATTCTTAGAACCACAGAGCCATGGCATCGGGGCAAACTGGTATGGTCAGCTCAGGGGTTGCCGTATGTGAACGCATGCTTGTTTGGCGTGCTGGCATGGCCTAGAAGAGGGAGGGGTTAGTCAGCAGAAGTGGGGCTTGGGTTGTGAGGGGCTTCCCGCAGTTGGCGGGCAAGAGAGAAAGTGGGGCCCACACGAGGGGCAGAATTCAGAGCGTGCAAACTTCTCCTGTTTTCGTGTCTCCCAGGTTGTTTTGTGCCAGAATAACATCCGAAGTCAGGCTCACATGAGCAGAGTCGTCACCCACGAGCTCATCCACGCGTTCGATCATTGCCGGGCTCATGTGCACTGGTTTACCGATGTCAGACATCTGGCGTGCTCGGAGGTGAGGCTGATCGTGGAGACATTTGTTTTCCCCGGAACACCGAACCCTCTATCCAGAGGCAACTGCTTAAGCATATTCCTGTTTAAGCACATTGCTGTTGCGACTTCTACATAGTCTCTTTGTAGACTCGCTATAAATGTTATCTTCAAGACCTAATAGTAGTATCGGCTGGTTTAAATCGTAATAAGCTACTTCTCTTGGGGTACACTGAGGGCTAAAGGTTATGCATGTATGGATTTTTTTAAGAATTATTCATTTTTATTGTTCTGGGATTTGAATCCAGGGCCTCTTGTACACTACTCAAACTCTTAAGTTAACTGAGCTAAACTCCTATTCTTGGGTTTGCTTTTGCAGTGCTGGGGGAGAGCCCTGAGCACAGTGCATGCTGGGTAAGCAATCCACCACTTCGTTAAGTGCCTAGCCCTTCCGGATTCTCCTTTAATCTTCACAGCGATGCATTGAGGAAGATAGTTAAGATCCTTGTCTGCTAGACGTGCTGAGGGAAAAAGTTCTTTGGATTCTAGAGTTAGTGGCCTAGTCGGGGTTGCCATGGTTTTTAACCAGCTTGCTGTGTCTCATAGACAAAGGCATTGTTCACTCTGGAGTGAACAGTTTAGCCTTAAAAGAGCAATGCAAAAAGATACTTACCTTTAGTGATTTTGTGTTGCTCTTCGAAGTCCATGTGCTCCGACTTTCATACTTGAATGTCAGCATTTGAAGAGTACATTATTATGAGAAATTAAGGAGTTAGTATGTTTTGTCCTTCCCTTGAACTCAGTATGTGCCCCTACTGCGTCTAACGAAAACTCTTTAGACAGTAGATGAAACCTGAGTTCTTAAGTAGACGTCTCTGTCTCTCTCTGGTGTTATGAACCTCATACTAACTAACGTGTTCAGTACCTTAAGCCCCACAGTGGGACACAGCCTTGTTATTGCACAGGTCGCAAGAAGCGGCCATTCTCTTGGCAGCGAATTACCAGAAACGTGGCTACGTATATGACTTAGAACAACAACAACAAAAATCTATTAATATCATAAATCAGAAAATATATGCTAACTTCAGTAGGGTGCTGTTCATTCTTTGTGTTTTGTATTGTGTAACATCCCAAGCACAGTTCAGGGCCTGGAGGAGACGCAACTGCACCTTGAGGGATTTGGGCTGTGGCCAGGGTCACAGGCACCTTCGGAAAAATGTTTTCTTGAGGTCTGTTTGGCAATTTCTAGAAGTGTTTGTATGTCCTAGAGAGCATGAACTTCAGCTGTGAGGTCCAAGTCTCTGACTCTTTTGTTTCCGGAAGAAATGGTTTATGTCCTTGAGGCTACAGGTAGTTTGTAGAGGATTCCCTGGGGTGGGCGATGGGACGCCCCTGCCTGCCACAGTGTCCCCTGCTTTGTGTATCGAGTTCTTGGGACTCTGTCCTGGCTAACGGATGTTAGTTCAGGTGTGCTGGAGAAACACACGCTGGGTCTCTGTCCTCTCCCAGTTTTTAAGCGTCGGCGGGCTGTGGATAGGCAGCCATTTTCAGCTAACCCTCTGTGTTTGTGACAGATCCGAGCTGCAAGCCTCAGTGGGGACTGCTCGCTTGTGAATGAAATCTTCAGGTTGCATTTTCGATTAAAACGACACCACCAGGTAAACACACATGGACCCCTCCCAGGCATGGTGCGTGGGCGTAGTGAGTAAAGACAGGAAGTACACGGGGCTGGACAGATGACTCAGCAGTTGAGAGCACCGGCTGCTCTTCCACAGGACCAAAGTTCAATTCCCAGCACCGACATGGCAGCTCGCAACTCTCTGTAACTCCGGTTCCAGGGTTTCTACCACCCTCACATAGATGGAAGCAAGCCAATGGACATACAAAGAAAGCATGAACAAACAACAACAAAAATAAAAGCCAGGTGGTGGCGCACGCCTTTAGTCCCAGCTCAGGAGGCAGAAGCAGGTGGATCTCTGAATTCAAAGCCAGCCTGGTCTGCAGAGTGAGTTCTAGGACAGTCAGGGCTGTCTGGAAAACAAACCAGACCAAACCAAAACCAAGAGAGTTCAGTCTCTGTAAAAATCCAAAATGCTTTTTTTTTTTGGGTTGGTGGAGTCAGGGTCTCTCTGTAGCTTTGGAATCAGTCCTGGAACTCACTCTGTAGACCAGACTGGCCTCGAACTCACAGAGGTCCACCTGCCTCTGCCTCACCTCTTTTGGGGTGTCTCCATGCAAAGCCTTAACTTTTCTCCATGAGCCCTCAGTCCGGGGGCTTTCCCTGCTTCCCTGCCTGCACCTTTACCAGGGAGAGAGCCCTCTCCCGGGTTCTCACAGTGCCACGCCTCAGCTGTTCTCTATGACCCCCTCACACCTTCAAAGCCACGACCACCCGGGTGACTTACACTACCTAGTTTGGCTGCCAGCACAAGGCACAACCGTGGCCAGCTCTGGAGCCCAGCTTGCGTGTGCTAGCTCTGAGGAAACACTTCCCAGAAGGCATTACCTCAATGATGCAGGGCTCCTGTTAATCACGGCTGTTTCTTCAGCCCCAGCTGACCAGATACCACAGGGGTCTTCACACAAGCGGCCTGGTAGAGTCTTTGCTTCCCTCTGACACCTCACAAGCTGGGCCTCCTTCGTCTGCACTGCTCTGAACACTCAACGCTCTAACTCTCGCAGAGTAGCCCTCTGAGCTCTCAACACTCAATGGCTCTTCTAGCCCAAAGACCCAGAGTCCTTCGACAAACATGGTTAGGTCTGTCACAGCAGTGGCCCAGTATCCTGGCATCAGTTTGTCTTATTTGGGGTTACTATGGCCGAGACAAAAACATCCTGACCAAAATCGAGTCGGGGAGGAAAGGGTTCATTTGGTTCACACGGTCAACTGTTCATCACTGAAAAAAGTCAGGGCAGGAGCTCACACAGGGCAGGAACCTGGAGGCAGGAGCTGATGCAGAGGCCATGGAGGGGGTGCTGCTTACTGGCTTGCTCAGCCTGATTTCTTTTGGAATCCAGGACCACCAGCTCAAGGTCGGCCCCTCCCATGATGGGCTGGTCCCTTGCACTTAATCACTAATGAAGAAAAATGCTCTAGAGCTCAGCATCATGGAGGCAGTTTTTCAATTGAGGTTCCCTCCTTTCAGATGACTCTAGCCTGTGTCAAGTTGATGTGAAATTAGCCCAAACAAAAGGAGGGTTGGTGTTAGGGTTTGTGTTAGATGCTCTTTGGGTCTTGGAGGAGGGGAGCATTGTCAGCCCAGATGGGAAAGCGCTCTCTCTCTCTCTCTCTCTCTCTCTCTCTCTCTCTCTCTCACAGATTTATTTATACTATGGGTAATTTTAGGTAGATAGCATGGTTCCTTATGACGTCTAAAGACAGTTTCGCTGTTATTTACTTTGCTATATTCATTTCTCTTATCCTTCCCTAACTAAAAGCATCTTCATATCTTCCTTTCCTTTGTTTTTCTCATCTTCCCATATGAATCTGAATTGTGGTCTGTCACTGGGTCTTCTGACCCTGAGACGTCTGGATTTTTTTTTTTTTTGGACAGGGTCTCCCTGTCCATCTCTGGCTGTTCTTTGATGAGTAAGTGTTTTCAGCTTGAGAGCGCAGGTGTCATGAGACCCGGCCTTTAATCTTAGCTCTATGTCGCCTAACCTGGCCTGGAATTCTTGGTCCTTATGCCTTTGTCTTCTGTCACCTGATTTAAAAGTATGTGCTGCCATGTCTGCTTCTGGTTATCTTTCACACAATATTCTTTTGAATTTTAGTTTGAGCAGAGAGAAATAAATATTTTAAAAGCTGTCTGTGAATTAGAACGGCAGGGCCTTGCATTTCTTAAAATGTAAATTTTAGGGTTGACAAATTCCAGATAATGGGTGTGTTATTCTCATAGCAAAACAGGTCTAAGCAATGACTATGTTAAATTTTCTTTCTGCCTAAAAATGAAGGCACCTTTTACGTTTGATGAATGGATGTCTATGAATGGTTTCCTGCTTCCTCGGGATAAGCAGTAAAAAGTTAATGTGTCACTAATCAGCTGAAAAGTTATGAAAGAGGTGTGAAGAATATGTTATTTTTTTTAAGATGTATCTTATTTGTCAGTGTTCTGTGTTTTGAGGATCAGTTGAAGAAAGAGGGTCACTCCAGAATGTAATGTAGGTTTAGCCAAAGCAGCAGGGGAAATCAATCTCCAGGGATTGGCCTCTGGTGTCTTTGTGACAGCCTCTTTTGTTGGTACACAAATTATACCTCTGGCAAGTCAATTTCTGCATATTCAACCCCCTCTTACTTGGAATTATTTGAAAGAACCATTTGCCGGAGCAGTTCTCAGCCTGAGACCTCGTGGTTTGCGGGTTCTCTGGAGACTTAAGTTTTGCAAAGGCTCTGGAATCCTTCAGGAAGAAGAACTCAGATAAGAATCACTTTAACTTTAAACAAAAGGGAGTTCAAAGCATAGGCGCAATCACTTGGGAATTCAAGCCAGATGCAATGACTGTGGAATCTCCGTTGTGTCTGACTACATGAGTGTGGGTGCCGGGGGGCGGGAGGGGGGGCATCGGATCCCTGGAGCTGGAGTTACAGGTGTTTGGGAGCTGCTCACTGTGGCTGCTGGCAACTGAACTGAGGTCCCTTGGAACAGCAGGCATTCTCTTAATCCTGGAGTCATCTCTCCGGCCCCCTGAAGTATATTTTAAATTTAATTAAGCAAGATCAGCCAGGACCTTGTCTATGAACTTTTTTTTGATTTTGTAAAATGGAAATTACTGTTTGGCAGACATGGTCTGGTGCTTCATGGGATGAAATCTGGTTATATTCCCCCAAAATAAGAAAATGGAGGTCTTAATTATGTCTAAATAATTTTATATTGAACTAACATGTTCCATGATTTGAAAGTTATATTTGTTAATTTTATTTGAATTTTTATAATGGTAGGAATTACTAAGAGAACAGGAAGAGAAATGAACCTTTTTTTTTTTTTTTTTTTTAAATATTTTACGTGTTGTCTTGCCTGCATGTATGTCTGTGTGAGTGTGTCGGATCCCCTGGGACTAGAGTTACAGATTGCCAAGTGAGTGCTGGGAATTGAACCCAGGTTCTCTGGAAGAGCAGCCAGTGCTCTTAACTGCTGAGCCATCTCTCCAGCCCTGGAGAAATGATTTAGGTAATATGAAATAATTTAGGGAATATGTAATGGTATCATAGGATTAAATTTTCTCACAAAATGAAAACTGCCCGGTCTCCCTTTCCTAGACTTGTGTGCGGGACAGAGCTGTTCTTTCCATCTTGGCTGTTCGGAACATCAGCAGAGAAGAGGCCCAGAAGGCTGTGGATGACGTTTTTGAGTCTTGTTTCAATGACCGTGAGCCTTTTGGCAGGATCCCACATACTAAGATGTATGCCCAGTATGCTCACAGGGACTTTCAGAGCCGTCATCGCTATTACTCAAACATATGAAGATAGTATCCTCAAGCCTCAGGACCAGGAGGGAATGCACAAATGTATACAATGTAAATAATCAGTTAGGTACTGCCATAAAGTTCAGGATGTGAAATGGTCTCAGACACAGAATGTATACAATGTAATTCTTCTCAGCACAGAACGTTTACAATGTAAATGTTCTCAGCACAGAATGTATACAATATAAATCTTCTCAGACACAGAATGTATACAATGTAAATGTTCTCAGGTTAAAAAACTATACAATGTAAATGATCAGTTAGGCACCTGAGGATTCAGAATGTATACAGTGTATTGATGGGTTAGATACTATGGATCCAGAATGTATACGATGTAAGTGATTGGTTAGGCATGGGATCCAGAATGTATACAGTGTAAAAATACAGAAGTTGTTGGTTTTAGCATTTGACTACAAAAAAAATAAATATAGCAAAAAAGGAACTCCTTAAACTGCAAGGCAAAAATTGGACCTTTATTGCTAGTCATTTGGTAAATAAGGTAAATGAATGACATTTTTTGTACTTTCCACAGTATACTTACCTTTTTAATGCTTTAGTTTTATAATTTGTAATTTTTAATACATGAGATTATTTGAAATTTGATTATGAAACCTGTGAAGCATGCACCTGTGCGACGGTGATGGAAGAGCAAAGTTAGTATTTATTTACAATGATCATATTATAGGACATTTGTGAGGTGCTGTCATAATTAAAATGCAAAGAATGAAAGTTGGGAGTAATTCATTTAAGGTCAGTGTCATTTTCTTTTGGTTAAAGTGTGTGTTGGGGACTTTATGACTTAATTTCCTTAGGACAGTCTTATAATTACTTACCTTTAGATTTTATTTTTTATTTTATATATATGGTGTTCTGTCTGTATGTATGTCTATGTATTATGTGCTTTCCTGGTACCTGAGGAGGGCAGAAGAGGGACTTGGATCCCCTAGAACTGGATTTATAGATGATTATGACCCATTGTGTGGATGCTGGGAATCAAACTCAGGTCCTTTGGAAGAGCAACCAGTGCTTTTAGCTGCTGAGCCATCTCTCCAGTTCCCCTTATTAGATTTTTTTTTTTTTTAAATTAAGGCCCTCTATTCAAGCTATAATGCAATTTGGTTTAATTTTTATATATTTTTCATGTAATGATTTTTTAAATATTTTGTCAGTCCACATATCTGAATTGTAGATACAGAAACATCATTCCAGCCAGTGTGGCGGTGCCTCTAATGATAGCACATGGGAGGTGGAGGCAGTGGCATGGGGAATAATAAAGGGCCAGTGTTGGCTATATAGTGAGTTCTAGGCTAGCCTGGGCTACATGAGACTTCGTCGCAAAGGGAAAGAGAGAACATTGTCTCTCAGCCACACTTCCACTGATTAGGTGATGGAGATGGCTGTGGATCCACGGACGAGGCTGAGGAGAGAGTGCACGTGTTGCAAATTTTCCCACTAAAATGGAAACTATACAGTTAAGTATTAGTGTACAAAGTAATGGGCTTCATAATGACATTTTCATTTAATTGTGTTAAATGCTTTGACCATATTCAGCCTCATAACTCTCTCCTGCCATCTATGACTTGTACTCTCTCTCTCTCTCTCTCTCTCTCTCTCTCACACACACACACACACACACACACACACACACTTTTTAGGTTCCACATATGAGAGGAAACACATTTTCATTTTTATGGATCTGACTGATTTAATTAACACCTCAGCCATGTCTCTAGCCCATTAAACATTTTTTTCTGTATATTTATGTATGCATATCACATGTGTGGGCTTTTTTTTTTTTTTTTTTTTGGTGGAAATCAGGAGAGGGCATCACATCCCCTGGAACTGGAGTTAGAGATGGTTGTGACTTTCCTCGTGGTGCTGGGAACCGAACCCCAGACTTCTGCAAGAGCAGCCAGTGTTCTTCACTGCTGAGACAGCTCTCCAGCCCCACTTCTACTGACAGCCATTCCGACTGGGGTGAAATGGGATCTTAAGTAGTGCTGACTTGTGTTTCCCTGATGTCCAAGGATGTTCAGAGATCTACCTGCCTCTGCCCCCAAGTGCTGGGATTAAAGGCGTGCACCACCACTGCCCAGCTCTTAGCAATCTCCTAACTGTAACCCCTGTAAAAGTAAAAAGCAGATCCCATACTTCCAGTATAATGTCATAGGATATAATTACTATCCCGAAAGGGAGGAAATACTCTAGCACGTGGCTCATGGCACGTTACCCCATTTTCTACACACCCTGCTTCCTCTGTATCTGGCTCCAGACTGAATCCACCCTTGGCCCCAACATTGTCTCAGTTTGGAAGCCCTGTCTAGCTGTGGGCCATCAGCTCCATCTTAACCAATGGGATTAATTGTTCCACAGCAGGAGCTGGTGGCTGAGGAGGCTGGAGTAACAGTGGCTCGAGGTACAATAGCTCCTTTGCCATCACTGATAAATGAACTAGTACACTATCAGTTCTTATGACTGTTTCTGGGGACTTCAAGTATGATGCGACACGTACCACTTTTGGGAACTCGTTCCTCTGAAATATCGTTGGAAGGTGTTGGAAGATTCATGGAGCGTACATCATTAAAATGTTAACATATGAGTCAAATTGATAGGTTTTGAACCTGAAAGATCAAATAGTTCATTTAATCATATTAGCCAAATTGGTTTTTAAACCAGCCGAATTATTTGTGGTGCTTAAGAAGTCGTTATTCTCCAGCCAAGTGGGTAAATGGGTCACCTTGGGATTTGCAGCTGGAGTTTTCTTTTATGACAGTGTACTGGGAACCCAGTCATTTGTCCCAAAGAGAGGCAGCAAAGTTTCACCAGGCCTGTCTTGATTAATTTCCCAAAACCACATGAGGAAATTCGCCAATTACACTTTCCGGGGTTGGTTTGATCAGCCTCACATGGTTGCATAGTCTGCACAGGTTGCTACCTGGAGGTTGACTGATCAAAATGGTTAAGAAAGGCATGACGGAAAATGACCTGTGAACCGACTTCTAATGTGACGTCAGCTTAGGTGGGTTAGATGGCTGCATCTTTGAGATGCGGTATATAGAATTTTCTCATGCAAATCCTGGCACCATTACTGAAGGAGCAGGCACAAACTATTTTGCTGGTAGAAGATAGACAGAAAACATAGACAGCAACTGAACATAACACTAACTCCTTGGAGAACTATCAAGGTTTTCTGTCCTTTCCGTTTCTATCCTGCATTTCTACATACTACTAGCATAGCATGACAGTAATGTAGCTTCTATATGAATTTTCAGGCCACAGATATATATATATATATACATATATATATATATATATATATATATAACTCCATATTACAACAAATTACCTTTTTTTCCTCCCTATTATGCAAGGGAACCCTTGCCCCAACAGTGTCTCCATATCAACTGGCAGCTGGTTAGAAGTACAGTACTCAAATCCCACTAAGTCAGCATTTGCACACACACACAGACATCAGAATTGAGAAGCATCCCTTGAAGGACTTTGATAGCACTGAGAGAGTGGGTTCCCTTCCTAGCTGCATATCCCGCCCCCCTCACGTTTAAGCACAGGATTCCTGGAGTTTCTGGCCTCAGGGATCTTATCTAAATGGTCAAAAGATGGGCTGGGCATCCTAGAGTTTTAAGGCTCCCTCCCATATGTGATTTAGGGGTTAGGCTTGAAGGGCGCTGCTGGGGGGGGGGAGTACACCTCCACTCTTTAAACTTTTTTTTTTTTTTTTTTGAGACAGGGTTTCTCTGTATTGCTTTGGAGCCTGTCCTAGAACTAGTTCTGTAGACCAGGTTGGCCTCGAACTCACAGAGATCTGCCTGCCTCTGTCCCCCGAGTACTAGGATTAAAGGCATGCGCCACCAATGCCTGGCTTCTTTTAAACTTTGATACAGTTTTATACAATCCCTTTGTTGCATAAAGAAAGCAGAGAGTTCATACTCTTCTCACCCATCCATTCATTACATAAGTTTCAGAACAAATGTGTCTAATATGCCTGTCCGGCTGTCTTAATTCAGGGTTTACTCTTGGATCTGCTATAGTAAAGCCCACTTACGTCTCACAGAACACAGGAGATAAATAGGAACCAAAGGGAGACAATGCTTTGCTTTCATTCTTTTTAAAGATGAGCTAAATACTCTGATCATAAGAGGAGATAATTTTTATTATGAAATTCAGAGGATACACAAAGCAGTAAGCTTATCTGACAAAGAGAAAAGCCAGTAACATTGGAGTTTTAGATAAACAGCAAATATACCCTTTTTATTCAATAATGCAGTTTTTTACTAGACTGAGGGGGTTTTCTCTAATGCAGGCTAGACTTAACTGTGTAGACCAGGTTGCTCTCCCAGCTGGAAATTTCTTGCCTCATAGTCCCAAGTAGCTGGACACATACCCGTCACTGAACCTTGATAAACTTTCTTTGTTTGGACAGGTCTCTTTGTGCAGCCTTTACTATCCTAGAACTCCCTATGTAGACCAAGCTTGTCTTGAGATCCTTTTCCTTTTGTCTCCTGAGTGCTGGGATTAAGTGTGCTAGCAGGCCTTGCAACGTTGTATTTTTTTTTCTTTTAAGATTTATTCACTTTATATTACATGTTTGCCTGAGTGTATATATGTACACCATATGCAGGCATTGCCCACAAAGGCCAGAAGAGGCCATCAGCTTTCTCCCTGGAACTAGAGTTACAGACAGTTGTGAGCCTCTGTGTGGATTCTGGGTACTGAACCTGAGTCCCGTGCAAGGGACGCTCTAAACTGTTCGGCCGCCTCTTCAAGCCTGACTTTATATCTTTAATATTAAGTTGTATTTATTACAAGTAGGTCCTATGAAAACACATGGAGTATGTTTATAAATGCTAAATATGACAACCTCAAGAAATAAGCCATGTAAAATTAAGACTAAAAAGTGTACTTGATGAATAAAATGTCAACCTATGTGATGTGCTATCAGGATACCTACATAAACCAAATTTTATGGGATGTCTTCTTTCTCCTTCCTTCCTTCCTTCCTTCCTTCCTTCCTTCCTTCCTTCCTTCCTTTCTTTCTTTCTTTCTTTCTTTCTTTCTTTCTTTCTTTCTTTCTTTCTTTCTTTCTTTCTTTCTTTCTTTCTTTCTTTCTTAAGGAGGCTGGATTCCGGTTATACAGGACCATGGTCACGTCCTGAAACTCACAAACATAGGCACCATCCTGCCTCTGCTAGAGGCCTGTGCCACTGCACCCAGCCAGGACAGTTTATAATTTAAAGAATAGTATATACTCCATGATCTCAGCCCAGCAAGAAATCTCCGAGTAGTTGTGGATGAGGGTGAAACACAGAACAAGTTTATACCTTCTGGTTGCCATTTGTTAATGTGCAAAACAGACCAAAACAAGGAGAACGCGCTGTTGGAACCGCTATTGACCAGCAGAGGGCGCAAGCGCACCACGGATGAGCTTCCAGTCACACCCGACCGGGTCATTTGCTCAGTACGCTGTATGCAGCTCAGAATTTATTTAAATATTTATTTGAATCAACTTTGGCATGCAGCGATGCAAAAACAGGTTAGAAACTAAATGCAGGTCTAGTGTATTCTCCCGCGTTTGCATTTCCCTAAATGATATATTGCTTTTGCTTGAGCTCCTCGGTTTACAAAGTCCTTCAGGCAACTGGAGGTCCTGTGTTTCCGGTTTATGCTTAAATCCTGGCTTTTTGGACCCCCTCAGATCTTGGGCTGTGTGAGAGAGGCAGGGATGGGTGGGGATTTATCCAGGTAAGGGAGCAAAAGTCCCAGACAGTGTGGGACTGCTGCAGCTTTGCTCATTTGGCTCCGGAACCACAGCAGGGGTCAAACGTGACAGTTCTGTGCCCAGGTGTCAGAGCAGTGAGATGATTTAACTTTCCCCCAGGTGCCGAATGATGCTTTCACGGACAGAGAGGCTTTCTTGTTGGCTTTCTTAGTGCAAGCCTTGGCATTTTACAGGCATCATCCGAGAGCCGGGGAACAGTGAGGGCGAGTTCCTAGAAATGCGTTTGTGGATGTTTTTGTCTTTGTGCAAACAGCCTAGAGTGTACCCACACAGCCTCCGCCGCACAGCCTGCGTCACACCTAGGGCTGTGGCTCCTAAGCCACAAACTCGTACAGCATATTGTGTATTTAATTCTTTACCCCGATGCAACACAGTGCTAAGGGCATGTGAAAACATTTCTAAATCCAGCAAAGGTACACCAGACATGGGATTTTAAAATTTATAATGACTTTTGAAATTACAATATAATTATGTCTTACCTTCCCTTCCTTTCCCTCCCTCCAGCCCCCTTCCGATGTTCCTACCCAATTGCTATCTCTCAGATAGCATTTTCTTTGATTGCTGTTACATACATACACACGTGCATATGTGTGAATTCCTAAATACATAGTCCAGTCTGCTCAGTCCATACAATGTGACATGTGTGCTGTAGGTATGTGATTTCAGGGCTGATCACTTGGCACTGGAGGCCGATCGTGAGGATTTTCCTCGGGGGAAGACCATTCCTTCATCTCTCAGAATTCCCAAGTTGCCAGCCGCTCTTTGTCTGGGGTTGAGGCCCTGTGAGCCTTCCTCCTTGCAGGCTAGTATGTCCATTGCGGCCGTCCTTGTCCAGGTCTGGTTTAGGGAGCCATGTTGTTGAGGCTTTGTGGGCGTAACCTCTCTGACATATCTAGGAGACACGATCTCTTTGGAAATGTCTGCTCCTATGGCTTTTACAGTCTCTCCATCTCATCTTCCTCCATGATCCCGAGGCTTAGGTGCAGGAATTGTGTTGTAAATGTACCGGTTAGAACTGGACACCACACAGTCTGTTGTTCTCTGCATCTTGATTGGATATAATTTTGGACCTTGACTGGATGTAGTTTTGGATTGGATGTGGTTTTGGATTGGATATAGTTTTGGATTGGATGTGGTTTCCATGCGTTACGAAGAGAAGTTTCTCTGATGAGGGTGAGCTCTGCGTTTGTCCGTGCATCTAAGAATAAGGACTTCCTCAGTTCTGCAGAATCCGATGGGGTCATCTTCCTGCTTTTTTCCTTTTTGCTTTTGTTTTCTTTTTTGAGACTTGTGGATCTATGCTACATTTTCTTTATTCATCTATTGATGGGTGTCTAGGTTGATCCCATAGCTCGGCTGTTGTGAATAGCAGCTCAATACAAACGGCTGTACAAGAGCACCTAGTCTATGCTGACTCAGATTCCACTGCCTCTGAGGGAAAGAAACCTTCAGCATCTTAGTGTCAAGGCATCAGCAGCAGGCTAGCTAGATCCCATGGTAGCTCTGCTTTTGGGTTGGTCTCTTTCCTTTGTTTTTAATAGAACAGCCATCGACATTGCAAAGCATATACCTTCTGTGGGATGCCTTTTGAGGAACGTGGGTCTAAGGAGTAAAGGTGTGGTTAACGTCCTTCGTAGGAGTTCAGAAGAGGCCATTGGATCCTCGTGATTGGAGAATGTGTATTTGGTCCCTTGGTAGGTGTCAGCATAGGACCTAGATGCGAGACAGGTTCCGTTTCAGAGAGGAGTCCACAGTTTAAAAGGGGAGGAGGCTCTGAGCGGCTCCAGTTCCTGTGATGTGGTTTCAGCATTTTAACGAATAAGATGGTGATAACTGGAGGGGACCTCTGAGCTGGCTCAAGAGGCCCCAAGACCAAGTTGTCAGCACAAAGGAGATGTATTTGCTCCAAAGTGACAGAGGGCAGGGCTAAGGGACAAAGACAGGAGACACAGGAAGAGGGAGGAGGGAAGGGGGGAGGAGGAAGGGCTTTGTGGGGGGAAAGAAATGGGGGACAGGACGAAGGATCGCCTCTGGATAGAGATGAGACACGTGTGGCCCATAGACAAATGGCAGTTTATGAAGGTAAGAGGGGAACCCATGTTAGGACGAGATATTTAATTGGACATGTGAGCCAAAGGTGGATTTTGATTGCTGGACTTCAATACCATGGTAGTGAGCCTCAGGAGGAGGGATTGGCCAAATAGGGAAATGGACCTTCGGGGCTAGCTTCAGGAATGCAGCCTGACAGTTTCCAGCAAGGCAGAGGGAATGGCGGAGAAGGGCAAGGCCTGGCAGAAACCTGTTTGCCAGGCCTGGGCTGGCTGGAGTCAGAGGCAGACAGTTCCCACTGACTTCCTAGGATGGCATTCTGATGTTCTCCCCTGTCCAACCAATTAGTATTTTCTTTCATTAATTCAGCATCGCTCAGCAGCTATGTGGAGAGGAGATTCAAACGCTGGGTTTGAATAAAGAGCCAACACCCTAGGAAACGGAGTTTCCTGGATTTTACAAAGCTGCGTGTGGACACACACACACATTTTTATCATTATCAATACATCATGTCCTCCCATCATTTGTCAGTGAAAGCAGATGAGGGCTGTGGACATTCTCTTAGAAACAGTTATCACTTATTGTTACTGCGCGTGTATGGACATTCACGTTTTTTCGGGTTGTCCATCTTTCTGTAGGTTTCAGGGATTAAACTTGGGTCATTAGGCTTGCATGGAGAGTTCCAGTTCGGTACTGGCTGAGGGTTGTGCCAGCCCAGTGTGCTCATATTCCTGTCAGAAGATTGGTCAAAGGGTTTTGAGTTTAAAGAACAGAGAGTGGCCATTCTCTAGCAGTATCGATGGCTGGCAGTTACCACTTGCCAGAAGTCTCTAGCTTTTTGGTCTGGCTAATCTCATACCAACTTGACACACAAACTAGAGTTATCCGAAAGGCGGGACCTCAGTTGAGGAAATGCCTCTATAAGATCCAGCTATAGGGCATTTTTAAAATTAGTGATTGATAGGGGAGGGCCCAGGCCATCATGATGGCTCTATTCCTGGGCTGGCGGTCCTGGGTGCTATAAGAAATCAGCCTTAGCAGGCTGGAGAGATGGCTCAGTGGTTAAGAGCACTGCCTGCTCTTCAGAGGTCCTGAGTTCAATTCCCAGCAACCAGATGATGGCTCACAGCCATCTGTAAGAGGGCATGATGCCCTCTTGTGGCTTGTGGGGATACAAGTAAAGCACTCATACATTAAAAAAAAAAAAAAAAAAAAAAAAAAAAAAAAAAAAAAAGGGGGGGGGGGGAAAGCAGGCTGAGCAAGTCAGGGGAAGCAAGCCCTTAGCAGCTCCTCTGTGGCCTCTGCATCAGCCCCTCCCTCTAGGATCCAGCTCTTTTTGTCTGACTTCCTTTGATGATGAGCAGTGATGTGGAAGTATGAGCCAAATAAACCCTTTCCTCCCCAGCTTGCTATTTGGTCATGGTGTTTCACCACAGCAATAGAAACCCAAATCAACACACCTTTCTTCTCTAGAGCTGGGATGATTTTCATGGGATTCTCGGACCCTTTCTCCAAGAAAAAAAATTTTTTTTTTTTTTTTATTTTAGACAGAAGTTGCTTCAAGCTTGCAGTCTTCCTGCCTCCTTGTCTCTAGCACAGTTCTAGTATTCCAGATGTAAGGAGTCTTCGAAAACCCTTATCAAGCAATGTAGTAAATTACTGTCAAACTGTGTGTGGGGGGTGAAATTCGTAGTTGCACCATTGGTAGAAGAGCTACCAATGAATCATTCAATTCAATCATTCAATTCAATCATGCAATTGGATATTCAAAAGGACTTGTCCAAAGCGATGTGCAATCTTCTAGATGGCTCCATATTTTCCTCAGGTAAACGTGTGATGTAACAACAGCATAAGGGATTCCCCATCACTCCCTTTGAAGTAGGGTTGTGTGG
Source organism: Phodopus roborovskii (assembly GCF_943737965.1). NCBI lineage: Eukaryota > Metazoa > Chordata > Mammalia > Rodentia > Cricetidae > Phodopus > Phodopus roborovskii. The sequence goes on from NW_026125489.1 coordinate 2,379,946, forward strand.
GAGGAGGTTCTGGAGATGGCCCTGTCTCTGAAAGTGTGACACACATCACCATCTCGTTACCTTCACCTGGTCCTTGCTTCTGTCTGTCATGGCAGGCATTCTCATCCCTCAATGCCCCCAGGCCTTGTTTATTCAGGTCACAAATAGCTGAGCAGTATAGAAATAATAGGAAACGGATGGCAAATTGTGCTTTTTCACTCAAGACGATGATGATTTACCTGGGGCTTCCCAGAAGCCAATTTCAGCATAACGACTTAACCCAGAACCCAACGAAAGGAAGTCATCTTCACACACAATGCAGTTATGATTAAGAAATTTTATCTTTGCCAAAGTTGATAACACCTAATCCTTAATCCTCCTTATGAGATTTGCTTTAATATCTAAAAATAGGGGATGTTTCTACAAGTGTGCTTGCTACAAAACCAGAAACTCACTGGAAACTGCAGAGCGTGTCTATATGGGAATTTTTCTATGGAATCAGAATTGGGTCGTGACATTTCTTTTGGATTGTATTCCAAGAGGATAGGGCATACATCTCTCTGTATAAACGGGATAATTCATGTCCTGGTCTAATTGTTAGCACTATTCTGCCTTGGAGCCTTTGCATTTTAAATAAGCACACTGCTGTTTATCTAGTTAAGTTTTTTTTTTTTTTTTTCTTTTTTGAGACAGGGTCTCATTATGTAGCTTTGGCTGGCTTGGAAATCATTGTGTAGACCAGGCTGGCTTCCAAAGTACAGAGATCTGCCTGCTTCTGCCTCCTGAGTGCTGGGATTAAAGGCGTGCGCCACGATGCTGGGCCCTGGAAGAAAACAGTTAACTCATCATTTTAGTTTTGTTTCTCACATTAAAGCACGGGGATTGTGAGATTAAGAAATTGGGAGAGCGAGACTAAAGGAGTGGCTCCCATGAGCCGCTGGAGACACTACTCCTGGGCCAATCACAGCACGGGGTTCATGGGGGCTTGTTGGGGTGACTTGTCCTGGGCCAATCACAGCACGGGGTTCATGGGGGCTTGTTGGGGTGACTTGGGCAGCTGGACATCTATGATCACTTGCTTACGACAGAGGCCAAAGTCTGCAGCACCGACAACCCCTGTTATGGCAGGAAATCGTCCACAGACTCAGCTGACACAAAACTTCAACATGTGAGTGGCTTCCCTTGAGAATCCAGCACCGTCCAGGGCAGTGGTGTTCTGACGAGCAAGATGGATGAAGTCTCGGCCCTCTGCAGCTTACTTCCTAGTGGGAATAAAAACAATGGATAAGTAAACAAGGAGCCTATGAGAATAAATGGATAATGCACTCGAGAGGGCAGGGCACTGGGTGGGAGAGTCCTCCATGAGGGGGCAGAGCGACTGATGAGGAGGTGAGGGAGAGCCGCGCCCTGGGTATTGGAAACACCTGCCAAGGCCCAGAGGCGGAACCAGCTTGGCATGAGTGAGGCAGCAGAAGGGGCTGTGTTAGCCAGGAGGGGGGGGGCAGAGGCGGGCAAGGGCTGGCTCATGCCGGGATGTAAGGTTCCAAGGAGGTGGTCAGGTGTTATTCCAATAGAAGCTGGGGGAGCAATTCTAGGGACGAGAATGGAAGCAGGAGGCTCTCCTGGGCTACGTCAGGTGGCCTTGTAAGTCCAGAGCCTCTGCATGAAAGTGGAAAATAGTACAAATGGGAAGAAATTGTTGATTTTAAAATGTCTTTTGGAGTAAGAAAGGGATTTACTGATAGGATAAATATAAATCGGGTTAACGTAAACACAATTTTGTTTCTTTGAGACAGGATATTGTTGTAATTTTAAAAAAGCTGTTCAAGAGAAAGACGCCATGTAACAGAGCTTGGGTGGAGGGTTTTTTTTTTTTTTTTTTTAATTGGGGGGAAGTGAATGGGGGAAGGGAGACAGGCCTCTGGGTCAGGAGTGGCAGAAGAGGGAGGGAGAGGGAGGGAGAGGGAGAGAGAGAAGATGGGAGGCGGGCAGGGCTCTCTTAAACTGGAGTGAGTGTGCACAGGTGGTACTCTTAGTGGCTGCAGCTGAGGGCGCATCCTGTCAGAACCCCGAGGGCAGGCCAGTATAGATTCCTGAATACTAAGGGATATCATTCCGGAGGCTAGGTTAGCCTAAGACTCACTACACAGCCCAGGCAGGCCCTGGATTTGTGCAGCGCTCCTGCCCCGGCCTGTTGGGATTACATGTGTAAACTGGCACACCCAAGAACTGTCCTGAGAAATGTACCGACGCAGGTGAGAAAGTGGTAGAGAATGCAAGCTCTGAGTTCAGCCTGAGTGTGGTTGCTCTCAGATGCCCACTAGATGTGAGAACTGGTCCCGGTAAGTCAGAGCTGAAGGCACCTGGGTGACGTTGAAGACCAGGAGCCGAACGTGCTGGTCCAGGGACAGGACACAGACCTCAGGGAAGGTGACCCCAGACCGTGTCCCAGTGCAGAGACTGGCGAGAGGGGGAGGAGTCTGCCAGAGCGATGAAGAAGGAACGCACAGGCAGGGCATGAGAAGTGTGGCACCGTGGGAACAAAGGAAGGACTGTGCAGAAGGAAGAAGTGTTGGCCACGGCCAAGAGGCTAAACAAGAGGAGAGCGGAGGGGCCATTAAGGATGCTTGTGTGTCCTTGAGAAGACAGAGAAGACCCCGCCTGGGAAAACTAAGGTGAAAAGACGATGCTCTTATTTTCAGAGTACAATGTTGTCACAGCAACAAAACCAGCGCTAAGTAGAACTTCATTTTGCGGCTACACTTAACTTCTGGGAGCACCTGCGCTACCATGGAAACCAGGAATTCTTCCATGGAATAATATTATCTTTAGCTTCAAGGGTACCCAGAGATCAGGTAGTCTAGAGTTTCACCCTGGGCCTTCCAGCCCAGACAGACACATGCTCACATTTACACAAGCATTTCCAGACACGGAAGATCGTCCAGGGGGATGTGTTGTGTCTGGCTGCCTTTGGTCAGTGAAAAGAAAAGTCTTTCATAGTCAAAGTCAAGCAGAGACCTAGCCGTGATCGGGCGTGGGGGGGTGGCACTCAAGGCAGGAGAGGTTCCGAGAGCTGCTAAGCAGGCTTGGAGAGCGGGGGTGGGTGGGGTGGGGTGGGGTGGGGTTGTAGGGAAGACCTCTGGATAGGCAGTGCACCTGGCTTGCTTTCCCCGAGTGAGGCCTGAGCGGTTGCAGCCTGTGATTAGCCGGTGCTCAGCTGCTTCTGATTGGCTGAGACTCAACCCTCTCCTCGCCAATTAGGTTTGAATCTCTTGGTTTGTTTATACACTGAGTTTGGTAGCTTTGAGTTTCTGACTTCTTATTTAATTTACCAGGCTGCTTTGGGACCATCCGGGGATTTATGGTACCAAGATTTGTGTGTGTGTGTGTGTGTGTGTGTGTGTGTGTGTGTGTGTGTGTGTACACGCACGCGCATGCGCACGTGTGTGTTCAGGGGATCAAACTTGTGTCCTACAAACACTTTGCTGACTGAGCTTTCTCTCTCCGGTCTATGCCAGAATATTTTCAATGAACTTTTAGCTTTTCTCCTCCTCCTCCTCTTCCTTGTGAGGAGGCATATAGTGGGAGGAGCCTGAGCTCTGAGTCTGTCCATAAAGGTTCATTTTTAACCCCTCTTTGTAACTCTCTGGCGCCTGGAGCTCTTTAACTTTAGGCAACCTTCAGGCTGGGTGTCTTGACTGGTGGAAGTGAGTGCTTCACTCATGTAATGGAATTACTCTGGGCGGCTCCAGCCAATGAGATGGCCTGTTTGATACACTCACAGGTGCCCTGTTCAGGAAGGAGTCTGGCCTTTTTCTCTCGCCTTGGCTTCTGTGGTGAGCCCTGTTCCTGGCTGTGCTGGGAGCTCCCTCTGGGAAATGTTCCCTGCCTATCCCCTCCCCTTCCTAGCCCTCCAGTTAACCTATTATACTTTCATCCTATCATTTAGCACAGGGTCCCTACCTTTCCCCCAGTTAGACTATGTCCCCGGGAGGTGGGGAGGGGGAACCCACAGTGATTAGTGGTGTTTTGGAAGCCACATCGAAGCTCCATCAGTATCAGCTGAAGACTCTCGGGCAGTTTAATGTCCGCCTCTGAGCTTTGTTCCCTCAGAGGGAGGATGGACAGTGCTGGTATGGTGTACTGGGGTGGGGTTAAATGACAGTTCTGGGGAAGTTCTGGAGGTAATGCCTGCCACAAGGTCAGAAGTTCAGCAACGTGGGCAGAATAAGTCAGAAGAGCCCCGTCAAGGCTTTCTCTAGCCCTGCCCCTCCCCATGCTAGCTTTGGAGTGTAGAACATAATGATTGTTTTAAGATAAATACACAGAACATTTTTTTTTGGTATGTTTTCACGCTTGCTTGTGCACACCCACAGAGGCCAGTGAGTGTGTGAGCTGCCAGTTGTGAGTATTGGGAGCCAAACCTGGGTCCCCCTGCAAGAGTAGCAAGTGCCCTTAACTTCGGAGCCGTCTCTCAAGCCTTCGTGGTTCAAGATGTAACCTCCGATTGGACTGAAAAAGTGATGTCAGAGATTAATGACGCAATCAGAATTAATTAGGAACTTACAACTAAAAGCTTGTAGAAAAATAATGATTTTTATGATCCTTCATTTGCTCTTCAAGACATGTGTAGAGTTTAGGGCTGATGGGAGGAGTGAGTGCCTTGGTCAAAAATTCTTTCCCTGCTACCTGTCACTTTTCACACCCAATATTTTTTCTGAGCCACATTCATTTTAAAAAAAGATATTATTCTCTCACATGACACACACATTTAAGTTTAGGTATTGCCAAGGAGCCCCTGTAGAGTGCAGGTTGGCACACTCCCTGGCCAGGGGCAGAAGGGGCAGAGGAACAGGCTTTGTGAGCCGCAGGTGTGGGTGTATGACATATGGCCATCCTGGTTTTTTGTTTGTTTGTTTGTTTTTTCAAGACAGGGTCTCTCTGCGTAGCCCTGGCTGTCCAGAACTCACTCTGTAGACCAGGCTGGCTTCGAACTCACAGAGATCCACCTGCCTCTGCCTCCCAAGTGCTGGGACTAAAGGTGTGCACCACCACGCCCCAGCTGGTCCTACTTTTAGAATTTCTCCTGTCCTGGTTCTCCTTCAGACTGCATTTAGACAGCAGAAAGAGCTTGGATGACCTGGGGTCACTAAGTCATTCTTTTATAATGAGTTTTTATTTCTGAGGCAGTGTATATGGACCCAGAGGCATTTTATTTTACTCCGGTAGATTTTTACCTTGTTTTAAAATAAATAGAGAGGGACATATGATTTTTTTTTATCAAATTATTGATCTTAAACAAAGCTTGTGGTAGCAGACATGTTTCTTTTTTTTCTGATAATGCTTTATTATCAGCATTTTCTTAATATCCTAAAAACCAGTTATAGCTCTCCTGATTTTTTATGAAATAGAAAACTATCTGTTTTGGATCAAAACTTCTATCTGTGGGGAAATGTGATTCTCTGTTCATAGAAGTCGGCTGGTTTAGTGACTATAAACCTAATTTTTATATTATTTTAGTACTTCTTTTACTCAAATTTTCAAACCGTCGACATCCTCAGGCTCCATGTGTAATGGCATTAGGATGGATTTCACAGTGACTGTTCTGGGATTCTCCATTTGCTTTGTCATAGTAAAGGATGAAACCCAGCTCTTGGGAATGTGGGTGGGCGATGTTGGTGGGACCGTACTTTCCTCTGACATTAGTGTTCTACGTGGGGACTGACATCTACTGAACACCTTCCTCGGAAGACCACCCATCCTTTTAGAAACAGTGGTTCTCAACCTCCCTAACGCTGTAACTGTTTGATACAGTTCCTCATGTTGTGGATCCCCAACCTTAAAATTTTTTTGTTGCTACTTCATAACTGTAACTTTGCCACTGATGTTAATATGTGTGTTTTCTGGTGGTCTTAGGGGACTCATGTAAAAGGGGTCGTGACCTGTAGGTTGGGAGCCACTGTTTTAAGTGACTGTGAGGTTTTTTCTTGTTTTTTAAATTGTGGTTAACAGTGGGCATTTAAATTTTATTTTACTGTTATTACTATCTTTATTTTGAGAAAACATTTTACTATATGGCCCACGCTGGCTTTGAACTTGTGTCCTTCTGCCCCAGGTTTCAGAGTGCTGGGATTAGAAATGTGTATCACCACGCCCATCTCTGGCTTCTGTTTTTTGGATAATGATTTGATAACAATCCATGGATTCTTTTGTATTTAAGAAAGAAAAGAACAACATGCATTCCCCCTCCCCCCCAAACAGGGTTTCATTGTATAGCCTTGGCTAGCCTGGAACTCACTATGTAGACCACACTGACCTCCAACTCATAGAAATCTGCCTGTCTCTGTCTCCCAAGTGTTGGGATTAAAGATGTGAGCCACCAGGAGCCTGGCAAATTATCCATTGCTAAGCATTCACTGGTGTTAAATGCATTTCGTGTCAAGTGACTGTTCCACCAATTGCCATGCTTTTCATGCTGTAACTCAGAATTCTGTACCCGTTACACATAATGCCCGTTTCTTCTTTCCCCAGCCTACGGCCGCCACCATTCACCCTTTTTAAGATTTTTGACTAAGTACGTCACATGATGAATTATATAGCATTTGTTCTGTAGTTACTAGCTTATATCAACACAGAGTCCCCCAAGGTTCATACATGCAGTAGCCTGTGTCAACATCTCCTTTGTTGGTGTGTGTGTGTGTATGTGTGTGGTGTGTGTGTGTTGTGTATGTGTGTATACACAGTTTTCCTAACCAACTTGTTTAGGAGACAGCCTTTTCCAATTGAAGTCTTGGTATCATTGATAAAAATAATTTTGATTTTAGCCAGAATTCTGGAATAAGTTGGGGTAGATGATCCTCAAGCCCCATTCCTCACCATGGAGCTGTTGACAATTGATAGCTCTGGGGAGAGGTAGGAGGAGGAGTCATTCTCTTTTGGGGATGTGGCCAGTGGTAGGATTTCCATGCACCAGTGGATGGCCCTACAGCCATGTACACACAGGCAGCACTAACTGGATCTAGTGGGTTATAAAACCAACAAGCAAACAAACAAGGCTTGAAATTTGGGGGGAGGATACTAGGGGGATGTGGAGGGATGTGGAGGAGAGGAAATGAGGTGGATATACTTCATTTTATACACCGGGAATTCTCAAGAATACAGAGAACTAAAAATGGCCTTTTGTGGAGTGTTTCTGGGTCCATTTCTGGCTTAACAGCCACTTCCCCTGACTGATCATTAAGGGTTCACCACACTTTGCAGAGTTTTACTTATTCTTTTGATCAGGTGGCATTGTGTAGCTGTGATGGCTAATCTGGTCAACTTGACCTCATTTGGAATCAACTAAAACCCAAGGTTCTGGCCACTCCAGTGAGGGCTTCTCATACATTATGTCAAGTAAGAAGGTCTAAATGTGGCCACACCTTCTGTGTGTGTGAAGGCATGTGCTGGGACACTGCTTTGTACCTGCTTGCCCTTACTCTTACTGACAGGTTTGAATATCCTGTTGCTGTGACTGATATTAAATACAACTTTTTCAAGATTCCAGTGTAGACTGAAGACCAGCCAGTCTCCAGAATCCTGCAGGATTCCAGCACCAGATCAGAACTTCGGAGACAGCCAGCCACAAGGACTGGACTGTTGCTGAATTTCTATTGTGAGATAGTCATGGTTGGATTGCCTGGACCACAGGTCAGTTTAATAAGTCCTTTTTTTTGGGTTTCACTGTGTAGCTCTGGCTGACCTGGAACTCACTCTGTAGATCAGGCTGTCTTCAAATACAGAGACCCACCTGCCTCTGCCTCCGAGTGCTGGGTCTAAAGGTGTGCGCCACCACCACCCAGCTAATTAATCCTCCTTTAATATATGTATATTCATTCTATATGTTCTGTTTAGTAGCTTCCCTAGAGTGGCCTGGCTGCTCTGTTTAGGTGAGTTTCTGTATTATATTTTAAGATCATAAAAAAACCTCCCAGGGGGACAGAAAGCTTAGTTCGTGAATCATACAGGAATGTGTCAAATACGTATTTATGTACATAAATTTCACTTACACAATTTTGTGATGTGCTGACTTTTCTCAAGCTTAATTTTATTATTTTCTGTTAGGAACCAATGAGTGTTTTAGTCTATGTGGCCTGTGAGGTTTCTTTCTGTTGGGAGCGGTCAACTCTGCGGCTATCAGCAGAGCAAAGGTGTCCCATGCCACTTGATTTATGGGCTCCGAGACTTTAATTTCACATGTCATAAAATGTTAGCCCTTTCATTTTCTTCTCCCAACCGTTAAAAACGTGCAAGCAGCGTGTGCTGTGTGAACTGGATGGGAAGAAATGCTTGGCCAGATTCGGCTCATAAACCATGGCCTGCTGACCACAGCTTCATCTTATTAAATGTTGATCATAAACTGCATGACATAGCTGTAACATACATGCTTCCAAAGCTTCTGTGGAGGGCTAGATTTTCTAATAATCTGTGACAATCAGATAATGTCCTACGCAAAGGTTAGTTAGCATCCTTCCTTCCTTCCTTCCTTCCTTCCTTCCTTCCTTCCTTTTCTTCCCTCCCTTCCTCCCTCCCTGCTCTTGATGGGTTCATAATATGTACTAGAACAGTACAGTTTCACATTTTTGGGTGTATTTTAAATAACATATAAGCCACAAAAAGGTTTCCACAATTTTAAGCACACTGTTTTAAAATTTAGTTTAGATTTCACCATAAATTTGCTTTGTTTGGCTTAGTGTTGAATTCTACCGATCTCTCTTGAACGCGCCTTGAGGAGAGAGGCCATCCTTCTGAGTGACAGCAGGTGAATTAATGTGGGTGGGAACTTGGACACATGACATGCATTTGAGAGCTAGCTGCATGCAGATAAATAGGAACATGTGAGCATGTGCATACACACACACACACACATGCACACACACACACACACACGCATGCACGCACGCACGCACGCACGCACATACACACGCACACATACACAGTTACCTTGATCACCACATTCCCTTTATATAGTCAGCCTCTGACTATGTGGGTCATTCCTTCACTAAGATATTCTCCATATAACACAACAGCTTGCACAGGGTTAATATTTCTCCTCTTTACATTTATGGCTAAATTGAGAATTAGTCTAACACCTGGGCTCATTTTCCTCTCATTTTTCTGGTTCTGTGCTGGGATTTTGATTGGTTAGGAGAGAATTTCAGAGCCGCCTTGTCAGGGAAGAGCTATGTTTCTTTTCCGGCTAACATTTACTTTAAAAAGCAGAAAGACTTTCTTGGCCTCATGTCTGGTTTCAAGATGAAACCCATTAGCAATGTGGAAATATGAACCAAAGGATTACACGGTCTGAAAGTCCATTTTTGGAAACGAGATTAAGTTTGACAAGACAAAAGTTCTAGCAACTTGCTTGATACGATGAGAAAGTTAAGAGCGGCTTCCTCCTGGTGTCTGCGGGAGCATTAAGGCCTCCGGCAGGCTTTGTTCTCAGCCCTTTAACATGGCGGCTCATCCCACTCGGCGAGGCATCGGAAACTGCTGCCTTTCAAGTAAAGGAGTTCCTGTTCCTGTAACTCATTATTTGAGCATTCTAAGTTGAGGATAGACTTATTACAGCAAGACCGTTTTAAGAGGAAAGGGAACTTCACATCTAAGAAGTGTCTGTCATTCCAGAGGATAATAAAAGTACTTGTGAGGCAGCCAGCAGAGACCTAGTGTTTGGAGAATCTCTGTTACCCTTTTGATACCATGTCCATTATTGTTTTTAGGGTTTTTGTTTTGTTATTTTTGTTTTGTTTTGTCTCTTTTAAAGCAACTCTGGAACACTGCTTAGAAATTTTGTGGTAATTAGAACACTCTACCAGATTTTTACCCTGATGTTGAATAAAATCCCTATTTTATTCAATGAAAATTTTAGTTCTAGGCCATCTTTTGATTACTTATTTTGGTTTTCTGAGATATGGTTTCACCATGTGTCCCTGGTTAGCCTGGAACTCTCTTTATAGGCCTGGTTGCCCTCAGACTCAGAAAGCCACTGTCTACCTGGTTCTGAGTATGTGCCACCATACTCGGTTTTATCTATGTTTTTTTAAAACTGTCATGGTTATCTGTCACCTTTTGCTTCTGATCGGAGAACTTGTCAGTCAGTGACCTAACTACCTCTGACCCAAGCCATGTGCCTGAAAGTGCTTGTCAGGGTGATGTAAAAATCCAAATAGGGTTGGTGAGATGGCTCATCGGGTGAAAGGCCCTTACCTCCAGAACTGCCATTCTGAGTTCAATCCCCAGTACCATATGGTAGGAGGAGAGAGCCGACGCTTGCAAGTTGTTCTCAGATCTCCATAAGTGTGCCATGGCACACACACACACGCACGCACACACACACACACACACATGCACACACACACATACATGCACACACACACACACACACATGCACACACACACACACATGCACACACACACATACACACACACCAGATAAGACCTGAAGTAGCTGGCACTACTGTTTCTGTAATATGCCTGAAAATGACAAGTGACATTCTTCATTCAGGTCCTGCCTCTGCTAAGCAAGGGTCACCCCAGTTTCTGCCTTTCTGAGCCTGCTGATGTCCCATTTTGTCCCATTTTGTGAGTTACCAGTCCCATGCAATCCTTTTCCGTTGAGGTATGTGGGCGGCCTCCTCCCCTTCTTCACACTGAAATCGTCTTAACTGGTAAAATGACACATTCTTACACGGGAGGGGAATATGAACCTTATTGTATAGATGGACTATAATATGACAGGGTCAGTTATCACATGGGAAATATGCTTTCAAAGATGCTGAATATTTAACACAGAAATGCCAGCATTTGGTAGTGTACTTCCATCCCAAGAGATTAAAGGCATTTAGGCAAATCAGATCCCAGAACAGCAAGGATGCCAGCCCTGCTCCAATTATTACGTTGCCATAAATGATGCTTTGTAGGCAGCCTCTGGATTTCCTGTCAGTAATTTCGGAATGACTGATTAGCTAAGAAGGGGCTTATTTATCAAGGAATGAGAGATCCTATGGAGCTTCTGTATCAAAGTGGCCTGTCACAGGCTACTTTGCAACCCAGAGAGCTCCTTCATCCTGTAGAAACTAGAACACATTTTGAAAGATGATGAAACAATGACAGGCTGCTTGCTAATCTCTGACCAGCGGTCGGTGAGGGTTCGTTTCAGTTACGGACTTGGCAACAGTGTAGAATTGCCCCGGAAGGAGTCTCAAGGATGTTTAGATTGGGTGGACCCACTTTGTGGAATATGGGTTGAGCCATTCCATGGGTTGGGGCCTCAGATGAAGGAGAAGGGAGGTGAGCCCAGCCCTGGTGTGCTGGTGTGCATGCGTTATTAATTACTCTCTGCTCTTGACTATTGGAAGTGATGAGACCGGTCCTCCAGTGCCTGTGGTGTGACTTTCCCGCCTGGATAAACTGTAACTTGAAACTGTGAGCCACATTACCCCTTTCTCCCTCAAAGAGCCTTTGTCTGCTATCTTATCACAGCAACAGGAGAAGAAACGAGGGTAGTAACCCTCCCCCCCCCCCCGCGCCCCACTGAACTGGTGAGGTCCAGGCTATGACAGACCTCATCTTACAGAAGGTGGTGACATTATTTCCTGCCCACCTCTAGTTTAGAGACATATTCAGAAGAGTGCATAGTGTGGAACATTCCTTTACTGTGCGAATATATGTCACTGTGATTGGTTTAATAAAGAAGCTGACTGGCCAAAAGCGGGTCAGGATAAGGTTAGGCCGGAAAACCAGGTTAAGGACACTGAGAGGAAGAAGGGAGGAGTCAGGGGAGTCACCAGCAAGACACAGAGGGAAAACAGGAGGTGCAGGATGAGAGCGAGACATCACCATGTGTCAGAAGGTAGATGAATAGAAATGGGTTAATTTACATTGTAAGAGCTAGTTAGTAATAAGCCTGAGCTATTGACTGAGCACTTATAATTAATATTGAGTCTGAGTGTCGGTTATTTGGGAACTGGTGGGTGGGGAAGAAAAGTCCACCTACAGTATGAATTTAGGAATATAATGGAAGAAACTTGAGTATAAATCTTCTGCCAGAAGGAGGGAAATGACAGGGAGTGATATTACTAAAACAAGACTAATTATCAGCCATGAATGTGGTTGTTTATTCTACTGGGTATATTTTAGCCCTGTCCGTATTTCTTCACCAGGTCACCTCCAGATGAGCCAAACCGGATGCTCTTGGGGTGGGATCGACTGACGAAGGTGATTCTGGGCTCCAGGTAAGGGTGGAAGCCCCAGTCAACTCCACTACCTCCCTGGGGGTTAGTAAGGATGATGCTTGAACATCCCTCCTGATTATCTGGATTCTTCTGCTAGACAGCATCCTTCCAGCCATTACCTGAGTGCAATTGATAGGTGAAGACAGACTAAATGTTTGATTGTTTTTCCTTATCAGATTTTTAGAATAATGAGTTCTGGGGATAAGTTGGTGAGCTTCCAGAATCCCTGGATGTAACCCTGGGAACTCTCTGGACTTTATGATGGATAATGAGAGGATTTTTTTTTTTTGAGATATAGTGACACTGTGTTGTCTGTGGGAAGGATGAGATGGCATATTCTCTGACCTGCTGACTCTTTCGTTCTAGTGGCCTCTGAGGTTTCCTTGGCGGTGGTGGCTCCATAGACAATTGCCAGATGTTTGCTGTGCACCAGGACCTATGCCTGGGGACAATTCTCGTCCTGCTTCCACTGACAAAATGTCGTCCTCACCTCTGTGGTTGACGCCTTCCTGAAAGTGCTGGCAAATCAGACGTGGCTGCCACTGTAAGACTCAGAATGAGGGGTCCCCCAGTTTCGGTCGGTACCCCAAGAACTCAGTGTCCAGTCCAGTTGCTGCAACACGCAAGAGGCTCTAATGAACAGGAATCGTTTGCGCAAACGGGCTCTCTCAGCACGCAGGCCAGAGAGAAGCCCCATTCCCCAGTCACAGGGGTTTTTAAAGGCAAACCCACAAGCTTAGGGAGGGGGTGGGACCCTCTGTCCATTGAGTACATGACCCTTTGAGGCCGGATGGTCTCGCTATTAGGGTCAGCAGACCTTGGGGCCTCAGGGTGTGCTAATTAATCTTGTCTGGGCAAACCGGAGGTACAGTTATCTTTGTTTCTTAAGGACCCTAGTCACCACCTGCTGACTCACAAGAAAGGAGGGGCTGTGTGAATTCTTGGTATCCTGCCACCTCAGGGCCTTGTGAGGGGAAGTTAGCAAATTCCAAGGAACAGATATTGGTCTGGGTTAGCTTTCCAGGTCAGTCTGTCCTTCATTTCAAGTGGGGGTTTCTTTTACTTTACTTTTTTGTCTTTCACCACGTGCTATGCTTTCAAAACCAGTGATTCTCAGTGGTCCCCAGTGGTCCCCAGTGGTCCCCAGTGATCCCCAGTGATCCCCAGTGGTCCCCAGTGATCCCCAGTGGTCCCCAGTGATCCCCAGTGGTCCCCAGTGGTCCCCAGTGATCCCCAGTGGTCCCCAGTGATCCCCAGTGATCCCCAGTGATCCCCAGTGGTCCCCAGTGATCCCCAGTGATCTCCAGTGATCCCCAGTGGTCCCCAGTGATCCCCAGTGATCCCCAGTGGTCCCCAGTGATCCCCAGTGATCCCCAGTGGTCCCCAGTGATCCCCAGTGGTCTCAGTGATCCCCAGTGATCCCCAGTGATCCCCAGTGGTCCCCAGTGATCCTCAGTGATCCCCAGTGATCCCCAGTGATCCCCAGTGGTCCCCAGTGGTCCCCAGTGATCCCCAGTGATCCCCAGTGGTCCCCAGTGGTCCCCAGTGATCCCCAGTGGTCCCCAGTGATCCCCAGTGATCTCCAGTGGTCTCCAGTGATCCCCAGTGATCTCCAGTGATCCCCAGTGGTCCCCAGTGATCTCCAGTGATCCCCAGTGGACCCCCGATGCCAGTGTAGAGCTGGGTACAGCACAGACTCTGAAGCATCCCTCCTTTCCTTATCTCTGGGTTCTGGAAAGGCATGAGGTATTAGGATGAGGTATTATTAATCTTTAGGGAAAAAATCATTTACCTTTTGAGTTTATGTGGTGATATCTTGCTTGTACAAATAAAGCCTGCCTGAGGGTCAGAGAATGAAGCATGCCACCAGCTGACCATAGAGGTCTGGAGGTCTGTGCAGACAGACAGGAAGTGAGATGGCTGGGCGGAGAGAGGATATAAGCGGGAAGAAACAGGACTCACTCTCCTGTCTGCTGAGGCGCTGAGGAAGCGAGGCGTGCTGTGGCTCGCTCCTTCTTCTCTCTGATCTCTCAGCTTTTCCTCTGTATCTCACTCCGGGTTTTTAATATCTAGACCAGTTCAGCTCCCATTTACAATTTCGCGCTGGCCATCTACCGCTGGGCATGGGGCTTGCCCTTAAGAGTGGTTGGTGTACCCAGTGAGACTCTGATGGAGAAAAACATTTCATTTGTGAGCTTTTACAATCGGAGATAGCTCCTGGGTAAGGATGTGGGGTTGTGTTGGTTCCCTTCTCAGGTCCGGCACCCCGTCTGGCCCAGACCCATGGGTGCTTCCCAAACTGTTGAGTTCATGTGTTTGTGGGTCCTTCTGTGTTTCCTGCTGTCCTCCATCCGCTCTGGCTTTTACACTCTTTCTGCCTCCTCTTCTTCAGGGTTCCCTGAGTCCTGAAAGGAGGGATTTGATGGAGACATTCCTTTTTTTGACTAGGTGTTCCCAGGTCTCTAGCTCTCTGTCATTGTTTGGCTGTGTGTCTCTGCCTTTGCTCCCATCTACTGCAGGAGGAAGTTTTTATGAAGATGGCTGAGCGAGACACCGTACAATGTTCTTAGCGGTCACTTTATCGTTACATTCTTTAGTGGAACAGCAGTATTTGGTTTTCCGCGAGGCTCATGGCCTATCTGGTCTCAGGTTCTTGGCCATGAGCAGTGTCGGGCATGGGCTCCATCTCACGAAGTGGGCTTTACATCCAACCAGAGAGAGGTTGGTGACTTCCACAAGTTTTGTGACATTACTCCATTAGTATATCACACAGGCAGGTCACCGTTGTAGACCAAAGTTTTTGTAGCTAGCTGGATTTGTGTTTTCCTTTCTCTGGTAGTGTGCAGGCTACCTTCCCATATCATGAACACTGCTAGTCAGTGTGAGTGAAGGCTCTATGTAGGCATCGGCTCGGTGTCTTTATGGTCAATGAGTTGCATAGGTGTCGTTTGCAGCAAGAGGGCCTTACCGCCACATTACAGAGAGCAACCAAGCCTGGGCTGGAGGCCCAGTGTCTCCACCAAGCTCCTGGGCAAAGCAGTTGCTTCTGATAGGAGAGCCATGTGGTGGTCTGAATGAAAATGGCCCCGCAGGCACATAGGGAGCGGCACTATCAGAAAGGATTAGGATGGGTGGAGTTGGAGTAGGTGTGGCATTGTTGGGAGGGGTGTGTCACTGTGGGTGGGGCTTTGAGGTTTCAAACGCTCCAGCCAGGCCCAGTGTTTTTCTCTTCCTGCAAATATGGCCGTGGGGCTCTCAGTCCCCTCTCCAGCACTGTAACTGCCCCGTGTAGCTGTGAATCCTGACATGACGACGACGGACTGAACCTCTGACACTGTAAGGCAGCCCCAAGTAAACGCTTTACTGTACAAGAGTTGCTGCGGGGGCTGGAGAGATGGCTCAGTGGTTAAGAGCACTGGCTGCTCTTCCCGAGGTCCTGAGTTCAATTCCCAGCAACCACATGGAGGCTCACAACTATCTGTCATGAGGTCTGGCGCCCTCTTCTGGTGTGTAGGCAAATATGCAGTGTAGGCAAATATGCAGACAGAGCACTGTATGTGCAATAAAAATAAGTAAATAAATTAAAAAAGAGTTGCTGTGGCGCTGGAGAGATGGCTTAGTGGTTAAGAGCACTGGCTGCTCTTCCAGAGGACCCAGGTTCAATTCCCAGCACCCACATAGCAGCTCACAACTGTGTAACTCCAGTGCCCGACGCCCATGGCAAAACCCTAAGGCACATAAAGTAAATACATAATTCAGTGAATAGCTGCCGCTATCATGGTGTCTCTCCGCAGCAATAGGACCCTGACCAAGACAGACTGCATTCTGCGAGAGCTACACTGGCTTTGGCTCGGTTTGAATGCTCTTTTAAGCAATTTACTTACGGAAAACATGCGATAAATGGTTTACAGCCTAGGGTCTGCCTACAGAAACCCATTCCTCGGTGTGGAGCTAACACAGCCACTGCAGTCTAGCGTCCTTTACTGGTGTTGTTCGTATTGTTCCCGGTGTTCACCTGTTGTTCTAAAACCTCTCTCTGTTCACGTACTTCCTCCACCTTCCACGCCAGTCTTTTCTAGTCTCTTGCATCAGGCTCCCTGTTGGAGTTAAAACCAAACCAAACCAAAAACCAGAACAAAACAGAATCCCTGAGGGAGGGACCCAGTCATTTCTCCTCCTAGAAGACTCCGCAGGTAATTCTAACGTGCACCCAGAGTGGAGACTTGATGTTTTAAATACCAGATTTTTAATTTCAGGGTTGCTACGGTGATTCGCTCTTTCCAAAATGGCTTGGCACAAAGCCTGTGGCTGAATCCTTATGAGCTGGGGCGTCTGGCTGGTGTGTACAGCACCAGGTCGCTGCCTTTCCCAGCGTTTGGAAAATATCCCTTCCTCAAAATCGTGCACCACCTCTTGCTCTGACAATCTTTCTACCTTCTCTTACTTGAACCTTGAGATCAGGGGTGTCATGAAGACATCACACCCATGCTGAGCATCCCAAGTCTCTCTCTCTGCTTGTAGTCCAGCTGTGCGTCCCTGTGCTGACTACCATCTACAGTAAGAAGTCTCTTTGCTGAGGGCTTAATAATATTAGGCACTGATGGCCGGGGGTAGCAGTATGTTATTTGTTGTCATTTTATTGCTATGTTCATGCAGCAGAATAATAGGAGTGGGTTTCCTTTTGAAAAGCCATATGGAGACCTACTACTGTAGGAGGTTAACATTCATAAACACACACACACACACACACACACACACACACACACACACACACGGAATTTAAATTGAGTCACTATGTAGCCAGGGGGAAAGAAACTCTAACTGGATATCATATTTTATCAAATAAAACTGTCGGCCAAAAGGGTTACATAGACTCCTCAACACTACAGGCTACTGCCAATGCCATTAGTGACTCTCTGTAACCGGATGGTAAGGCCCTGTTGCTGAAGACGCCATATATTTATGGCATAGAATGTGGAGAAATCTAGCCTGTGCTCAACCGGAAGCTTCACCTCCCCCAGCTAGCGCCCATAGTACTAGAGGGTGCTATACATATTACTGGAGGAGAAAGTATCAACGGTCTCACCCAGTTACATAACTCTGTGAGCTACAGTAACCACATGCCAGCAAGATGTACCCACTGGCGCCATAGTGCCATGGTGCCATGGTGGTAAAGGAGCCAGGGGATGAGGGAGAAGGGGACGAGGGAAAGGGAAAGGGGGCGGGGTATTTGTCCCAGAGGGACAAAGGACTGTCCCTGGGTACAGACAGACATGGCACATAGGGAAATGGTGGTTTATACAGGTAAAGGGGGAAACCCTGTTTAACTTCAATTGGGCGTGTTAATTAGGTGAGCCAAAGGGGGCTGTTGATTTGGTAGTCAGCCTCAGAAGGGAATAGACCTTGGGGGGCTAGCTTTAGGAATGTAACCTACCTTTTTTTTTTTTTTTTTTTTTTTTTTGTTTGTTTCTTGTTTTTAGCAAGGCAGAGGGAATGGCGGAGAAGGGCGAGGCCTGCAGTTACCTGCTCCGGTGTCCCTGCAATAGATGTCTTGGGTACTTTGTAAGATCTAGTCCATTTTAATTTGTTGCTGTGTATAGAGAGCACAATAGGCAAAAATCCTTTAGTCATAGAGGAAAACCATTTAAGGTGTAATTTAATAAAGTTCAAGTTCATTCTAAGGATAAGGTAAATAAAAAAGTTAAATATGTTAATTTTAAATAAAAGCACACAAAATCCAGTAAACCAACCTCTCTGCACAGGTCATCCAGATTTAATGAATATACAGATTTGGCTAGTTTTATCTCATCTCTTTACTTCACTTTTTCTTTTGGCCAAAATATTTTGGGATAAATTCCTGAAATCAGGCCACTTCCCCTGTAATTTACTTCATTTCCTATCACAAGTTTTTTTTTCTTCCTAAATGTAACCATCAAGTCATCACCATATTCAACAAAATGAGCCATAGTCCAATACCCAGCCTGTTTCCAAACCGCCCCTGAAAGACCCTCGGAGCGTGTGGACCCTCGCATCCCATCTCAGGAAAGGCGTGCCCCCACCCCATCACTCATGAGAAGCAGTCTTGATGCAAAAGCATGAGGTTTTTTATATTCCAGTGCACTGGGGTCCACAGCCATACTCCACATGTGGTAGAGGACTGGGTTATAACAAAGCCCGCACATCATAAACCAATCATCTCATAGGATCCAGTGCGGAAAAATCAATTTGAACTATCCAAGCCGGCACTAGCCCAGGAAGTCTGCTTTTGCCCGGGCTTTTGGGTAGTGTGACAAGCCTCATTTCCTGTGTTCACTCACTCACAGGTGCTGTCGTAAACAGCCCTGCCGTAAACAGTCAAGAATGTGACCTTTTGCCTACTCCTGGGGTCAGTGGAGAGTTAGGCTAAATTTTTCCATCCTTTACACCCCGAGTGCATTTTTACAGTCACTTCATTCGAAACAGGACACAAACGGACATTGCATTTGATTGCCTATCTATCTGTTAAATTTCCTTTAATCAGTAGCAATTTTCCTGGGGAGCACTGTGACGTATTTTGACGCTACCACGGCTGGTGGATATGCCTTGCCGTTTACTGCTCTCTGGCTTTCTTTGGCCAGTTGGAGCCTCTCTGAGTCGACTCTGGTTTTCCTTTGGCATGAGCTTATGGGTTTTGAAAACTGCCTTTCAAAAAAGAAATCCCAGACTCATCATGAAGTATTTTCTGACCCTGATTGGAATGACTCATTTATTCAAGGAACTCTTTCTTTTTGAGTGGGAAGTGTGTGAGATACCACGACTGGTACTAAGGGCATCTGGAAGGGACTGTGTGGTGTGCAGGGGAGGGAGTTGTGGTGTGTAAGGATATCGTGTGTGGTGTGCAGGGAGAGACGAGCAGGGTTTTGGAAGTCACAGAAGCCACCCGTCAACCCTTGAGTTGCTTGTAGCAGTTTATAGAGAGGGTATTTGGACACAGGTGTTGAACACTGAATAATGCACCATTGGTGGGAAGAACACTCAAGAACTCAGGCTCCCATGTGTCTCTCACTTAATCTGTGTTTGCTAAGGAGTCTTGGTAAACCCTTGTCCCATAAAAGAAAGCACGGTCCCGTTGACTAGGCATGAGAGTAGAACTCTCTGAACGCTGTCCGAAGTGGGAGGATAGCCATAGATTTGCAGGAGGACATTCAGACACATCATTCAGGCTTTAAAGCAGAAAGGACTTTTTTTTTTTAAATAACAGAGTAAATATGTCAAACAAGGCAATATTTGCATATGCTGTATTTTAAAATCGTGTCTTAAACTGCCTCATATATTCCGAATCTGGTAGGTGGAAGGCGAGGAGGTCATCCGTACATCTGGTGCAGACAGCGGAATTCCCACCAGGCACATTTTGAGATTCCAAAGTAATGTGACAAACTCAGCCCTCCATCTGTCGGGCGCCCATTGGGATGAGCACCGGTTCTGTAGACATTTCGCTATGGGCAGCATATCTTGAGGGCAGCCATTTGCATTAAGTATCTTTAATTTCATTTACCTTCCATGTAATTATTCTTGAAAGCCGCAGCTATGAACTGTATGGGATTATGTGTGCTGGCAAGCGTGTATAACAGTATGGCGTTAGCGACACTGCATGCAGGGAGGAATGGGAACACGCTTTACCAGACACACTATAAATCACACGTTATTAAGAGCCATTTAGCAATGGCTTGGTGGTAGTGGGAAATCTGTGATGCTTGAAGTGGTTGTGAGCAGCCGAGGAAGACCATTTAGGATAAGAAAATGTAACAAACGGCTTTGAAAACCTGTTGTTGTTTTAAACAGAGATTACTAAAGAAAGAAATCACAGTTAGAAAGTGCTTTTCCAGTGATTTAGAATTCGACACACAGGTGACGGGGTGGTGATGGGGTAAGTTAGTCATTACAGCCAACCTTCAACATCAGTATTTGCACAAGATTCTGGTGAGGTGTGCCACAAGTGATTATAATATTTACTGGAGTTGTAAAATGAATGCCGTCTTCTTCTGTCGTCATCGCCTTCTGTTTTTTCTTTTTCAGAGGGTGCTGGTTGACCTGGAACTCACTATATAGACCAGACTGGCTTCAAACTCACAGATATCCTCCTGCCTCTGCCTCCCAAGTGCTGGCATTAAAGACAGGCGCCATCATGCTGGCATGTACAATGGATTTCTCGTTAGACACCAGGACAGATGCAAAGTGTTCTCTCTGACAAGGTCACTAAGGGTGTGGGTCTTACTGTGAGTCTGCAAAGACCTGAGTGGTCTGAGTGGGGGAGCTGTCACCACGGTACAGGCTCACCTGAGCCTCTTAGCATTGTACGTGCTGTGTACTCATCCTGGATGGCACAGTGTACTCATCCTGGAGACGGTCACTGCCAAGAGCTTGGTGAGCTGCAGCTTGCGGGGTGCCAGGCAGCTGGGGTGAGTAAAATCCTCCCTGCCTTCTGCTTTGTCCCCACAGTAAAGGATGAAGCTTATTGTTTGCAGAGAGCTGTCTTTGTAACTGAGGATAAAACATCCTTGTAGGCCCATGTGAAGAATGGTCCCTAAGGGGGGCCTGCTTGCCTCAGAAGGTATATTGTGCTAGAGTATCGGGAAAGCATCTAAGAGAAATAGGGAGTGACGTCACTCAACAAAATTAAAAGCAGTAAAGCAATAACAGGCTCTCTGATGAGTCCCTTTTGGGAACAGCGATCTTACGTATTTATAAGTGCTGTAAAGTGTATTAATCATTACAACAGCCCTCCAAAGTAAGTGTCTTTATGTCGAGTGTTTAGGGCACTGGCTCAGATCCCTGTCTTTGTGGCATTAAGGGTCATAGCCATGTCTCTCTCAGGTGCCAAGTGAGAGGGGGTGGTGAGACTTCCTGAGTATGCCGGGTCAAGAGACAAGATAAGGCTCACACAGAACAGAACTTAGGGGCGTCTCGCAGACCGTCAGAAATCATAGAGATCCACCTGCCTCTGTTTCCGAGTGCTGGGATTAAAGATGTGTGGTACTAAAAGCCCACAGACTTCATTCTCCTGCTGCTGAGTGGGAGTAGAAGCTTGTCAAAGAGAAGAACGCACCGTGACCAAACAAAAGGGGCTTCCTGCTTTCTGGTGGCTGATCTTCGATCGTCTGACTCTTACATAACCTTTACACTAGATTTGTTAAGGTCTACAGTGAAGAAGTTAGTGAGAGCTGGTCTTTGTGGAAAGGGAGACGCTGTCTGAATCCCCAATGCTTCCTTTTAATCACGAGAAGCCTGTTCAGGAGGGCTGACTGTGCTGGGCTATGAAGCAGGGTCATCCCTGCTAGCAGGAACAGGAGAAAGGTGGAAAACCTGGGCCCCAAATCCTTGCACTGCTGAGAGACCATGGTGGCTGTGTTCCCAGGAGCGGAGATAAACACAGGATGTTAGGGAAATCCTGAGCAGGGATTTTCAGATTTTACTATTACTGGGGATTAGGCTGGGATGGTGGTGGTTAAAAATCAGTTTCAGAAAAGAAAGGAGGCTATTTTTTTTTTTAACCTTCCTTTGCCCATCTGAGCCATGGTGACCTCCCGGGAGGAGGCTTAGGTGGCTTTATCTCGCTGAACTCAGCTGTGGCTCTCACTGTCTTGGCTCACAGAGGAGTAGGGATAGGGGAAGAGAACAGAAATTTTCCAGTTAGGAACATCCAGAAATGTAGCTGGTCATAGACTCTTTTTAATTTTACGTTTGCCTCTTGTAACCATCTGCATGTGTTGAGTCAGGGCTGTGATGGACGGCACTCCTTGTCATGTGGAGAAAGGAAATTTTTGTCTTAAAAGTGACTGTGACTTTGCTTATTTAAAAATTTTTTTGACACAGGGTTTCTCCATGTAGCCTTGGCTGCCCTGGAACTCACTATGTGAGATCCGCCTGCCTCTGCCTCCGTAGTGCTGGGATTAAGGGCATACACCACTGCCTGGCTGACTTGGTTTCATTGTAACTGCAGCAAAAACTGCCTTAAAAAACGATGTGTTTGTTTATCTTTTTTATTTCATTGATTCGGATGTGTGTTGTGTGTGTGTTTGCTTGAGTTCATGTGCAGGGCGCCTTCAGAAACCACAGGCATTGGACCCCCTGGAAGCGGGGTTATGGGGGTTGTGAGCCCCCTGGTGTGGGTGCTCTTAGCCATCTGAGGCATCTTCCCAGGTCCCCAAACTATCCTATTCTGACTAACAACCTGTGTGAAAATTTAATCCCCACTACAACAACCTATGTGACATCGTTAGCAACAACAATTCTTAATTTCCAGGATGAGGTTCCTATCCGAGGAGGGCTCACCCTGAGGAGATCTGTAACAACTGAGTGATATTGATATTTAAACTCCCTGTGGCCAAAGACCCCTTGAGGACAGGATCAGCTTTGCCTTTTTTTTTTTTTTTTTTTTAAAGACTCTTTACAGAGTCTTGCAGAGCCACGAAAAGCTGCTTGTTTCAGCTAAAACTATGGAGATAGAAACACCACAGATGTTGGGGCGTCAGTTTCTTAAAGTGTAAGCAGATTCCCCTCTCATTACAGCAGTATCTACCATGAAGCCAAGAGGCCCCCTAGAAGGACCCCCTTGAACGGGAGCTTTCAGAAATCGCTGAGCTCTTTAGGTAGGAATAGCAGGAAGCTGCTCTGTTTGATATTTACAATGAGCCGAGCACGGCTCTGAGCCTCTTAACACCGATGCCCTCAGAACTGTCCTACAGCTTGGATATGACTATATAATAAAGTATTAATACGATTCCTAATTTCCGTGCAGAGAAAATTAGATGCAGAAAGGCTAATCGACTAGCTCAAGATAACATAGAAAAGTGGTGGATTCAGGCTTCGTACTCGGTCTAGCTCAGCGCCCTGTGGTGCTGTGTGGAATGCACAGAACTGTTTGGGAGGGCTCTCAGGGCCAGGGGTGAGGGGCCAGGCAGACCCAGCACAGGGAGAAGGAGATCCATCAGCCGTGTGCTCCATGGAATATTAACCGGGAGATTCAACGCTTACGAAGAGTGAGTGTGTATGAGGCAAACACGACAAACTGGAGGTCTTTGAGGTGCCCCGTGAAAAGACTTGAACCGATGGTAGTGGGAACTCAAAAGGATGCATGGGAAAGGATGGGGAGACATGAACATGGCAGCGCGTAGAGCATTCAGAAAGGTCTAATAATACAGGCATCTATCTCTAAGTCGACGCTGTTCGTGGGACAGTCACCAAAATACTAGTGAGGACAGGAGGTTTCAGCCACATTTACTCTTCTGCCCAGTCTAGTCCATTTCCTGAGTGCCTTACAACAAGCATGCACAGTTAGAAGAAAACCACACGTTTTTAGACACTTCAATGAGATTTTATACAACTCAGTCTTTCCCGTTTACCACAGAAGCACGGGCTGTTCCAGAACGCTGTGGCCACATTTCCTCAGGGTGTCAGTGGTCAGAGCTGAGTTTCAGAGCCTTCCCTTGCATGTGGCAGCCATGCCCTCACCTTCACAACTGTTTCCTCACGACGTTTAGTGTCCGGACCAGCTGGTGTGTAATGGACTGATCTTTAGATCTTTAGGAAGGTCTTGAAGACTTGTTGAGTCATTTGTGAGCTAAGGGTCCATTTATCTAATAGAACTGTCTGTGATGAAAAAATAAGAGAAAGTCAATGTGGCTCATACTGCCAAAGAAATGGGTTTTCAGTTTTAAATATTGATAGCTTGAATGCCGGCACGAGGATAGTGACTCGTTGAGCTACACACACACACACACACACACACACACACACACACACACACACACACACACCCCATGGGGCTAGTTTTCACCAACTTGACGCAAATGGGAGGGAAGCTCACTTGAGGAATTGCCTCTATTAGGTTGACTTATGGGCACATCTGTGGGCATTTTCTTAATTGTTAATGGATGGAGGAGGAGGAGGACCTATTCCATCGTGGACAGCACCACCGGGCAGTTCTGAGAAAGGACGGTGAGCAGAAGCCAGGAAGGGAGCCAGTCAGTGCTCCTCCATGGCTCAAGATTCAGGTTCCTGCTTGATCTCCTGCTGTGGTTTCCCTTGGCAATGGACTACAACTTAGAAGGTGAAATAAACCCTCTCCTCCTCAAGTTGCTTTATGTCATAGTGATTTATCACAGCAACAGAAGGCAAAGTAGAGTAGACACACACACACCTACACATACACACATGTATTTGGGGAGGTAGAAGGATGAAGAGAGAGACAGAGACAGAGAGACAGAAACTTACCGAGAGTGGAGAGAGTTTAGAGCATCTATGGTACTTGCTATGGGTTAACTGTAGTTAACTATACCCTGTCTTCAGTCTAAACAGTAAAAACAAAGTGATGGTGAGAATCAGACAAGGTTTTTTTTTTTTAAATTAAAATATCTTACTTATTTTTTTGGTATTTCTCCAATATCTGTCATCCATCCATCATCTATCTTTCATTCATCCATAATCTATCTATCTATCTATCTATCTATCTATCTATCTATCTATCTATCTATCTATCCATCCATCCATCCATCCATCCATCTATCTATCTATCTCTTCTGTATATTTATTGAACCTCTTCTCCATTAGCACTGCTGGTCAGTTCTCAGTACTTCTCTGAACTGATCCCTATGCTGAGTGGGACATTCCTTCCCCACCCTGAAACAAGCTTCAAATACTAACCTACACATCTCTTCTACAAACAGGTCCTCTGTGACCTTCCAAGCCAAATCAGGTCCTTCTCATTATTATGTCTTACGCTTCCTTCATCGTGTTTAATAAAACTAATTATGCAGACCTCGTTTCTTAATTTGTCTGATGTCTGCTCTGAAGTTAGTCCTCCCACTCCACAGGGCATCATTCTCTACTATGTCGTCTAGTGCTTGGCAGGGTATGTGGTACACGGCTTGCTCAATTAGTGTCTGTCAAGATAATGTCTGTGGTTCAATAATCACTTCTGACGAAGACTTACCTGAGCAGACAAATTACATTGCAGGGTGTCATCTGCAGAAAACTAGAGTAAGGGGGCAGGAGGGTGATTTTACATGTCTGTGTCTTACACTTATGTGATCTTGATGTAACTGTTTCCTCCTTAAAGAGAAATCTGCTAAAGGGCCTTCACACTAACTCCCTCTATCACTCCATCAATCACTAACATTCTATCACTGTATTTATCTATCATTCTATCATCCATCTATCATCTAAATATCTATCATCTATTACTCTGTCATCTAAATATCTATCATTTATCTCTCCATCATTTAAATGTCTGTCTGTCTGTTTTACAAGATAGGGTTTCTCTGGGTAGCCTTGGCTGTCCTGGAACTCACCCCATAGACCAAGCTGGCCTTGAACTCACAGAGATCTGCCTGCCTCTGCCTCCCAAGTGCTGGCATTAAAGGCGTGTGTCACCGACATCCAGCCAGCCTAAATCCTTTTTTAAAGACTTATTGTTACTTTACCCCATGTGTGCATGTGTGTGCCTGTGTTGTGGGTTTGTGCACATGTGAGAGCAGGTACCTGTGGAGGTCAGAGGAAGGTGTCCAGATCCCCTGGAGCTGGAGTTCAAGTAAGCAGCCTGATGAAGGCACTGGGAATGTTCCCACCTGGGACCCTCTGCAAGAGCAGCGTGAGCTCTTGGTTGCTGAGCCAGGTCTCGCCAGCCCTATTTTTTGTGTTGTTTGTTTCTGAGGCAGGGTCTTGACATGCAGTGCTGGCTGAATTTGTGTATGGTCCTCCTGCTTCTGACGCATCTCTCTCTCTTTTCTGGCTTGTCACTATAATTTCAGTGGACCAAGACTTCTTAGCTATTTACTTCCAGGTTATTGCTGAATGGTTGTTACCTCTTCTAATACTTTATTTTAGTTATGCATTTAGCCTCATCTTCTTGTTGCGTAGGTTAATAATATACTGGTGTAGCACTTGGAAACACTTGCAAGTTCTGTCTCCCTGATGTAAAATTCACACTTTCCTAATGTGTTAATCAGCCAACTATAATTCGAGAAAATGAACCATAACAAACTTTGACTCAAAGAGTCATGGCCCAGTGATTGAGAGCACTGGCTGCTCTTCAGAGGGACCTGTTTAATCGTGAGCACCAACTATCACTGTCTGTAACTCCAGTCCTCTGACGCCCTCTCCTGATCTCCAGGGGGCACTGCATGTACACGGTGCACAGACACGCATGTAGGCAAAACACCCACACATAAACTACTAAGATAAAAAAATTTAAAAAGCTAGATGTAAGTTACAGTGTTGTGGATTATTATTTTAACTAGGCAAAGATGTGTTACATTTGTTTATGCTGCATTTGTTTAACAATGTAGGGGTGTGTGTTTAATTATGTGAAGATGTGTTACATCTGTCTCACCATGCCTGCCTAAGGCACCGGGTTGGTCTAATAAAAAGCTGAATGGCCAATTGCCAGGCAGGAGAGGGATGGGTGGAGATAGACATGCAGAGAGAATAAGTAGGAGAAGTCTAAATGGGAGAAGAGAATGAGAGGAGGGAACGAGGGAGAAAGAGACATGCCCAGGGCTAGAAGCCAGGCAGCTGCCAGGCAGACATAGAAACAGCAGGAAAATAAGATATACAGAAATAAAGGCAAAACGCCCCAAGGCAAAGTGTAGATAAAGAGAAACAGATTAAAACGAGAGCTAGGGTAAGGCCAAGCATTGATAACTAATAGTGTCTCCGTGTCACGGTTTGGGAGCAGGTTGGTGGGAGCAGGCACAAAAGAAAAAGCCTGGTGCATCAAGAATGCCTTTCTTTAATCCTTCTCCCTGTTTGTTATCTGCCTTTTGTTACAGAAATCGTGTCTAGTAAACAGACATTGGTTTCTTCACTCTGACATATTCTAAAATACAGAACCAACTGTATATGTTTGCTTCAAGGTAGCTCTCTCCAGGAAGTCACTGAGACTGTTGAGTAAGCAGGGGATGTGAAAGAAGTCAGGAGGGACCCAGATAAGAAAACAACAATGAAGGAAAACCCAAAAACCTTCATTTCCCTGGTTTTATAAATTCGTAGATCATGATGGTTGGGCCCAGGTTACTAGTGGACACTGCATGGTTAAACTCAGAACCTGCATTTCTTCTGGGATATGAATTGTGGGATGCAGAGTGACAGAATTCATGCAACCTTGTGAGACATGCCAGAGCAACGTAGCATTTAAGCTAAGATATTTTAATGACCCAATTTGTTCAGACTGCTGGAGGATAAAGAGCGATTTCGTAAGATTTGCTGCTATTAATCGCTGCAGCCCCTAGTGCTTAGAATGATGAGGGAAGGTGTTTTCAGGATTACATTAATAGCAAAGGAAAACAACAGACTGTGTTCTCAATATGCAAATTATAATTAGAGACAACGGTAACGTCTCAAAGCAGAATCAAAGGGCACAGTTCATGTATTGTCAAATATTGTAATTAACTACTAAATGCAGCTTCAACAATCTTACCACATTTAGCAATTACTTATCTGCTTACAATAAACAATTTGCTAGCAGATCCAGAATGCACTTAATTGGGACAAAGTGAAAGGCACCGTTCCTGAGCTCCTGGTGTCTGGGAAGGATTGGGAAAGAACCCACATCTTTAAAAATTTTTTAAAAAGTTCATCTTAAAAAACACCAGGATCTGGGCTTCATTATCATTCTCCCGGGGCACACACTTTGAAATGATATTTTCACACAAGGTAGAATCTGAAATTTGAATCCTGCCAGAGACACAAAATACTGAAAGTCCAGCTCTCACAGGGAATAACATTTAAATATTAAACGTCTATGTCCAAGGCAGAGATGGCAGGAATAAAAATGACCCCACTTCAAGCGAAATCTTTGTCCTCTTTGTTTTTTGAACTGGGTTAGATTAGCAGTCTAAAAAAAAAAAAAAAATGGTTCAGCTTGGCCTAAAAGAATACAAAATAAATATGATTTGAAGCCGCGAGTTTGAAGGTGTAATGGTCACACAGTTAAAACAATTCTGGGTTTACTGAAGTCCCCGCTTTGCAAGGTAGCTTAGGGGTTGTTATTTATGGGCTGTGGGACCAAAAGGAACTGGGCGATCCATCAAACTGGGTGATTAGTGTGGGAAAAAAAAAGCCCCAAAGGGTTGATTGAGTGAATTTTCCATTTCACGGTAAATTATTTTAGAGTCAACCTTCTTTGATCATCCATGATAGTTCCTTCCTTGATCTTCAGATCTGTCTCATACACTGGCTATTACAAAAGGCTCCAGCCTTAAGGGTTAACCCCTCCTCAAGAACTTTAATAAAAATGGCCGAAATCCTTGTGACTCATGTGTAAGAGTGTATATATTTCCTCCTCGTATATGTTCTAAGTTAACAGAAAGAAATGCACGCGTGATGGCGTGTGTCACTATATGTACATTTGTGACAGAGGCCAGAGTATCACTCAGAAAAACAGAAGGATTTGCAATAGTTCCAGATGTCTCCTAATTACTTTGCTCTGTGCCCTCACAGGGTTGACTGTTCATGACATGCTGTCTGGATCGGGACACCATTGGAGACTTCTGCTGTGAAATTACAGTGCATACCTACAAATGGAGCAGGGCCGGCTGGAGTGATAGATAGCTCAGCGCTTAAGAGGTCTAATGCTCTTCCAGAAGGTCCCGAGTTCAGTCCCCAGCAAGCACATGGTGGCTCAAACCATCTGTAATGAGATCTGGCGCCCTCTTCTGGCCTGCAGGGATACATGCAGGCAGAACACTATACATAATAAAAAAGTAAATAACTCTTTAGATGGAGCAGGACTGCCACCTTACGGATGCCTACTCTTTTGAGAAACAGCCTATGGCTTTCTACTGGTTCTTAGCTAACCATGGGCATTTGCCCACCAGTGAACACAAGGGGTTGGTTATAAACAGCAGACCATCCACTTGCGAGTAGGCATAGGTTGATCAAGCTGTGAGCTCACAGCGCACGCTGACATTTAGTGAGCAACTTTCTTGTATATTGTTGGCCCCCTTGTATCCTCTCTGTCATTCTATGCATCCAACCCCTACTGCTCGGGGAAGACAGTTCAGGCCTTGTTTATAGGCGTGTGGGCAAAGTAGGCAACTCAGCTCTACTACTCACTCCACTCTGGTTGTTTTGTTCTTTCGAGAAAGGGTGGAGGGAAATCCTGTGGTTGGAAAGGTTTTCAAGAAGCGTGCCTGGTTTTTAAATTTTTCCTGTAAGAAGGACTGGGTGCAGCCTTGTGGTTCAGCTGTGTGTGTAGCATGACAGAAGCCTTGGGCTCAATAACTAATGCTGCATAAATAAACACAACTTCTTTTTTTTTTTTTCCTGGAAGAGGAGAGTCTCCATTGTGGTTCTGTAACAACCCGTAGTCAGTGCCTCCAGATTTGTTTAGATGGTTTTTAATGGACTGAATGTTTATGTCGCTTTAAGATGGGCTTAAACTGGAAACTGGTGACAAGGACGTGTGTGCATAGAACCTTCCAGATGATCTCTAGAGAGTGACCGAGCTGGTCTCATATTGTTTAGCCTCTTTCCCAGGCCATCCCACCCACCCATGCCTGACAGACTTGTAAAGTGGTCATGGTAGCAAGGATGGAGGGCATGCATGCATTCAGCAGTGTGGACTTCCACTTGTGAAAGCTGTTTGTTCTGTCTGAGGTTACCAATCCTCAGGAGGTCAGCCAGCCACCCAGTAGCTGCTGATTGCATTGGACCCCATCCATCTTAGAAGAGACAATGTTTTGTTTTCGCTGGAAGAGGTGTTTGGTTTACATACAGTTTTGTCCTTGACCTTGGTGCTTTTGCCAAGGCTGCTGTCTGTTGAGCTTAAGTCATATGGTCAGCTCAAGGCATTACCACAAATGGCTTCTGACCAGGTGGCTTATTCAGTAGGAACTCAGGTGTGCCGTGAACTCTTGCTTGTGGCATCCACAGATCTTGGTGTCCCTCCCCACTCTGAAGGAGATGGCCTGGCAGGATGATGGCATGGCCTTTCACAGATTTAGTCTCCATGTCAACTGGGTAGCTGCACCTTGCAGGGCTGAGATAAAGTCTACCAGGATATGGCGTACTCACTAAATCATTAACTAATATATCTGCCGGTATTTTTTTACACAGGAGAGAGCCCTGAATGCATGTGAACCACGTGGACTGGATGATTTCTTGTATCACCACCATAGTGGGCTGCTATGTGTGGATGTCCAGCGTGAGATGTCAGGGTCTCTCATAGTCCCTGCACGTTTATCACTCACCTCATCAATGGGAGGCAGCATCCACACCCACAGCTCCGCCAGCCGCTGCTGGGTCTCCTCCTCTAACTCTCCATGACACGAGGGTCACCTGTGTTGTCATGGATACAGGTTGTGAGGGCTTCAGGTGGTCCCCGAGAGTTTCGCCTTCTTCTTGTTCTCTTATTCATGTCCAGATTGTCTAACTCCTGGCCTGAGGACCCTAGAGAGGCGCCAGGCCCACAGCTGTCCAGAAGGCTGCCATCTTCCATGGAAATGCCTCAGCAGCAATCACTTGAAATTCCCACACAGCCAGTGTGCTTTTCTGGAAAAGTCTAAAAGGCACAGCATCTTTCTATTCAGGGAAGGGCTCTACCCTCCCAGTCATGTATTGGCCAAATTTCTTGCCTTTCAGAACATTCAAATCCTCTCTCATCTTGGCTCTAATGTCTGTTTCCATTTTGAAAATGTCTGGAATCAATCAAAACGTAAAGCACAACACCGTCTTAGTTTATCTCAGATCGCTCATGGAAGCCACTGTTCTATGGGGATTCTGTGGTGAAATCTGTCGTTGTACTGAAGCTTATACCTCCAGCAGATGGCTTATGCTCTGACTCTTCCGTTCTCCAACCTGTAGGCCCCATACTCTCACTTTCCTCACAATGGTCATCAGAAAGCAAGAGGGCTCGATTCTCTCATTGTCCGGTGTCCTCCATAGTTCTATGTCAACTCAAGCTAGAGTCATCTGAGAGCATGGAGCCTGATTGAGAGAATGCCTCCATAAGATCCAGCTGTAGGGTATTTTCTTAATTAGTGATTGATGGGGCAGGGCCCAGTGCCCATGGTAGGCGGTGCCATTCCTGGGTTCCATAAGAAAGCAGGCTGAGCAAGCCACGAGGAGCTCGCCAGCAAGCAGCGCTCCTCCGTGACTCCGCATCAGTTCCTGTCTCCAGGTTCCTGCCCTGTTTGGGTTCCTGCCTTTGACCTTGACTGATATGGAAGTATAAGCCAAGTAAACCCTTCCCCCCATACCCCAGTTGTTTTTTTGGTCATGGCGTTTTATTACAGCAGTAGAACCCCTGAGTCAGACAAGTTGGTGCGAGGGAGCCAGCATATTGC
This sequence comes from Phodopus roborovskii, assembly GCF_943737965.1. Taxonomy (NCBI): domain Eukaryota; kingdom Metazoa; phylum Chordata; class Mammalia; order Rodentia; family Cricetidae; genus Phodopus; species Phodopus roborovskii. Next base: position 2,411,522 of record NW_026125489.1, read on the forward strand.
CGTGACAGACCTGACTATGCTGTTTTGGGGAGGACTGGAAGGACTTTGCAACTTCATGCTAGACGAGCCATTGAGCATTCAATGTTTGGCGAGCTGTTCTATGAGGGCATGGAAGATAAGAGTGTTGAGGTCTGTGCCGAAGATGGAGGCCTGGCTTGTGCATTTCAGAGGGATGCTTAGAGACTCTGATCAGTCGTTCGTTATTCTGAATTAAGGTTCTGTGGTTCTGGTTAGCTGGGGCTGAAACAATCAGCTGTGATTAACAAGAGCAGGACTACTAAAGAGAAACCTTTGATTTTTCTGGGATACTTGATGCTGGCTGGAGCTAAGAAATTACTGATGATTAGGAGGAGACCAGTGCTACTGAGGTGAAAACTTCTGGGAAGCGTTTCCTGAGAGTCAGCACACAGAAAGCAGTGTCTGAGAGGCTGCCAAGATTGTACCTCACCCGGGCAGCTGAACTTGGTCGAGTAAGAGTCACCCAGGTGGTATTGGCTTTGAAGGTATGAAAGGGTGTGGAGAGCAGCTGAGGCTGGGCCCTGTGGGAGCCCAGGATAGACCACTGGTGAAGGTGGAGCCCCAGTGGCAGCAGAAGACCCCAGCATTTTGGAGATGCCAGTGCGGTGGGATGACCACCAGGGACAGCAGCAGCAGTGGGGTGGAGCCTGCCCGGCCTTAGAAGTTCTGGGCACCACGGAGAAGTGATCCAAGCCCTTTGGAGGAGCCCAGAAAATCGTGAGTAAATCCCGGACATTGGAAATTGATCTACTTACTTACACTTTTGGAATTTGGTTTTGCTCTGTTGAGATTGTTTCTATCCCCTGGCTCTTCTCTCTTGAAGGAAGAAAATACTAAGTTTTCATTTTGCATGAGCCCACAGTCGAGACACTGAGGTTTTAAAAGATTTTTTTAGGTTTTAAAAGAGACTTCAGATTTTTTTTTTTTTTAAACAGACTGAATTTTGAAGTGTTTGAATTTGTAAAGACTGTGGGATTTTAAAGCTGGCAAAAAATATTTTAATGTTGTGATGTGGGTGTCAACGTGTGGTCTTAGAGGTGAACAAGGAAGGAAAGGTTATGGCCTAACTGTGATAATGTTTGTGTGTCGAGTTCACAAGGGGCCAATGGTCCTGGCTAGTCTTAATGTCAAGTTAACACAGGCTAGAGCCAATCGGAAAGGAGGGAACCTCAATTGAGAAAATGCCTCATTAAGATCCAGCTGCAAGGCGTTTTCTGAATTAGTGGTTAATGGGGGAGGGCCTAGCGCATTGTAAGTGGGGTAATTCCTGGGCTGCTGGTCCTGTGTTCTATAAGAAACCATTAAGAAACCATGGGGAAGCAAACCAGTAAACCCCCTTCCTCCCCTGCCCTGGAGGCCGGAATTGAGGTAGAGGCCACAGAGGGATGCTGCTTACTGGCTTGCCCCTCATGGCTTGCTTTCGTACACCTCTCAGGACCATCTTCCCTCTCACGTCAATCAAACAAGAAAATGCGCCGCATACTTGCCCGCAGGCTAGCCTGGCAGGGATATCTTCTCAATTGTTTTCTCTTCAAAATGACTCTAGCTCGTGTCAAGCCAACATAACTCGCTCGCACAGTGTTCTTAAAACCTCTACTTTGGAGTTCTGCTCCCGTGCCAACCGTATTGACTGCTTCTGGAACCACGGGTTTTGTTTCTGAATACCGTCTTCAGGTGTTAATGAACAAGGGGCATGGAGAGCAGACTCCGAGCCGTCAGCTGAGCTCACTACCTAAGTAAAGTTTGTGTCCAATATGATAAACCATTGCATGCTGTGGGTCTTTGTGGATGCTGGCACATCGCTGGTGACCCTGCTCAGACACCTCTTAGGGGAGGGGGTGAGAACGATTCAGCCACCCAAGTCAGTGAGGAGCAGAGCCTGCTGCAGACCCGTTTATTACGGAAGTCAGACCTGCCTTTATATCCCTTCCCAAGGTCCGGTTGGCTCAGGCGGCTGACTCGGCTGCATGTCCTGTCCTCATTGGTGGCTCTGGGTCACGTGTCTCTCCATCTGGGTCTGTGGGCAGGCTTGGTGGCTTGGCTCAGGGAGGAAGTGCCTGCCACACACGCGGGCTGGCCTGGTCACTGGGGACAGGGCGACGGTGGGTTGGGTAGGCTCACTACAGTTTCTCCTACACTGGCAAATAGCTGAAACTGAGAATATCTCACCTGGGTTAATTTTCTGAGCTCATTTAGAGTGTAAAACTAATTTCCGGCCTCTGGGTATCTATAGCTCAAACTTAACATCCCTGTAGCATGCTCCAGATCTGGGGCTGCCCCCGGGGTGCCTACAGGTTGCTGTTCTGTACGTCACCATTCTGAGGATTTGGTTACCGCTTTATTCTCCAGTGACAGCCTCGTACAGTTTCCCTGGCGAGCGAAACCTCTTGACAGAGCTGTGTTTTTATCCCTACCATCCGTTCCCTTCTTACCTCTGTGGCTCCCGAACCCATCGCAGTTGGACTCTCACTGAAGCTGAGTTCTTGACCGCTCTTGGCATGCCTTTCCTCCCTTTGAGACGGCTCCCTCTTGCCGCGCTAGATGCTCCTTCTTGGGCTCCTTCTCTCGGTTTTCCTTCTCAAACCTTTAGAGTTAGGGATGATCAGAACTCGGCTCTTTACTCTTTTTCTCTTCCACACTCGAGTTTTCTTTATCTAGTCGAGGATGCTGCGATGGCTAGCATAATGCTTGAAGCTTAAATTCTGCTTAATTGGTCGATAAAACAAAACACATCTAACCTGTAAGCCCCACTTGCCCAAGGACAGATAGCTTCTGGGATGCTGGGGGCTGTTGTTCGTGTAAGATGACAAGCTGTGTTTTCACTTTGCAAACACACACAGTTGCCTCAATTGCACAAGTTCATGCTCCATCCCTCTATATATATAACTCAGCCTTTTTCGCTATACCCACCTCTCAATCTCTTGGCCCATGCGGTCTCTGTCTGTGGCTCCTCTCTTGTTCACCCTCTCTTCTCTCCTCTCATGGTCTGATTTAGTCTGGACACTACGTCCAGCCGGGACACTTCCTCTGCCTGCTCCCCCCCCATACCTACAAAAATCACCATGCTTTAGTAGTCTTTTTCTTTTTTTTTTTTTTCCCCTTCAATTTCTTTTATTTTCAAAGATGCCTTTAATTTTTGTGTGCCCCTTGAGGATGGAGGACATAGAAATCCCTGGAACTGGAGTTAGGTGAGGTTGTTGGCTACCTCATGTGGATGAGCACTGGGACCTGAACTCAAGTCCACTGAGCCATCTCCTCAGCCTTTCTATGTTTTAATCTTTACCTCCCCAACTAAATGTAAGCTTTATAACCCAGCATGGCGCCTGGCACACAGCAGGTATTTACTACAAACTAGCTGAGTAAAAGAAGCAAGGGAAGGATGGCTAGGGCATGTATCTATCTCGGAGCATTAGGAGCCCTGTGACTGTGTTCTCTCCCGTAAGGCGGGGAGCTTTTTCTAGTTGCATGGTGGGTGGCTGCTCACTTCCTTCTCGCCTGCCAAAGGGGATTCTGCACCATTCAGTTTGACTTTCTTCTAAAGGAGGGAGATCCCTGTCCCCAAGAAGAAATGGATGAGGGCGTGCGTGTGTGTGCACGCGCACACGCACGTGCTGGACACTGGCTGGCAAATACAGGGTGGGCTGGCAAATTCGGTCTGACCCAGATCCTTTTCAGAGATTTCCCAAAGTGGATCACCTGGCCAAATGCTCTAGACATTTGTAAAACCCAAAAGGCTTTCAAGAGAAGTCACCCCTATGTCCCAAGGGTTCTAGTTTACAACTAAGGAGAATGTAAGGAGTCGCACAAATCGGAAAACCCCCTCTGTCCAGCTGAAAGCCACCTTCCTCCCCTTTTAATACCATGGCAGCTCTACACCGACACGCAGTGTGGCATTGTGTAGGCCTTTGCTGCAGGGTGGGAGCCTTGGGGACAGGCACTCGGGTTTGGGACAGTGGGTGGTGGGCCCACCCTTGAGGGGTGTGGCCAGAACTAACTGCCCTTTTGTCACAAGGCTCAGGAACACCCAGACACTCCGGCCACACTTCTGATACTTCTGACTTTCATGTCCTCCAGGTTAAGCCTTGTCGGGCTCCGTGATCAACAAGTACTAATAGAAGTTGTATGGAAGCTAATACTCAGCTCCACAAGAAACACAGGCAGAAACGAAGACCGTGACCATTACCAATCTTGACAGAAGCCCAAACTCTGAGGACCCCACCAGTATGGGGCTGTGCTTTGCAGAGCATACGTGCATTTTAAAGTGGCAGCGGCTAAGTGTTACAGAAATGGCAATAACACCTCGTTCACTATCGTGTGCTGTTACTGTCTTGCTGCCTCCAAACTCCCTACTTTTCAGCATCGTTTGGAAATCCTCAAACCCTTGTGTCAGAAATTTATCCTCTGGGTTTCTGAGATTCCGGTCTCAAATTCTTCTCATGTCTTCCTATTTCCTAGTTATTTATGTCCAATTATTTTCAAGTAGGATAATAAAATGGGGATGGGGTGGGGGAGGGGAAAGCAATCAAGTTCTTGGCTTCTAGAAATCCTGTTAATTTTTTTTGGTAGTTTTTGGAAAAATAAGGGACACTTGTGTATCCCAGAGTGATCTTGGTGACAGGTATAGAGGACAGATAAACTCACAACATTCAAAGGGCAAAACCCTCCTTTTATTGACTACTTACTGTCTGCCCACCAGAAAATCCCAGTCATGTGATCTTTGTGTGGTTGTGGGGGACAAGGATACCTGGTTCTGTCATCAGGTTGTCTTAGGGTGGGTGTCTATTGCTTTGACCACACCATGACCACAGCTACTCTTGTCAAGGAAAACATTTAATGGGGTGGCTCACTTAAAGTCCAAGAGGTTCAGTCCGTTATCAAGGGAGCATGGTGGGCAGCAGGCAGGCAGGCGTGGCATTGCAGGGAAGAGTCGCCTGACAATCGCATCGAGGGGAGCTGCAGAGAAACCTCAAAAAGCCCACCCCCACTGTGACACACTTCCTCCTACCAGGCCACACCCACTCCACGTTCACACCTCCGAATAGTGCCATTCCCTTTGGGGGCCATTTTCTTTCACACCTCCACGATGTGATTTCATCTTGTGTTAACTCTCCCAGGTAGAGATTATCCTGTGTAGTTTATAAAGAAACTAAACTCAGGAAGGTTTTGGTCATTTCCTCATGGACTCATGAAAAGGAAGCTGAAAAGGAAGTAATGAAGACAGGATTCAGGTTTTCTAGGGTGAAATTTTTTACCATCCTCTTTGTATCTCCTTGGTTTAAGCCAGGGTGTTCTTTGAGGCATTTATGCTTAGATATTTTCTTGTGTTAATCCTACCATGTGGGGATAAGACCACACCACAATTTCTGAGACAAATTGAAGCAAGCTTTATTAAATACTGGCCAGGATGATGGACACTGACCAGGCTCATACCTAGGATTTCCAGAGAATGGTGCCGAATTACACTAGACAGGAGCTTATAAAGGTGAAACCCACAAGGCTATTTCCCACCTTCCTCGGATGAGGGTTGGGCAAGCACACATCCTGATGTACTTCCTGCCTGTGTGACCAAGCACATTTGATGCAGATGGGACAATCAACCTCTTATACGGAAGGGACAACACATGGTGGCTTATCTTACATGAACAGCAGCCCCCAGCATTCCTGGGGTCTTCCTCAGGCAAGTGGGACTTACAGGTTAGAGGTGGTTTCTTTTTTTTTTTTTTTTTGGTTGTTTCATAGATCTCTTCAGCTCAGCCATTTAAACTTAAACATAACTTTAGCTCTCAAGCTCCATGTATTATGCTTTGTCCAAAAGATAAAGGGGCTTCAGTTTTAAGTGTTGGGAGGTGTTTCCAGGTAAAGAATTAAAAAGCCAAGACGTCTGTAGGGAAACCTGTGAGCTTTGGCTGTCAGTCACCACTCTGGTCAACATTTTAATGTGAAAAATTGAGCTGGTTCCAAGTAGTAAAATCTAGCCACAGTGTCTTAGCCCCAGATTAGAAATCTGTGAATGACAAGCCCCACAATGCACCACGGCCCCAGCCCTCTGTCCTTCACAGCTCTATGCAAATTCACAGTGCATGGTTGAGCAGAGATCTCCAGTTACTGCCCATCCATGCAAAGCAGGGGATTAGAGCCGCTCTTCTGTGCACAAGGATTGCCTTTAGTGGAAAAGAAACAAAGGTTGGCTAAGGATGAAGCCCAGTGGTAGAGTGCTTACCCTGTCAGTGTGTGTGAGGCTCAAGACTCAATGCCAGTACTGACTGAGGCCAATCACACAGGCTCACACACCCCTCCCACCTTAGGGCTTCTATGGATGTGGTGAAGTACCATGACCAAACACAACCTAGGGAGGAAAGGGTTATCTCTCACTTCCATGGAACAGCTCATCCTTGAAAGCAGTGAGGGCGGAAGTCAAGCAGGGCAGGGTCCTGGAGACAGGAGCTGATGCGGAGTTCACGGAGGGTGCTGCTTACTTACTGGCTTGCTTCCCACAACTTGCTCCAGCCTGCTTTCTTGTAGAACCGCGCACAGTGGGCTGTGCCCTCCCCAGCAATCACTAAGAAAATGCTCTACTGGCTTGCCTACAGCCTGGAGCTTATGGAAGCAATTTTTCAACCAAGGTCCTCTCCTCTCGTGTTACTGTAGCTTGTGTCAGGTTGGGATAAAACTAGCCAGCACTCCTCGACAAAACAGAGCTAAAGCTACAAACCAATTCTGCCTTACAGAAATGTGCGCATCTATAGAACAGAACAAACTAGCTCAGGATGGTGGCTGCGCACCGAGGTAGCCTTGGGCAGTGTCTGAGCATTTGTGTCCTTCCTTTGGTTCTGGCCTTGGGTTGTATCAGGTGAAGCCTGGTCCGGATGACCCACACTTGGCTCCGCAGTGTGCCCGGTACACTACCAGGCCCTCCAGCACTGCTGGCCAGATGCAGGAAACTTTTGATCTGTCTTTGCAAGCCCTCCAACCCAGCCAAGATATTTTAAAACTCTTGTTAAAGATGGCAGCCATGGCCTTTCAAAGACGCCAGATGTGGGCCTGGATGTAACCGACACCCTGCAAGCTGATAAAACCCCACAGCTTTAACCACCAATTCACTGGGTTTGAATTTGGTGCTTGGGAAGGGATTATGGGGCACCGAACGACACTTGAGGTCCATGCAGAGCCAGTCTCCCTTTTCCTCTCCTGGCTCGTGGAGCACAGGCTGCTCTGTGAACACGGTAAGATTCTGTCCAACACGCACACAAGTTTTGTCAAAGTGATGGAGAATCTTTGCTTAGGGGGAGCAGGCAACAGCCCCGAGCAAGTATCCACCCGGCTTGGCTTCGCTTTGATTCGGAAGAACATACGCAAGACACAGGAAGTTCAGTGTGCAGACCATGTGCCATCCACGGAGAAGGGGACAAGACACCACATTTTCTTATTCAGCTTGTCCAGAAGCACGGCTGTTGACTGAACCCTCATCCGCAGCTTATCGCCATGTTTCAGCTGGAGGAGAGAGCGGTAAGAACACACAGGTGTTTTTTGCTCCCTGTGAGCTCTGCTGTGGGAATGAGCCAGTGGCTGCTGGCTCGGGAACCGGCCCATACCGTGGTCCACGCTCCAGCAGACTGGGGCCAGCAACCTGGTACCCACCAACGTGCCCCGAGATCCTGGGAGAACCTGTTCCCTTTCAGTACTGCCCTCCAGCTGCTCATGCGAATCCCAACTACCGACTACCGGTCATGCAGGCCTTAAGAACTGGGCTTCTCCTGGCATCTGTTGCCAGGGAAGGGACTGTACCAGAATCTAAATTTTTTGTTAATTGTCACATTCCAATAAAAGCATTGAACCACTGAAACAAAATAAAATGTGGTTTCATGTGGAGTCACATCTGAAGAAAGTGACCACATGTTTTGTGTGCCGACCAGGAGGTAACTGCAAAGCTAAATCGCTCAATGGCCTGGCAGCTTCAGTTTTCAGATCGCCAATGCAATAAGGAAATATTTTCCAGTGACAAGACTGCAAACAAGCCAAGTTTCTGAATCTGCGTGTCTCCAGGCTATGCATACTATCGATTCTTTCTGGTTACTCTTTTAATTCTTTATCAGTTGCATTTTTTTTCTTTGCAAGTGCATTTGTGGGTAATTTATGATGTTTTGACAGTTTTGAGTTTCTGCTATAATTTTCAATTCTGCACCCAGAGTTGCACAGACTACTGTTCAGACAAGCGACATGGAAATATAGAGGTTATCTATGTAAAATGATTCATATTTCAAAATAAGGTCTCCTGTAAAATGGAAAAAAAAGCCCATCACATCGCTATTAATCACACTTTTCATATTATTTTTTTTCCTTGACTGAGGTTTGTTGAATTTACTATTGTAACATATTTCCAAAACACATTAGTTAAATGGGGCTGAAAATCATGCATGCATATTTTATGGAAAAAAATGTGTAGATATATTTTCAATTTTAAGCTATAAACTCTGGCTTTCCTTGGATGATTAAAATATTCTGGCCCATTTAAAGTAAACTACATAATAAAAGTGATGTACAATAATAATTTTACAATGCTTAATAATAATAAAGGGCTTTATCTGAAAATGCCCTTTAAGATGCCCTTTCTGTATAGGAAATAAGTGACTGATAGGCAAGTAAGATCAGAAATGGAAAAGGAGCTGATAAAATAATTTAAAAATAGGCACAGAGATTTCTGCCTTTGTGTTACAGAACTAAGAAGCAGTGACATGCTCAAATGTCATATGCTGCTGGCAAGGGGCAGCAGAGTGACACAATAAAAATACATTAGGTCCAGACTCTCTCTAATGTAGGTTTTCTGACTTTAAAGGACGTAGATTTCAAAGGGCTATTGAGGCCTGCTGAATGCTTCTTATTGTCAATTCATGTCACCGAAGAGTTCGCCCTTGCTCACAGTAGAAGGGACTTTCAGATCTTCACCCAGGTACCTTTCACATGTAAACCTGCCCAGGAGGTCCCGGCCTCCTCCATCCTGTCAAAGCTGCAGATTCTGAAGCAAGATGGCAAGCACCCTTCTTGGGTTGCCCTTGAGGTACCTTGAAGAGGCAGAAAAGCCAGGCAGAGAATCAGAAGGTGTTTATTAATGAATGAGGGCTGAACTATTTATTCTGTGTCTAGAATGATCCAAAAGATTCAATTTGAAAAGAGACATGGCAAATCAGGCCCAGAAGGAACAGGTTAATTACAGTGGAAACCACCACTCTCTGTCTCTTTCTGTCTTTGCCTGAAGACATGATAAAATTTAGATAAAAAATGATAAAATCAAGGTCAGGCAGTGGTGTCCTTCATCTTTAGCCCCAACACTCAGGAGACAGAGGCAGATGGATCTCTGTAAAGCCAGCTTGGTTTACAGAGCGAGTTCTAGGACAGCCAGGACTGTTACACAGAGAAACCCTGTTTTGAAAAACAAAACACAAAACTAAAAATCCACACCCCCAAAACCTCAAACCAATGACTGAATGTAATAAAACACTTGAATGTTAGTTAATTTGCCATAAAAATTTAATATACTTTCATTTTTCTATTTTATTTCTCTCTCTCTCTCTCTCTCTCTCTCTCTCTCTCTCTCTCTCTCTCTCTGTGTGTGTGTGTGTGTGTGTGTGTGTGTATCAGTGGTTCTCAACCTGTGTGTGGGCCAAGACCCAAGGCGGGAAGGGGGTGTTGAGCAACCCTTTGATAAGTACCACCTAACAGTAGCAGAATTATAATTATAAAGTAGCAAGGAAGGTAATTTATGGTTGGGAGTCACCACAACGTAAGGAACTGTCTTAAAGGGGTTGAAGCTTTAAGATAGTTGAGAGCTGTAAAAGTTCTTAACTGGTCTAGATAATAAAAACCTCAAGTTAGATATAGAGGGAATGCTGAGAGATCAGAGAGAAGACGGAAGCCACAGCACACCTCACCCCCTCAGCGTCTCAGCAGACAAAACCGTGATTTCCTGTTTCCCCCTGCTTAAACCTGTTTCTGCTCAGCCATCTCACTTCCTGTCTGTCTGCACAGACCTCCAGACCTCTATGGTTAGCTAGTGGGACTTTGTACAAGCAAGATACAACCAAAACCTTCTGTGGTGACAGTTGGCTCATTTGAGTCAGCACACATCTTTGGGCCCAGCACTCGGGAGGCAGAGGCAGGCAGATCTCTGTGAGTTCGAGGCAGCCTGGTCTACAAGAGATAGTTCCAGGACGGGCTCCAAAGCTACAGAGAAACCCTGTCTCGAAAAACAAAACCAAATCAACCAACCAAACAAAAAACAAAACAACCCCCCCCAAACCAAACCAAACAAACAAGAAACCCCAACTGTTGTTATAACTCATCCTTCCATTGCTACCAGAATTTGCAAAGGTCAGAGCTTGGGTCCTTGCAGCCCCACAACCTGGCCGCAGTCCCATACCCTCAATAGCCTGATTAAACAGATATATAATGCTGGGAAGAGAAACAAAGAGGTCTGGTGGTGCCCCAAGTCTGTCTTTGGGTTCTTGACACGAAGTTTAACTTTGAATGGAGACAAGAGGAAGCAGTTCTGGTCAAGATATGGTAGACGCTCCCGATGGCGTACAAGCCAGAGCTGTGTGGTTCTTTCCTCCACTGCCTAGTTTCAGCTGGTTCTTCCTGATGTGAGATACTTGGGGGGGGGGATGACATTTTTCTTTTGCAGGGGAGGAACCCTATTTCAGTAATCTATAACCTTCTGATGTATGGCCAAGGGAAGCATAAATAGGCCTTCTCTTTGCTCCAAGCTCCTCTTCTGGACTGGCCTTCTGGTTTACCTTGATGTCTGTGTATGTTAAGGGATCTATAACCACAATTATGATTTTCTTTATAGCTCTCAACATAGCTACAATATAACTCTTGTACCTAAGGCTCAGTGAACATTGAGGGGGAGGGATGGATGGCGAGAAAGATTGGAAGAGCTAGAAAGCCAAGAAGTCTTTGTGAGAGTGTGCTTTCTAGCTATGACAAGAAAGTCACACCCATGAAACCCCAACATAAGCCTGCCTAAACAAGACCCAAACAACTCCAATTACTGTTGACATTCCAACGTAAATGGAGGGAGTCTCATGGGGCCTTGCTCTTGGCTGAGAAGACACAAGCAATTTCCTCATGGATGAGCCCTTGTTGCCTATCCACTACCAAGTGGTCATAAATGCAGACAACCCTGAGTGGACTCAGCAGCGAGCACTTACGTATTTATTGGGTTGTATGCATATGTAACAATGGCTAACGAGGAGGCCACAAATTTGGGAGGGAAGAGGAAGAGGTGGGAAAATGATTTACTTTTGTTATTAGCTTGAGACGGGGGCTCACTTTGTACGCCTGGCTAGCCTTGAACTCAGAGATCCACCTGCCTCTGCTTCTGGAATGCCGGGACTAAAGACCTGTGCTACCATATCTGTCTGTAATTATAAGTTGTGGTATTTAAAAAGAACTGTTGATTCAGGGGCTGGGGAAGTTGTTCAGCTGGTAAAGTTCTTGCTTTGTCTTACAAGCACGAGGACTGTCTTTGAGCACATGAGCCAATGAATAAAAGCCAGACATGGTAATGCTGGCTTGTGATCTCAGTATGGGGATGGAGAGGTGGGGAGGGATGGATGCCTGCCCACCGCTTGCTAGCCGGCTAACCTAATCAACAAGCTCCAGGCCAGGGAGAAAGCGTGTCTGGACAAACAAGATGAATGGCATCTGAGCAATGACACCCCGGCTGACCTTTGGCCTCCACATTCGGGGAAGCATGTCAGTGCATACACTCAGCTACATATAATTCATCCCCATGAGCACATGCCTCCTGATAGTAAAACGGCGCTGGCTAACTTAATCCTAGAGAAACTTTAATGTAGTTGAAAATAAATTTTAACACGGCTTGACTTTAGTCTGTTTCGGTTGAGGGCGGCTCTGTTTCCTTGTGTTTGGCCCTGTCTTTTGAAGTCATGAGAGTTTCTGGATCCTCAGCCAAGTTTGGATCAACTCTGAAAAACAAAACAACCAGACAACCTCCCCCCAAAACAAAAACAAAAAACAAAAAAATCCCCAAAAAACAGAACAAAACAAAAAAACCCATGAAACTGTGTCCTTGGTTTACTCTCTTATTGCTGAGACAAACACCGTGATGAAGAGCAACATGGGGAAGAAAGGGTTAATTTCCCTTTCCAGCTGTAGTGCATCCTGAGGGAAGCCAGGGCAGGGACCTGGGGCAGGGACCCGGGGCAGGAAGGAATGCTGCACTGGCTTGTCATCCCTGGCTTGCTCAGCCTGCTTTCTTTTGCGACCCAGGACCATGAGTCCAGGGGTGGCACCGGCCAGAGTAGGCTGGGCCCTCCCATGTCAATCATTAATCAAGAAAATACACTACAGACTTGATTACCAGCAATCTGATGGAGGTATTTTGTCGACTGTGTTTTTCCCAGACAACTCTAGCTTGTGCCAAGCTCACAAAACAAAAACAACAAACAAGCAAACAAAAAACCCCAAAACAACAAAAACAAAACAACAAACAAACAAAAACCTATCAGGACTCACTGCTCTCCTCCTTCCCATCTAATCATTTATTCTGATTTTATTTTATTTCATTTTTTTTTTTTTTTTTACCCAGAGCAATTCCCAAGGAAAGAACTAATTGAATGGAAATAAGTAATTGTTGGTTGATTACTTATGACGATAGTGTGTTCTGAAGTTGGCATTTCAATAAAATCTATGTCCAGGTCTAAACAGGGTTAGCTATGACTGATTTGATAGGGAAAGCACCCTCCAGAGAGGACCCGGTGAGATGTCAGTGCCCAGGATTTACTCTACACCTGTGACTCCCAGTTTACATAGATGACTTTGACAGTGACTGCATACTAGTGCGGTGGTTGGGCTGGTGACGAAGAGACGAAGAAAATAATAAATGCACATGAGGTGGCACAAAAGATTTGGAGGGATTTGTATCAGCTTTGTAACCAGGCTTACACGTGGGAAATAAAATTTATTGTTGCTAAACAATGAACATTTCTCCCGAGGACTAAACTAATGAGCAGAAATAAAAATAAATAGCATTGAACTAACTAGAGCAGTAAGACTTCTATAGAGCACCCTACATGGAGGAAGGAGGAGTTATTCTCTGATACTGTCTACATAGCACGAGGCCACCATTCACCTGTGCGATAGTGTTAGGCTAATTACGCCCAGCTAGCTGGTCAAAATGTTTAGCTTTATCCAGTTTATTGACTCATTCCTCCCAGGTCTCAAAGGAAGCATCAATATTTGTTTACATGTCGAGGCTTTATATCCCAAAGCTGTTAAAAGAGTAAAAAATTATAATACAGTTTAGGTTAGAAAATGATCCAAAAGGTTTCAATTCAGTGCGCGCGCACGCACGTTGGCTGCAGAACAAACCCTTGAGACCCAGAGATATTGCCTTGGAAGACAAGAATGACAACAAAAGCATTAGCTTAGCTGCCAAGGGATCAGGAACTTTCACCCCTGAAGTTGTTCAAAAAGGGCATAAAAACATGCCAAGCAAACTCTCATCTCTCTGATGTTGTTCGCAGTGAAAAGGATGGCTTCAACAGTGTGTCTTCCTCTTGGCGTACCATCAACCATGTTAAAAAGCAGTCTTGAATCTCACAGGAGAGAGGTTGTGCTTCCCAGAGTCATCCCAACAGGTTCAGACTGTCATAGATCGTTAGCACAGTAGCAGGGCAGTGACTTACCTGGATCATGACTCACCTGCATCTCTTCTTAGGAATAGATTAGTTCCTACTAAACGTACTGATATCTTCATCAGCACACGATGCCTGGACATCCTTATGATACACAGATGCCGGCCAGTTTGATTTAAAGACGGGCGTGGGAAAGTGTTATGAGGCTTAACAATGGCCATGCCTGACCTAGGGGGTCTGTTATGGGAGCTCTGGTTGGGCTCTTGGCTGATAAGTAAAAGGGACATCTCCCCTGATTTTAGAACGCTTTCAGAATTTGCTTTCATTGATCCAACCATTAGGCAAGCTGGATCCAAGGCAGAAGCTTATGGATTCTATATTATAGGAGATGCTGCTGCCCCTGGAGGACTTACCTAGAGAGTAAGTTTAATTCTTCTTTTTCTTCTTCTTTTTTTTTTTTTTAATTTTTTTTTCTCACCGGGCAGTGATGGCACACACCTTTAATCCCAGAACTCTGGAGGCAGATCTCTGTGATTTTGTAGCCAGTGTGGTCTACAGAGTGAGTTCCAGGACAATTAGGATTGTTATACAGAGAAACCCTGTCTGGAAAAAAAAGAACAACAAAAAAATTTTTTTTCCTTTATTTTAGACTGAAAAAGTTGAAAGGCAAAATGTAGATGCTTACATAGCATTCACACATGTTGTCATCAACAACGTCAAAACTGTTCTTGAGTGATAGATACTAAACCATATGCTAAGTTGAATTTGGCTCTGCTACGGTTGCTTGTCCTGCTCTAGGTGACAAAACCGAACACAACAGCACTGCAGCATGCAAGCTGTGATGATAGAAATTGGCATGCTGGCAATCTCAGGGGTTGTGAGGCTGAGGCAGGTGGAGGCCAGCATGTCCTCCATGTTGAGACTGCGTGGTTTGGATAGGTCTGGCCCCCACAGACTCACGGGTGTGAATGCCCTGATCAGTGTGGCACAGTCTCCTGCTGCTGTCCTTCTCCAACGCCAACTCTTCCTGCATGCTGCCATGTCCTGCCACGATAATGGACTAAACATCTGGAACTGTACGCCAGCCCCAATTAAACATTCGCCGTGGTCACGGCGTCTCTTCATAGCAATAGAAACCATAACCAAGAGAGGGAGTCATATTTCTCTGTGGTGAAGCCAATACCCTCCCCACCCCGCTGTGTTCACACAGGCAACCCTAATTAATGCAGCGGGACACTGGCACACGAAGTCATGGCAGCTGGAGGGGGACTTGTTAATAAGGGGTTCTGTGGGGGGGAGGGGCACAAGAGACGATAACGGGTGGGTTATGATTATATACACAAAAGTCACCTAAACACAGAGGCTTATATTGATTATAACCTGCTTGGCCTATCGCTCAAGCTTATTACTAACAAACTCTCACAACTTAAATTAACCCATAATTCTTATCTATGTTTAGCCACAAGGCTTGGTACGTTTTCTCAGTAAGGCGTTCTCATCTTGCTGCCTCTGCATCTGGCTGTTGACTGCTTCTCCGCCTTCCTCTTCCCAGAATTCTCCTAGTCTGGCCACCACGCCTATACTTCCTGCCTGGCTACTGGCCATTCGCATTTTATTAAAGCAATGTGAGTGACACATCGCCCCACATCATGGCCACTCCTGGCTGTGTGAGAACACGCTGGCTCCCGTTCATAGACCTGTTCATTTTCCCTTTCTGTGCTCTTTATCTCCAACTCCTATTCCCACCTGCCACAACAGCTCTTGTACTGGGGACACATGGAAGGGCCTGGAGGGAGGAAAGGAGGGAGGGAGGAGGTTCAAAGGAATTTGAATTTCCCTGTAGTCACAGAGCAGAAACAAATCTCTCCAAATCTGTTGTGCTCTACTATGGGCATTTTTTATTCCCCTGTTTTCGTTGTTACCAGGCACCCATTTAACTAGTTCATCGTCAGCTCCAGGGCAATTCTGTAGAGTAGACATTGCCAACCTAAACTGAAGCCCTGAATACATCTCCCTCGCCTCTTCCTTGATAGAGGTGAGCTGTAGAATCCACTATCTGGAATGCCGTCCTTCACTGCCTCTTATCACAAAGGCCCCTGAACTGCCCTAAGTTCAGCATTGGGACAATCAAAAAGCCTCATCTCTGACTGCTCAGAGACCATCATTTTGGAAATTCATCGAAATAGGCAGAAGGAAAAATATTGAGTCTAAAAAAATGCATTTAACTCTGTGGGCATTTTCCCTTTTATGATTAACTTAATTTCCCCTGGGAGATGTTTTCCTTTGAAGTTGTGGATGAATTAGACTCTTTCCTCTTGGAATATTAACACATCATTTCCAATGAGTGGTCTACTTTTCGTGCTTAAATGCAGTTAATATCGAATAGTCTGTATGTCCTTATTGCCGTTAGTAAAGCTCAGACCCTTACGCTACTTTCTGTCTAGAAGGCATCAGGATATAGATAATTTTTCTAACAAGTCCACAGTCCTGTGTACATACCACATGAGATTTGTTGATTTGAAGTCTGTTCATGTGATTCTGACAAAAGGAAATGAAAAGAGCAGTACACTGTGACCCGAACCCAAACAATGACTACTGTGGGAAAGGTGTGTGCGTGTGCATACATGTATATATATATGTCGTATGTGTGTATATGTGTGTCCCTTTGTGTGTAACGTGGGCACAGATGTCCTTCACCTTATGCCTGTTGTTGAGGTGGTATCTTTCTTGCACAAATAAAGCCTGTCTGGAGATCAGAGAGAAGGAGCAAGCCACAGCACACCTTACCTCCTCAGTGTCTCAGCACACAAGAGAGCGGTTTCCTGTTTCCCCCTGCTGATACCCTGTTTCTGCCCAGCCATCTCACTTCCTGTCTGTCTACACAGACCTCCAGACCTCTATGGTCAGCTAGTGGCACGCTCCCTTCTCTGACCTCCAGACGGGCTTTATTTGTGCAAGAAAGATACCGCCACACGTTGTCTCTGATAGAAGATGGAAGTCTGTCTTCTCTGTGAAAGGTGATGGAATTTGGGTCTTTGGCAGACACAATTAGTTGAACTTCCTTTCAGTGGTCATTCTCTTATCTCATGTGAACACACATGCAGGGACTAAAGTCATGATTAAGTCATTAGCCTTCATCTCATTCTTTTGACATAGTGTCCTTCTTCAGGAACTTTCTGGAACTCTCCAGAGCTACAATGACCCCTTGAGCTGGTTCTGCTCAGCACTATGTCTGGAGAAATCCGTGTGAATGGGTTTCTGGGGAAAGAGATAATTTTGGGTCCCATTGATGTTTCATGAAGATGAACTGACAAGAATGTAAAGCTGAGAAGAGAGAGGCAGAGAAGACACAAAGGCATTGTGTGACTGATGGTGTGTGTGTGTGTGTGTGTGTGTGTGTGTGTGTGTGTGTGTGTGTGGTTACTACGCCACACTTGGAGCTCTGTGCTTCACAGCACTTTTAATGTGTAAGCATGTGTGAGTACATGTTGACATACTCAAGCCATATGCAAGACTCGACCTCTTCCTCAATTGTCTTCACACTGTTATTTGGGACAGAGTCTCTCACTGAATCCAGAGCTGTCTGACCGTTGCGCTGCGAGGATCTATCTGTTTCCACTTTCCCCACAGTGGGGTTGCAGACGCGGGCTGCCATGTGGGTACTGGGCTTCCGAATCCAGATACCCACGCTTTTGTGGCAAGCACTTTATTAGCTGAGCCATCTTCCTCGAACTCTACACTTGGTAATTGAGAAAAAAAAAATGTTTATTGCCTGAGTCACCGTTATTATTTTTCCTTTCTTTCATGGCTAAAGCCAAATGAATTTAGCACCAAACAGAGAAAAAAATGCTTGTCAAATTCACCACACATACGGAGGCTTTGGAAGATTAAAGCAATTAAATTTTTTTTTTAATGTTGTTTTGCCTTTGTGTATAAATCTGCACTGTGTATGCAGTGCCTGCAGAGGCCGGAAGGGGGCGTCATATCCCTTGGAATCGGAGTTACAGATATTTGCAATCTCAGTGGGTTGGACTGGAACCCTGGTCCTCTGGAAGAACAACCAGCTCTTTGCTGCTGGCCATCTCTCCTGCTCCATTTTGAGACTTTGAGAGAGCCAGTTGAAGAGGCAGCTGCGTTCAGAAGGGTGGGGTGTCAGGACCGGGAAGGTACCGTAGCCGTACCTGTGGAGGCAATGCTCTCCAAAACCGTGGCAGTAATACCTGATGATGTCAGTAGAGGCGACAGTAGAGGCCAAGCGAGGGTGAGCCCAGCAGGTGGCAGAAGTCAGGGCGTCTCACGCGGAAACAGTAGAAAGACGCGACGACACACGACTGGCTGGCTAGTTTATATTGCTTCGTTATTTATGAGGCAGCCTCTGGAACATTACGGAGGGTAGCCCGTTGCACCACACCTGTCCCAAATGCTTAATGGCTCAAACATAATATTCACCGGGGGTAGGGCCCAGGAGGCTTTCATAGTGGGACTCGGCAGTTCCTAGGAACCCAGTCATCTGTATCCAGTTCGTGGACGGAGAAGAAGGGAGCACCGTTGGAGGAGAGATGTTGCTGTCGTCCCTCCTCCCCCTCTCCTTCCTCCTCTGCCTTTTTCATTTGCAAGGGAGGGGGGCAAATCCAGTGCCTGTCCATGTTAGCCAAACTCTACCGCTGAGCTACCTTCCCAGGCTCATGCCTGTCTCTTAAAAGCCTTGATCCAGAAGCGGCTAGCCCTCTATCCCTGTCCACCACCTATGCTGAGTGAGGGGTTGCCTTTCTCTCCCTTGCTTCCGAAATGAGTGGGAAACGGACTTGTCTGGGAGAGCATCTGGTCTCAGTTTCGCCCTTTAGATCTTGAAGTGGAATGGTGGATTTTGATGGGTAGTTCTTGCCATATCCACTGTCTCTTGAAATATTTGTTTAGGGAAAAGTTGGGGGTGGGGCAGAATCTGGGCCGCATGTTGGAGTTCTGAATTCCCTGGTGGAGGAGATGGGGAATGAATGATGAACAAGGGCAATCATTTACCCAATCGTTTTCCAAGCAGAGCAGATGAGTTAGGAGTAGCCTTTCCTGATGTGGGATGTCTTCCTGTACCTGCGAATATGTGTCGCTTTTATTGGTTGATGAATAAGGCTGTTTCAGCCAATGGCTAAGCAGAGTAAAGCCAGGCAGAGATAGAGAAGGTGGAGGAGATGCCATGTAGCTGCCAGGTGATCCACAGATTAGTAGACATGGGCTAATTTATAAGAGAGAGAGCTAGCCAGTAATAAGCCTAAGCCATTGGTCAAACAATTATAATTATTTATTAAGTCTCTGAGTGTTTATCTTATAAGCGGTTGTGGGGACCCTGCAGGTGGAGAGAAACTGGTCCAGGGGGACTGTGTGGAAAATATAAAAGCTACACTTTCCCCCCTCCTCGAAACTATATGCTCAATTCTATAAGATACGGAGCAATTGAAGCCCCTTTTCATTTGTTTATTTGGGTCTCATATGGCTACAGTGCTGGCTTATGATTTAACATCAGCCATATATCAATTGTCTAAATTCTAATAGATGCATCCACCAAGTCTTATATTAGCAAGCACAAAACATTTAAGGAATGTGGTCATCCTTCCTTTTCCTTTTAAAGTGTGTTTCTGATGACAGTGTGACTTACAGCTAAGAAACTGAGTTTAAGAAGGAGCGGCGGACTTATTTTTCTAGTACCTGTCATAAATGCACTGCTACCCATGTAATAAAATGGGTTTTCCCTTGTGTGGCAAACCAGACACTAAAGAAAAATGAGCATGGCCTGATAAAATGGCTTTTATTAATCTCCTAATGTTTTTATTTTGTTTTAGAATTATGATTAGCTTCAAGAGAGTAGCAAGCCATTCGCCATCACTGCTAAGTATTATTGCCATCCAGATATCTTTGGTTAATGCCTGCTGTTTGTTTCAAGCACAAAATGCCCCATTAAGAAAAACAGCTATAATGGGCCGACTTTATTATCAAGAAATTATACCTGTTATGTAAACCTCGCTAATTATGAGCCCTTGGATTTGTTTGGGTGATAAAAATAGATGACGAGAGTCATTTGTTAGGAGGAGTCCTCAGCGTTTGCACCAGCTACATAAAAATGAAATGAGATCTGAGAAGAAATGCTCACGAGGAATGGAATTTTTCCAGGAATAGATTAGACCAGGAGACCATATGGAATGAGAGTGGATGCCTCTCCCCTCGGCCATTTCCAGCAGGCAAGCTGAACTTCTCACTTCCAAGTCTTTAGAGCTTTACAGGTTCCGGCCATCTCCACCTGGACACTAATAGGAACTACATATAACTCATTTCCCCCTTCCTCCCCATCCCCCCTCCATCCCCCTTTCATTTATTTATTTTCTTTCTTTAAATCAGTTTTCATACACTGTATTCTGAGCATATTCTTCCCCTTTCCTCAACTCTGCCCCAGATAACTTCTTCTCATTCTCCTACCACGCCCTCCTCCACCCACCCCAGAATGGACAAATCCTGCCCAGGTTCAAATCAGATAATATCCCAGCACAGAGAAGCAGAGGTCCTCATGTCCCAAGAGGCTGTTTGCTATTGATAATCACTGAGAAAGGGAAAAATCACTTTTCTCTAGTGGAGAGTCGCTGGGTAAATCAACTGCATCCCAGAGCCCAGGAGTAGCAGTTGGCCTTGGCCAACTCAAAGTAAACGGACTTTCTCTCTCTCTCTCTCCCCCTTCCATCCAGCCTTCCTTCCTCTCTCCTTCCCTTCCTCCTTCTCTCTCTCTCTTCTCTCTCTTTCTCTCTCTCCCCCTTCCATCCAGCCTTCCTTCCTCCCTCCTTCCCTTCCTCCTTCTCTCTCTCTCTTCTCTCTCTTTCTCTCTCTCCCCCTTCCATCCAGCCTTCCTTCCTCCCTCCTTCCCTTCCTTCTCTCTCTCTCTCTCTCTCTCGCTCTCACCCACCCTCCCTCCACTCTCCAGGGTTTTACTGTGTTCTGTGTTGCTCAGGGCAGTCTGGAACTTGTGGCCCTGCCTCAGCCTCCCAAGTGTTAGGAGCACAGGCACTCACCGCCATACCTGGATCTCTCTGTTCACTTCTTGACACATCTGCTTTAACCTAAACAGTAGGATGCCATCCTTGACTCCTCCCACCCTCTCTCTCCCCTGCATTCTCATGTTTTCAATCAGAAATCTCTCTCAATTTCTCCTCTACATGTACTCCCAAGATGAAGTCTGGGCCTGCCACCATTTCTTACTTTTCTTGTGACAGGGCCCTGCCGGAACTTAGGCTGGTCTCAAACTCACAGCAGTCCGGCCGCCTCCATTTTCTGACTGCTGGGAAGACTGATGCAAGCCGCAATGCCTGGCTATCTGTTCTTGTATTAATTTTTGTAGCCTACATATCCAACCTGCAGATTAGCGGCATGCCGTCTTCAAAGCAATGCTTTACTCATTTATTTACGTATACTAGGCTGGCATTGAACATGCTATGAAATGGAAAACCACTTTGAATTTCTGATCCCCCTGCCTCCGCATCCCAAGTACTGGGACTACAGGCATGCCTGGTTTATGTGGTGCTAGAAATCAAAGCCAAGGCTTTGTGCATGCTAGGCAAAGCACTTTACCAGCTACCGTAGCGTGAAGGGTACAGACCCCGGGCTACGGCAGAACAGCCTGTCTGTCTGCAGCCGCAAGCGTGTTTACCCATGAAGAGGCTTTCTGCCCACGGGAGACTCGGCCATTGCAATGCAGCTGCAGTTTCCTTGGTTACTACCCAGGGTCCCATGATGGATGTCAAGGCTGGCTGTTGGTTTAGACAGTTTGCCATTTTTAAGCATGAGGCTTTATCGTGAAAGCTAAGCCAGGGTGTTTACAATATTTTATCAAGGTGTACAAACAGAAAGAGAGCTTGAGCTGTCTTTAGGACCCCCTGTTCACTGTTCATCTCTGTCTTCTGTCTTACAATACAATATTGTGTTAGTGACAAAGGTCTGTGTAAAAATGCCAACTTGAGCTTGGCATAAAATACGTTATAGTTGTCTCCCCCGCCACATTCTTTCCATTTTTATGCCCCAGATGCATTATTAGTCTAGATCTTTGTAGTCTGTCAGCTTTCCTTGTTTCTCAGGAGGCGTTTCTGCTTAATTAAGGGGGCTTACTGAGCACAGACACAGAGGTAGCAGAAGAGAATTGAATGCGACTTTCTTGGTGGCAAGTGGAAGAAACTGAACATGATCTAGGGACAACATAGAGTATGACTTACTGGTGAACTCGTCAGGGAGAGGCCAGGACAATCTGGCGTTAGGAATAGCTGGGACCAAGAAATCCAACACTACGTTCTGCTTGTTTCCCTGTGTCTGAACTCGTTTGCTCACACTAGTCGCTTTGGTCTGGTACAGGTGCCGCAGCTCCAGCATCGTATACTAAACTCTTCCCCAACCCCACAGAGAAAGGTCCTTCTCCCTCTGCCCAATCTGGAAGGGAACCCAGGCTGGAGTTCCAATTGGCCAGTTTGAGTCATGTGTTTACTCCTGAGCCAATCACAGAGACCGAAGGATGAGGCTTTGTGATGGACATACTTGGATCAAGTCCCTCTGTTGACTTGTTGGCATGTCTACTGGATGCACGTGGTTTGAGAAGAATCTGTGTGAAGATGCTATCCTCTGCTTCTGGCTTAATAGTTATCTTTGCTCAAGTTCTCCTTCTGTCTGTTTTAAGTGCTTATAAAAATGACATCATGGGCGGGGTGTTGGTGGCACATGCCTTTATTAATCCCAGCACTCCGGAGGCAGAGACAGGATGATCTCTGTGATTTCGAGGCCAGCCTGGTCTACAGAGCTAGTTCCAGGACAGGCTCCAAAGCAATACAGAGAAACCCTGTCTCGAAAATCAAAAACCAGAAACCAAAAAACCAAAAACCAAAAAAATAAACAAATGACATCATGGAGACGATCCCAGTTCTCACCCCTCTTCATCTGATGTAAAATTATTTTTAACTAAAAGAGGTGTCCAGCGTTTGTTTGTCTTGACCAAGGGGGGGCTGCACATGGTAGGAACCCTTATCAGGGGGAACAGGATTCAGGCCGAGTGGCTCCAGGACATGTCTGGCTGAATTCCCTCCCCCTTCATCCCACAGGACATGAAGTGAATGGGCTTCTACAGAAATCTCCAACCCAGTGCTGGAGGGGTTTCTGTGTTTCTGGCTGTTGATAACGAGAACCAGAAATTTCTTGTGTGCTGCAAATTGAGTGGGTGGTGGTGGTGGGGAATCGATCTTATATAGAGCCTGAAGCTTTTTTTCTTTTTGGTGTATGTCAACCCAAGAGCTCACTTTGGGCTTCCCTGGTCAGGAAACAATGCTTGCTAAGTTTCAGGTTTTATTTTTAATCGGCCTGAAGATTTAGTCAGAATAATGCTAGGTACATACAATTATTAAAAAAAAATAAGAAAAAAAGGGAAAAAATCTATTAATTAGCTACCCGCAGGCTGCCTTCCCAAGTTTGATTTAAGCCCCCAAGGAGAAAATGACATGGCACTATGCTGTACAGCCAGGTGTGGAAACTACCCCCCGGGAGGAAGCATTAGCAGAGGCTGCCTTGCGTGGATTCGGGAGAAAGGCCGTGGGAACTCATTATCGGATCACTGAACTGGTGAGAATTAGAGTTCCCTTCATTCTTCACGTTATATGCACGCCGCAGTTCTGTGTGACAACAGTCTCAAAAAGGACCAAACATCCACTCTGCTAATGACAGTTGATGTTTCTAATCACCAGAGTGGCGAGAACGTCTCATTCCAGGAGACGTGCGTAGAGGTGACAGGAATCAGCCCACAGTGTAGACCCTTCGGGGAGCTGAACACTCAGAAATAGGCACAGACTGGATGTAGTCAGGAAACACATTTCAAATGCACAGCGCAGCCAGCTTGGTTACCCCACCTAACTTCTCCTCACGCCCAGGCCCTTCCGCTCATCCACCTCACCGGAATTCAGTCAGGGGGCATCTTGCCTCAGCAGTGACATGTTTCTTCCAAGCCAGGCAGCCTGTTCACATCCTGTCTCCTTCTATCAGCTCTCCCTCATTCCCTCTCCCTCCTTTTCCCTTCATCTGACTCCTCACTAAAGATCCGAGGTGCGAATCTTGATTTAACAGGGCTATAGTGGCCTCGAGGTCCTGCATTTTGAACAAGTTTTGGGGTGATACCAATGCCGATGGTTCCCAGGGACAATCTGAATAGCAAGGGGCTAAGCACACAGAGGAAATGGGAGCGCCCATACCTTAGTTGAGAAGCTGGTAAAGCAATTAGGAGCCTGTGCAGCAGGGAGAAGGTCCCACACGAGCCCTAGCTTACCCGAGTCTCTGCCTTCCCTCCCACCCCACTCTTCCATAGATTCCGCAAGGATGAATCGTAATGTGTCTTATTGTTATTTTATATGCGTGAGTGCTTCACCTGCATGTATGTACCCACAGAGGCCAGGGGAGGGCATTGGATCCCCTGGAACTGGGTTACAAAGGGTTGTGAGCAGCTGTGTGGGTGCTGGGAATCGAACCCAGGTCCTCTGCAAGAACAAGTTCTCTAAACTGCGGAGTCATCTCTTCAGTTCCTGGGATGTGTCTTTTGAACAGAACCCATTTGCGAGCTAATCCGGAGGGACTTGAGTTGAGGGATGACTAAACTCTAATGGGTAGCCTACTTAGATTGGGCCTAACCTATATTAAGAGCATGTGTAGTAAATATTTCCTGAAAGCAAGCCTAAGTCTGCCCGAGGGCCTTGACAACAGCAGAGTAGCTGTGTCCAGAGATGACATGGGCCAAGGAAAACCGGCCACATCGCATCAGCAGATGCCAGCACAATAGATCCTCCCCCCTTGGCAGGGTGGTGGTATATAAAGCTTGTCCCTTCTTTAATAAACCCAGCTTGTTGCTTCAACCTGCTCTGGGAGTCTATACCATTGATTCCGAATCTACTTGCCCTGTCCCCTGAGGGAGACCCCTGGGACCCTGTAACATCGAGTCTCTTTCCTGCAGCCACATACACCTTGGGTAGGTTAGGAAACAACATCAGGATTCAGAGGAAAACCCACGGTGATGCTTAAGTGAAACACAGCTAAGTACTGTGGACTGGCCATCTTTCCCATCAATCCTCATCTTTCCTCTGGGCAGACACTTAAGTCTGTGCTGTTGGGGTATGCCCTGACTCTGACCCAGCTATTTTGCTCATTTCTCCACTCAGCTCCTCTAGTTAAGGAGATTCAGTTTCAAAATAGAAACACTTCCCAATATTGTACATTGAAAGCCAAAAATGTCACCTGTTTGATGTACAAGCTATTAGAAAATACAGCAAATGAAAGCATGGTGGGTATTCCGGAGAATAAATTTGTGTGCAGTGTGTCAAAATTAGCTGTGATTTTATGATACCCCAGAATAGTTTCTGGCTATAGCTATGCTAAACACAAAATAGCTTGTATTCTGGTATCTAAGATGTTTGCAATGTGGGGAGATAGTTAGGAAGAGCTGAATGTATACAGCGACTGTCTTATCTGTTTATTTGAAACAATGACTCTCTTTGTAGCACAGGCTGACTTCCAATTCATGATCTTCCTGCCCCTGCCTCCTAAGCTCTGAGACTGTATCAATATGAATTGTTTAGTGCCCACCCTGTATATATTTAGTGATGTGAACAACAAGAAAGACAGTAGGTTTTACTCAGCATTTGCATGGGGAAAGGAGCCCAAATCCTTTGGGTAACTCAAGCTATACTGAGTATCCACGTTTGTGTAAGACACAACCCATCCTGGGCACAGTGGACGGACATCTGTGACTTAAGGTTTTTATGTTCATGGAAAAATGACAAAATTTGTTACTTTTTTCTCACTCCCCCTGTCTTCTAGTAGTCTACCCCCCTTCAGCCCAGTGAGATACAGCTCTAATGATGAAATTTTGGTCCCAGCATCAGGCCGACAAGGTAGTATCTTAGCCGTTGTTCTATTGGCTGTGAAGACACACCATAACCATGGCAACTCTTAGAAAGTATTTAAGCAGGGGCTGCTTACAGTTTCAGAGGTTTAGTCCATTGTCATCGTGGTGGAGAGTTACATCTTGATCTGAGGTGGGTGGAGGGGGAGAGAGAGACAGAGAGAGACAGAGACAGAGAGAGACAAAGAGACAGAGAAAGACTGGGTCTTGATTGGGCTCTTGAAAACCTCAAGGCCCTCCCCCCACAGGGACATATTTCCTCCAACAAGGCCACACCTCCTAACCTTGTAGTCATTTCAAACAATTCTACTCCAGTTTCTTAGTTGACTGAGCATTGAAATCCATGAGCCTATGGTGGCTGTTCTTATTCAAGCCACCTCAGTTTAACACACGTCCAACGCTCCTCAGTTCAGGTATTGCAAGCGAGGTCCCTAGGAATCCACCCTTCTAGCTGGCCTCACCTCTCCAAGTCTGTCCTACAACCAGATCTCTGGCAACAGCAAATACTGTGGACGGAACACCTGTGCCTTTTCTGCTCTCTCACCCACGATTTTCTCAAGAAATTCCCTCCTTAACCTCTGTAAGAGGTTAGAATCTGGACAGCAAAGCGATACAGCCTGCTTACCTGGGTGAGGCCTACTGCCTACCACCCAGCCTCCCTGACATATTCCTTAAAGTGTTTTGGTTTTGGAAAGGGTAGCCTCAGTGCGATAGAGCCAAGAATGTTATGGACTGAATTACATGGCCCTAAAATCCATGTATGCGAGCCCTGATCCCTAATGTGCTGGTATTAGAGGTAAGCAAGGCAGATTGACATCCTAAGGGTGAAGCCCTTAAATGATAGAATTGGTGCCCATGTAGAAGAAGAAGAGAGGAAGAGACCAGAGCTCTCACTCGGATCTGTGAGAAGCCGTCTGCAACTGAGAAGGGAGCTCTCACCAGAGCCCGGCCATGACAGACTGATTGTGGACGTTGTGTGGTTCAGTCTGCAATGACCATCATCCTAAAAGCACAGGTTCATTTGCCAGAATCAGAAGTTCCAGCCTCTGGTCCTGCGGCTGTTTCTTTGTGCCCATGGCACCCCAGTACGTCATCCCAGTACGTCATGTTAGAAGCACATGGTACAGGGAGGAGCCCCTCTCCTGGTGTCCAAGAAACAGAGAGAGGGAGAGAAGGAGAGAGACACACACAGAGAGACGGAGATAGAGACAGAGATGGATAGAGACAGGAGTAGCCCCCCAAGAGGGCTCACTTACAATTGTGCACCTCCTTTCCACTTGGTGTCACCTCCTAAAAGTTCCACTGCTCCCCAGTAAGTCACAGGCCGGAGACCCACCCTTGACACATAAGCCCTTGGGAGAGTATTTCAGATCCAAACTACAGCTGATGCCAAGCCACCAAAACTGTGAGAAAACAGGTGTCTGTTGTTTAAGCTGCCCAGTGTGTTAGAGCAGCCTGAGATGATGGATGAATGCAAAGGGAGGCCAGGTGGCTTGGAGGAGAGGTAAGGTGGGCAGGGGGAGACACCAGGGGTGGGCTCTCCAGGGTGGGCACTGGTAACAGCGTGTTTCCCGGGAGATGCTACCTGCATCTTTTTCATCTAGGGTTTCATTTCTGAAGGATGGGAGTGAGGGCAGCTGCCCGGTGATGTGATGTCTGATGTACTTGATTTGGGAGTTCTGGTAGGAGCATTACTCCATTCTAGACTATGTGTGTCTCATGGCGCTGAAGATGACCTTTGGCCCCACAACTACAGCTTTATGGAAGTTGAAGTCTGAGTTCTGAGAAGTTTTGACAGTCCTCATAATCCTTCCCTTAAGGACACAGCTTCCCACGCTGCTGATCTGATCATTAGGGCCTCATTCCTTGAGACTTATTAGGACAAAAAAACAACTATATCCAAGCTACCAGGAGAGCTGATAATTAGAATGAAATAAAATCGATGACTAAACGAATGTGCGCTTTACACGCAAAGGTAACCTTTTATTCTTGCCAATTAGGCTTTCTCCTGTGGACCTGGCAGATGAGGCTGTGTTATAAATAGAAGTGATATTTTGTAGGGTTCGTCTGATGGAAATGTCCATGAGGTCAAATGCTAAGCAAGGTAATATATATAAGTAATGAGCTGAGCCCACGCTCCCAAGCATTTATCCATTTAGTGGTAATAAATGAGCAGAGACGAAAACACGGTCCGAGGAAAGAACAGCTAAATAGTTTCTTGTGCGGATGGAGGCCAGCAACTTAATCTCTTTGTACCGAATGCTTGCTGGCGATAATTGACTTCATTTGTTAATTGTATTCATGGTATTAATGAGATCATTAGCATAACAGTCACATCCTGCTCTCCTGGGGTCTAAATCTGGGGAAATCACAAGTCCCTCACACCTTGTTGCCATAGATATACTCACGCATCCCAATTACGTGCAGATTCAAATACCATCTGTGCCTGTTTTCATACAAGGGCACCCTGAAATCATCCCTTACCTGTTTTTAGGGGGCACTCTCTGAAAAGTTGGTAGCGATCTTTTCAAAGTAAATACGTGTTTTATATTTGTGTCAAAGATCCAAATTCAGCACCTGTAATTGTCGCAGTGTCTTGGGCTTGGCTTCAGGCAGTGGAAATGGAGAGAAGCTTGAGGTGGCCAAGAGGGACCCTGCCTCAAGCTTCCCTCTTTCCTTCCCCTCTGTCCTCCTGAAGCCACGCCCAAAGGGGTGTGGCCACCATTACAGGTTCCCTGGCAAGACACTGATACTTGTAATTGATAAGGCTATCTTTCTGTTTCTCTCAAATGCCATAGACCAGTCAGACTTAGCTATGGATTAAGATTCTGGAAGGAGAAAGAGAAAGTGACAAGAAGGAAGTAGACGTGACCAGTTTACATATGGAGGACGAGGTCATTGACCCAAGGAGATAGGCAAAAGATAATCCTGTGGCCTAGGAAATCACAATGAATCTTTGGGGCTCCATACCAGAGTCTCTTATCTCCCAGGAAACTCCAGAGATTCTGTGAGCTAAGAAATATATATTTCTTATTGAATTGAAATGTAATACTTCTTTTTTTATTGCGGTTTTTACTTTTTTTCTTTGGCAACCTCTGGGTAACTTGAGCTGCTTGGACTCTATTTTCTCTCCTCTCCTTTCAATAGCCTCAGTTCCACTTTAATAATCTCCTCTTCATTTTTATTAAAATTTAAATTAGGGGACAGTGACATGGCTTGGCAGATAAAGGCACTTGGTGTGAAGACTGATGACTGGATTTTGATCCCTCTAACCCATGTGGGAAGGAGAGAAGTGATTTCCACAGTTGTCCCTGATGTGCACATGAGTACCATAGCGTATGAGCACGCATCTGTGAACTCACACACACAGGCATGCACATACACATGCATGGAAAGTATAATAACAATCTTTGCACTAACATTTGTAAATGACAAATCATTAAATTCCAAAATCATTTCACGAAATAAAAGTGTATTTACTAAAACATTTGAAAAATGCTGGTGTTAAACGAATGTCTTTTTCCTAGACCCTATATTTGTGTTTACAAATTTCAGTTCTCTAACCTTCAGAGGCTTCTATTGAGATCTACAAAACATGACTCAGCAAGGCAGGGTACACAAAGAAGTCTAGGCTGGGTCCCCACAGACTGACCCTTGATGCCATTGTCATAGACAGCCTTTGGCCTTTCAAGCTTGGGATATCCTCCCGTTAAAGAGATAGAAGATAATCGTCGTCATGAGATGATGCCTTGTCACCTTCAAAGCAAGTAGAGGTGGATCTCCCAACTGCCTGTGTTTGTTACCATGTTTTGACCTTCCTAACTCTCTCATTACAAATTTAAAGAATTCTCTTATTTTTTATTGTGCATAGATGTTTTGCCTGCAGGTAGGCCTGTGCACCATGTGCACGCCTTGTGCTGCAAAGGCCATGAGAGGACATTGATCTCCTAGAAATGGAGTTGGGGATGGTTATGGGCTGACGTGTGGGTGCTGGGAATTGAAACCACGTGCTCTGGCAGAGCAGCCAGTGCTCTTAGCCTCTGAGCCATCTCTCTAGAATCCCTTCTCTCTTATAAACATTATTTTGGGTTTATTTGGATAATCAGAATGATCACCTCATCTCTCTAGGATCCCTTCTCTCTTATAAATATTTTGGGTCTGTTGGGATAATCAGAATAATCCCATCTCAAGATACTTAATCATATCTGCAGAGTCCCTTTTGCCATGTAAGGTGACAAATTCCCAGATTCCAATGATTATAACACAGACACCTTCGGAGGCTATCTAACCTGCCACATCAGATTTTTGGGTGATAGATGGAAAGGAACATGTTGGGCATAAAGGGTCTGAGGTCAGGAAGCCACAGTAGAAAAAGATAAGTACCTAAAAGGGTCCACTCCATTTCGTTTCAGGCTGAGCCGGGAGTCTCAGGAGGTAGGAACACCCGTCTAGCATGGCTGGGAGCTCTGGGGTTCATCCTGAACCCTAATAAATTAAACAGGGACGGGGAGGAGGCTGCTGCCCAACCGCTGTCTCATTCACCTCTCCGCTTCCATTTTTAAAGCTTCACAGTGTGCGTGGGGGGTGGCTGACTTCTTGGTGGTGTCCCAGGCAAAGAGGTAATGGATTTGCTCAAAGTCACACAGTTTGTTAATAAGATTATAACACGAAATCAATAGGGTGCTAATCTGCTGCTTTGGTTGTAAGTCCCTCTACCCGCGTCCACACTGCTTGGAGTGTTATTTATGCACCTGTGGTGCAAATCAAGCTGTAATCCTGAACACTGACGTTTGGCAGGCTCTGGGCAAGTCTCATTATGTACCTGCACCCCAAGCACACAGAACATGTCCCCTCTCTATTCCTCCTTCCTTTCTTTCTCCGTCTATAGACTCAGCTAGATGTAGGCTTTTTATTTATTTTTTCATATCAGCTGTGTCTGAGGTACTTCCGAGTAATTGGCAGAGCTTTCTTGTTCTTTTCCTCTCCCCACATCCTACCCCTCTCTCTCTCTCCCCCCCTTCCTTAATTTCCAGATTCAACACAGTGGCCACAGGATTTAAGCAAATTAATAAACGTCCCTGTTTGCAGGAGAGATTAGTTCCATGGGAAAGAACATGATCCGATGGAACAGAGCCACACACACAAGTTTAGCAACATGAAACCATCCCCGGTGTGGGAGAGACAGTCACTTGGAGTCCAGCTTTCTATGTGTCACTCAGATTGCCCCCATCTTCCTTCTGGTGTGAATTGTGGGAGAAAATCTGTGGTTAGCATTCACAGACGCCAGGGGACATCACTGTGTGGGTCTTGGAGACCCTTGGCCCAAAGCAGCCACGTCTTAACGTAGCAGGTGGTTCCTCTTGTGCTTTGAACATTTTCTGACTCTTCCACCTTGCATCTCTGAGTTTCCCTGTCTTTCCCTCCTGTTTTTAAGGGCTCTGTGATGTGGCTGAGCCCTAGGCAACCCTTGCTCTAAGCTCTGAAGCCCCATTCTGCCTGTAATATTTGTTTCTCCAGATAATGCATGTGTACACAGATATAATGTTAGACAGTAAAGTTCACAGGGGGTCAAAATCTTGTCTGCCACCGTTGGGTGTCACTTTCCCTGGGGAGATATCTACAAAAGTCTACTCACCTCAGAGAGGGAACTATTGATCAAAGTATGGATACCACCAAAGTCCAACATAGTGAACCTGTGAGTTTTATTGGGATTGCTTACAACTAGAACTAAGCTTGAACTGGCTACATCATAGGAAACTTTATTATGGTAGACAACAAGGACTTCAAAGATGGCATAGTGTGTTAGGGTTCTCTAGGGGAACAGAACTCATAGAATATATGTATGTATGAAGGTAATGAATGGAAGTAGCAAGTGAACTTAATTTGGCAAGAATAAATAAATTGCTGGGCGTTGGTGTTGCACATCTTTAATCCCAGGACTTAGGAGGCAGAAGCAGGCAGATACCTGTGAGTTTGAGGTCAGCCTGGTCTATAGAGAGAGTACCAGGACAGGCTCCAAAGCAACACAGAGAAACCCTGTCTCCAAAAACCAAAATAAATAAATAAATAAATAAATAAATAAATAAATAAGTTCAAGATTTTTAAAAATAAGAATGTGGTGTAACATAACATATCCAAACTGAACATTTGTAAGAAATATATTGCTTGGAGAGACTGATACCTCTATGCATAAAAGTGGAGAAAACACTAAACAGACTAAAGAAAATCCTGCTGCTTTGGTCCTTGCCTGCCCCCAGTCTTACCTGAAGCTTTTAAGAAACAGTCAATCACACAAAAACATCTGTTTGACAGACTTCCTTTTGTCCTGGAGCCCAGCATCTCTTTCTGACCCACTGAGCACGTTTATTGGGAAGTTTTTGTGGATTCCAGAGGAAGCACAGATGTGTTTATTTACTTCGTTGAATGCTTTTTTTTTTTTTTTTTTTAACGGCCTGTTTAAATGAAGGTGGTGGTCCTGGGTTTGATGTGATGGGTGGCCATGCCCACTGGTGGGGAGCACTGAATTGTGGGTACGGTTAAGGCTGTGGGATGGGAAGCAGTCTAGGATCAACTCTAGCACACATGGCCAGGTTATAGTCACAACTTAAACATGATAAATCCAGAAAATCAATTAGTAGCAGGACAAAAAAATGTCAATTTTTTTCGTGTTTTTTAAGAGCTGGTAGGGTTCTTGGGCTTTTTCTTTTGAAGGTCATCTTCTGATTTAATGGGTTTTTAACTGTGTATGTGGCCAGGATAAAGGATTTCAGTGAAAAAAAAAAAAATCAAGATCACATTAAAGCATAAAACGAAACAAAAATCATCCTACATTTATTATCTGAAGACAACTTCCTATTCCAGTGGATGAACTCATTAAGTTGCACTTATGTAAGTGACTATTATTGGCAGTTAAAAGTATCTTTGAATGCTTATGTGTATGTGTGCTTTGTGGGTCTGTGGGTCTATGCACTATGTATGTGCAGTACCCTTGGAGGCCAGAAGAGGGCATCGGAACCCCCGAACTGGAGGTATAGAAGGTTGTGAGCAGCTGTGTAGATGCTGGGAATTGAACCTTGGTCCTTTGCAAGAACAGCCAGAGCTCCTAACCTCCGAGCCATCTCTGCAGCCCAGACGGTTTTGACTTTTTAAAACAGGCATTTTTATTCCGTTTGACTGAAGTGTACTAGATTCCAATTAAACTCAACTTCATGAAACTCTACAGCAAATATGAAGCTCCTATGAGACATCTTGCTAAGGGCTGAAGTTACAAGAATGAGGAAGACAGTAGTCGATCTTGTTTTCCAAGTTCACATTCCAGGCAGGAGGGAGGGGGGCAGTTCAACCAGTGCTTTGATAGGTGAAGAAGGATATGAATTTGGAACAAGGGGCTTCACGTTCTAAAGACCGGCTGAAAAGCCTCTCCCAAAGAGGCTCAGCTGAGTGTATCCTGAGGGCTAAGCATCAGACAGATGAGTCAGTTCAGGCAAAGGATCCCAGGCAAGAGGAATGGCCCTTGGAGACAGGGAGGAAGGTCTGGAAGGAGGGTGGAACAGAGTTCCAGTTTTGACACGGCTGTCGATCTCTTGTACTTATAGGAGTGAGGATCAGCTACGCAAGATCTCCACAAGACAGAGCACATTGTCACTCTGTCACGAAGGGAAGGGTAGGACTCCATTTCTCCTTGGGGATTTGTGAGCATAGAACCATTCATGGGTGAGGGGGAGTTGTTTTGTTCAGTGATGCAACCAGAGGTAAGGTTCTCATGTTTCTGTGAACAAATTTCCACCCAGTCTCCTTGTATTAGTTGGGGTTCTCTAGAGTAGCAGGCTTTAGAATGAATCTCTCTATATCTACTTCTGTCTCACTATCTCATCTATCTATCTATCTATCTATCTATCTATCTATCTATCTATCTGTCTTCTACCTATCATCTGTCTGTGAGATTTATTAGAATCATTGACTCTAGACCACAGAGCTAAAGAGCAGAAGGGCCTTCAACACAATCCAGACACCAAGTGTCTTAGTCGGGATTCTCTACAGAAGGGGTTCTCAACCTTCCTAATGCTGCAGCCCTCATGCTGTGCTGACCCACAGCCTTAAAATTGCTTTCATTTCTATTTCATAACTGTTTTTTTTTTTTTTATAAAAGACTGCCTGAATTCTGCTTTAAACAACTGTCAGGTTAAGTTAGTTGCTACAGTTCTTGTTATCTGCAGTTTAATCCCCACCAGCATAACCTGCAAGCTTAGAAGAGTATGCACCACGTGTGGATGATCAGTAAATGCATTTTGTGTGAATGCATTTAAGTGGGGGTGGCTAATGGTCTTTTAAGTGCAGGCTACTTAATATTTAATTGCTGATTGGGTGTGATGTTTCAAAGAATCTTTTCAGAGAGACCTAAGACTCATATGGCTGCCCCCCTCCCATTCATCTGTCCGGTGATGTTTGTGCCGAGATAGAACCATGGGGTACCATGGTTCCAGGCTGTGTCTGTAGGGACTGAGTCACTTGGACGCAGAGAATTCCATGCAGGAGATGATGGAAGAAAAAAAAAAAAAACACCATGAGTGGCAGTCATTGGTAGGATGGTGGGTGGGCAACAGGTAGAGGCTGGCATCTGGATTGCTATGCAAGCCAGTGAATTCCATATATATTTATGCAGTCCATTCCGAGGTTTAGTCCACCAGCCACAGGATGACCTTCTTCCTCTCCTAGTCTTTCTATCATCGCAGAGGATCTTCAGCTCTTTGCTACAGTTTAGAAAAATCCCTCAACACGAAGAGTTAGGGAAGTCACCCCAACCTTATCTACCCTCAGGAAGTTTCACGTGTTCACGATGTCTAGCTACTCTCTTCAGTCAAATGCTCTACCACTGAGCTATGCTTTCTGAGAACTATGTTTCTTAAATGTTGAACTCTGTTCCAAAGTATGGTGAAAATAATATGGAATATATATTTTAGTACATACATATAATATTAGTATGTGTACTAGTACATAATATAATAACATATAAAAATTGTATATAAACATATTTTATGTAGCGATTCATAAGACATATACAAATATTATATATATACATATATATACATATATATACACTTGTAGACAGCTTTCCCTATAAAGATCAGGCCAGCTTGGAACTTGTTATGTAGCATAGGCTGACCCCAAACTCAAAATTCTCTGATCTCAGCCTTGCAATTACATCTGTGTACCAGCATGTGTAGCAGGAGTACCGTCTACGAAGGATATAGACTTCAGCAAGTTTCTTGAAATGTCCCATCGCAGGGGTAAGCACACTTAAACTATCAAGACTTCTAAAATGAAAATTTAGTCAGCACTTGCCTCAAAATGCTTTCTGTTCTGCCGAGAAGAACCACGGGGAGTTGTAATTTGTCCAAGTAATAAACCCTCAAGAATGAGAACAGGGATCGAAGCCTTCCTCCACCATATCTCAGGCTAATGAAGCAGGGAGTTTTCCTGGCCATTCTTCACTCCTGCACCTGGAGCCACCGTGGCCGATGGACACAATCGATCTGCTACTTAGCTTTACTGAGCACTGTTTAATATCCCAACTGAAGAGCCGTGGATCACACTTGAAGAGGAGGGTACAGTTAAACCATGTCCAATTCTCAGCCTCCTTTTCCTCTCCTTCCCTTTCCTCCCAGTGACTGGCCCTCCCCTGTGGACACTGCGTTTTCTCATTATTGTATCTGACTGCAATGGGTCAGGGACTGTACCCTCCATATAAACCACTCTGAACTTTAAGAGTCCATTAATATACTTCAAGACAGTATTTAATGTGTATATTTGAACAAACTGGGTATGTCGATAATTATTTAGGGCTTCTGACTTTTAAAGAATATGATTTTAGGCTACTTTAAGGTTCACAGAAAAATTAAGAGGCGTGAACAGGTATTTTTCATGTTCCCACTGTCCCTGAATAAGCACAGTCTCTCCCATTATCAGTCTCCAGCAGATTAGCACATTGGCCACTGGGGGTTAACCCAGACAGACCAGCAGCATTTTCTGCCAAGCCCTTAGTTAATATGTGGGCTCACTGTGGGAGGTGGAAGTGTACTGCTGTGGGTTTGGGAAAATGTATAATGTCACATGTCTACTGTTGTAGTATCATACACAAATCTTAATCTGTTTATTATTTAAAAAATTAGTTATTCAGTTTTTTTATGGTAGCTCATGTGGGTAATCACAATTCATGGTAGGCTAAGGCAGGAGGATTTCAAATACCAGCCCAGTGTGGTAGGCTGTATTTCACAATAACCCTCCAATCCTCATGTCAAAATTCTTTAATATAAAATAGGCTATGGATGTTAAAATTTCCAATTATCTCCTAAATTTTATGCATGTCTCTCTGTCTGCTCCAGGGTTTACTGTAAATGTCACCAAATAGGCATGTTGCCCATGCCTTGTTTAGTGTGGCTGAGATGAAACTCAACCACTTGGCAGGGTCTTTGTACACTATGTTAGAGGGTTTGGAATTTATGCTCCTGAAGAGTTTTACATGTTATATATATATTATATATATACTATATATAATAATATATATTATAATATAATTATTATTATATATATAATATAATATATTATAATATATTACAATTACATTATGTGTAACTTATGTATTATAATATAGCCAGGTCAAACGACCATTTTAGAAAGGTAACTTGGCCTTGAAAGATGCCTCGCTAGAAGTTGGTGATGCAGGAGCAGGACATTACAAAGAATGTTACTGTGGGGTAATGAGCAATGACGGGATTGAATCTAAGGCAAGTGATGTGGAGGGTGGATTTTACTGAGTTGTGTCTGAAAGATACTTTGCCAATAGATAATGGGGATGCTGTGACTATATGTTTCTTTTATTGGTTGATGGATAAAACTGTTTTGGCCAAAGGACAGGCAGGAAAACCAAACTGGGACAGAGACAGGTAGGCAGAGTCAAGGAGCTACCGGGAAGGTAGGATGTCCGAGCATTCGCTGTTAAACCAAGACCATGTGGAGATAACACAGATTAATAGGAATGGGTTAATAACCAAGAGGGAGCTAGCCAATAAGAAGTCTGAGACATTGGTCAAACAGTTTATAATCCACAGAAGCCTCTGTGTGTTTATTTGGGACTAAAAGGCTGTGGGGACCGGGCAGGACAGAAACTTCTGTCTACAAATAGAAGTGGTTTGGTAGTGACCTGAAATGAGATGGAAGGTGGCCGGTGGGGTACTCCACCTCTAGAGAGAGGTAAAGGTTTGGTGGGCTAAGGTAGGGAAGGCAGGCTTGCTGCAGGGAGGGTGAGGAGGTTAAGCCTAGAGATGTTGGATGGATCTGTGGAATGGGAGAGTGTACAGTGGAAGTGTACTCACTCAACGTAACGCTTTTTCTGTGTGTTTGTGTGGGTGCATATTCACGCCTGTGTGAATGCCTGCATAGACCCTGGAGGACTGGAGGGAGGAAGCCCAAGCTTGTTTATGGATGCATTGCGAATGCAAAAGCTTTCCAGTCTTTCTAAGAAGATGCTGTCCACAAACATGTCAGAAATCCCTTAAAATAAGGTAGAAACCCCAGGACCAGAGAACTCAAGATTCAGCATCATCTTCCTTTGTGTGTCCTGCGACACAAATGCAGACATAACACTCTGAAGAAACAAAGCACTACAACAAAAACAAACAAAACCTCAAAACAAACAAACAACAACCACCACCACCTTCATCAGCAACAAAGGAAGGTAGAGGCTGCAGGATACACTAAACATTAGGCTGAGATAATGAAGGAGAAACCAAAGGAAAAATGCCCTGGACAAATTGTTCCGAGACATAGGCTGTCCTTGCTGAAAGCTGTTTCTGAGTCCAGTCAAAAGTAAGTCTCAGAGTGACCATACTGACTGGCTTTGTGTGTCAACTTGACACAAGCTAGAGTCCTCAGAGGAGGAAACCTCAGCTGAGGAAACGAGTCTGTGAGATCCAGCTGTAGGGCATTTTCTCAATTAGTCATCAATATGGGAGGCCCAGCCCACGGTGGTGCCATCACTGGGCAGATGGTCCTGGTTTTATATAAGAAAGAAAGCAGGTTGAGCAAGCCAGTAAGTGTAAGGTGTATAGGTTTTTCCGCCCGCCGCCTGGTCTTGTCCCGCCGCCACGCCAGCCCCAAATAACACACAGAGACTCTGTATTTGATACAATGCTGTTGGCCCGGTTACTTGTTTCTTACCGGCTAGCTCTGTCTTAATTATTAACCCATTTCTATGTATTTCCACGTGGTCTTACCAGCGGGAGGCGGCTGGTGGTTCTAGTCTCTCCAGATTCTCCATCTTGACTCCTCCTTACTACTTCCTCTTCCTCCTCGTCTCCTAGTCCCTCCTATCTTCCTTTCCTATTGGCCAACAGTGCTTTATTTATTAACCAGTATGAGAAACATATACAGAATGACATCTCCCATCAAGTAAGCAGCATCCTCTATGCATCCTCTATGGCCTCTGCATCAATTCTTGCCCCAGGATCCTGCCCTGGGCGAGGTCCTGTCTCATCTTCCTTTGATGATGAGCAGTGGTGTGGAAGTGTGAGCCACACAAACCCTTTCCTCCCCGGCTTATTCTTTGCTCACGGTGTTTCATCTCATTATAGAAACCCCGACTAAGACAGTAACAGATAAATGATCAGAGCTTGCGGAGAAGACTCCCGTCATTTCAAGAATGGGCCCTTTGCTTCCTGTTTGTGGCTCCCTATGTGAGCTGTTGCTTTAGCGGCCTGCGACTTCTCCTCTGCCATCATTTTAATTGCATTGAAAACTGTAGCTCATGAATTATGTCTTGACAACTCAAACCACATGAAGATTCATGAAGAGAAAGAGAGCGGAGCCCTTGTCAAACCTACACTCCATGTTTCCTGTGCCCCCTTTCATCCTCCCTGCCCATTTACTGACCTCCACCTGCAGCCATACAAACCCACCCATAGTTCCTATTTCGTAATTTAGTAAGACGATTTCATGTGTTGTTCTGAAATTTGCTATTCTTAGTGGGGACATCGTTGATTGTTGGTCCCCACTCCCATTGTCGCATGAAAATCTTCCTTATTCCGCCTGAGTTTGTCCACTGTAATCTAACATATCCTCAGACGGCACACACATCCGTGTTTTCCCAGCAACCTTTGTGTCTGCAGGTGGAGTATACACAGATATTCCTTATCTCTACAAAGGGCTACGGAGACTAAGGGCATAGTCCCATCTATGAGGTGCAATGGGAGGTTGGCAGAGAGAATTCTGGGAAATGACATCGATGAAAAAGCAATATTGTCATGAAAAAAATAATTCCAGCGTTTGGCTTTCCTCCCTGTAATCCTAATTTCCTGCTTTTGAATGTAATTTTTAAGTTTTATTGAAGTTCTTTAGGCACCTTCAGTTTTCTGTTTTAGCAATGATATACTTCATACATTAAAACGAAAGCAAAAACATTTGCTTACAGAGAACTAAGTTCCACTAGGGCATTTTAAAACAGAATTGTCCCTACCTGCCGTCCTTATACCTCCCATGCCCAGTAACCTGGTGGTTACCTGCTTCCCCTCTGCTCATCGTTTCCAACGCCGATTGTTCCCCTAATTGTCTCTTATCTGGTTTGGATATAATTTTGATTCCACAATGAGACCACAAGGTCACAGGATGGAAAGTCTGTTCCCGGTGTCCCACTGTTACAAATAATACAAAATGAATATTTTATACAAAACTTGACAAATGTATGGGTGTTTTTATCAGATGGTTCCCAGAAATGGAACCGTGGGGTAAAAAAATATTTACATTCTTAATGGATCGTGTCAAATTGCCCCATATCAGGCTTTGTTGGTTCATGTTTCCTGCTCTCAGCAATCCTGTTACCTAGTGAGTGAAACGCCAGTTGTTTTCATTCTCACTCCTGTACTTAGTGAGGAGGAATGCGCTGCAAATCTATGCTCTATGCATTCTTGCTCTATGAGCTGTCATCGTATTCTCTGACCATTTGCTTCTCTGTTGTTTCTTTTCTTAGTTTTTGACAGGGGTTTCTTATTTATGTCCATTTTAAAATTGTTATTACATATACAATAAGTATTTTCTCTGTCATGTCTTTTATTTATTTAAAATTCTTTTCAATTACACGTGTGTGTGTGGGTCTGTGGACCGGTGTATGGAGTTCTAGAGGAGAGCTGTAGCTTTAAGGAGATTAAACACTGTGGGTGCTGGGTTCCAGACCAGGGTCTGCTGCAAAGAGTAGTAATTTCTCTTGGTTGCAGAGCCATCTCTCCAGCAATTCCTTCCCTTAAGAGAAAACATTTTTGTTAACAGTGCAAGGGTACAAACGAGTATAAACGAAGTATATTCAAATCCCAAAGAATGGCAATGTGACAGATTCCTAGCAATTCGAGATCTTGATAACAAGTTTGTGCCTCCTCCTTGACCTTCGAAGCCCACTGGCTGCTCACTTGAGTAGTCACCGCCCTGAAATTTGAGTGTATTATCCTTAGTTTTCCTGAATGCTTTTAAGCCCATAAGCAATATAGCATTTATGGGCTTCCAACTTTATATAAGCAGAATCATATAATAAGCCTTATTTTTTTCTCAGTCAGGTGTACCATTTTTTTTTTTTTAAATGGTTGAAGTGCATTTCCTTATGTAAATATAGCAATCCCTGCAACCTTCCCACAGGGTTTCGTGTGTCGCAGACTGGCCTCTTGGGTTGAAGATAACCCTGAACTTCTAATCAATCTTTCTCCACTTACTAAGTGCAGGCGTTGTAAGCCTGGACTACCACATCCAGTTTATGCCCTACTGGGGGAATCAAACCCAAGGCTTTGTCCTAGGCATGCACACCACCAACTCCCCATGAAGCATCTTTTCTTTACCAAGGAGAGAATCTGGGTTGATTCACATTTTAGTTGCTTTAAGCAGCGCAGTCAAATATCCTTTTACATTTCATCTTCTGTGGCTGTGTATCCCAGAGTATAATTGCTGAGGCTGTTCTATTTCTAGTTTTTTGAGTAATTTCCATATTTTTTTCATGAATGGTTCTACTAATTTGCATTTTCACAAACAAACAGCATATGAGAGTTCTCTTTTCTAATCCTCACAACTTTTTGTGAACTTTTTCAATTTTTTTTTTTTTAAATGTTAGCCATTCTGACTGGGGTGAGATGATTGTGTTGTTGTTGTTTTTTTTTTTAATTTAAATTTCTTCTCTAATGACCAGTGAAATAGTATTTTCCCCCATATACTTATTGCCCATTTTTATTCAGTTTTGGGAGAAATGTCCACATCATTCTCCAGTCTGTTTATAAAATTGAATTTCTTGCTTTTCTGATGTTCTGATTTTGTTCTTTTTTCCCTTCTCAAATTTTCTTATATA
This sequence comes from Phodopus roborovskii, assembly GCF_943737965.1. NCBI lineage: Eukaryota > Metazoa > Chordata > Mammalia > Rodentia > Cricetidae > Phodopus > Phodopus roborovskii. The sequence goes on from NW_026125489.1 coordinate 2,452,524, forward strand.
TTCCGAATATCAAGCTTGTGAGATGACTAGCTTGCACATATTTTCTTCTGCTCTGCACATTGTCTCTTAATTCTATTATTTCGTTTATAATACAGAAGTTTCTTAATTACATGCAATCTTAATTTGTGTATTTTGATTTTGTTTCCTCTATCTGTAGGTTTCTACTAAAGATTCATTGCCTATGCCAATATCTCAAGATGTTTCCCCATACTTTCTTACAGTGATCTCATATCTCTAGGTTTACTATTTTAGCTCTTTGATCTATTTGAGTTAATACTTGCGTTTGGTGAAAGGAAGAGACCTAGACATACTCCTCTGCACATACAATCTAATTTTGTCAGTTCCATTTTTGGAGAGACTGTCTTTATTCTTGGCACCTTTGTCAAGACCCAGCTGGCTCTACGAATGTGTATTGGTCCGTGGGTTCTCTCTCCATCGGTCTTTGCATCTCTCCTTTGACATTGATGCCATGCTGTTTTAGTTCTCATAGCTTTGTAATATTAAACACATCCTTGGGCAACTTCTCATTAATTGTGTTTCTAAGATTCACACACTGTAGTTCACAGTAGCAGACACATATATGAAATAGTGCAATATTTACAGTAATCCTGTTGATGGACATTTGCATTGGACCCAACTCCTGGCAGCTCTGGTCCCCCATAACTCAAACACGTGATGGGTCTTTGAACATATTACTTGGTGCAGGGTTTTTCTAAGAGTGGATAGGTTCCAAGTTATGTACATCTTGAGCCAAAGGGAGTTTTAAAAAACAAAGAATTTCCATTCCCACCAGTAGGTGGGCTTCTCCTAGACCACATCTCTGCCAATGCTTGATTATGTGACTTAAATTTATTTTCAAATCTGACAGCATTGCTTGTCTCTTGTTCATTGGCGACTGTTCTTTATATAAGTGGTCAGGGATGGTTTGCTGCTTGTTGGTTCCTTGCTTGTGCCCTTTTTTTTTTTTTTTTAAAGATTTATTTATTTCAGTGTTCTGTCTGCATGTATGCCTGCAGGCCAGAGGCCAGAAGAGGACACCAGATGTCAATACAGCACCACCATGTGGGTGCTGGGAATTGAACTCAGGACCTCTGGAAGAGCAGCCAGTGCTCTTAACCACTGAGCCATCTCTCCAGCCCCCACCTTTGTTCCTTCTTAACAGGATCTTGGTGAACAGAAAAACTTCCCAGCCCAGGTCACAGAAACAATCTTCTAGACAGTTGCAGGAGCTTTTCATAATCTTATCTTTTTGTTGTTATTGTTATTGTTCCTTGAGACAGGGTCTCACCATATAGCTTTAGTTCTATATAGTGGAACTCACTGTGTAGACCAGGCTGGCTTCTGACTCAGAGATCCACTTGCCTCTGCCTCCTCAGCGCTGGGATTAAAGGTGTGCACCACCATGCGTGGCAATGATTTTGTCTTGTCTTTTACATCTAAGTACATTCCCTCTCTCTCTCTCCCTCTCTCTCTTGGCCAGAGGACAACTCTATAAAGTCAGTTCCCTAAGTTTGTTAATCCCTATAGAACTGTATATATAAAGTCATGTATTCAGTGTACGTACAGGACATCTCAGCTGTGTCTCCCATCCCTTGATCTCTCTTCCTCTCCTTTCTCTTTCTTGATCACAACTTGGGAGACAGACGATCTGGAACCAGTTCCCGCCAACATTCCTTCGAGTCGTTCATTCACTCACAAGTATCGGAGTGACCCCCAAAGCCCAGTGCTCTGCTGTCTGTTCACGTTTATTCAGTTTGGTAAGTTCCCATTATTTTCTAGACAGTACCTAGGTGAAGATGGTGTGTTCCTTAGAACTAAGAAAAGCAATTTAGCGCCAAGAATGTAAACCATGGCGTGAGGCGTCTCTCAGTTTGCAGCGGCCCTGGGCTGCCTGTGGAAGCCACGTTTTATCATGTAATTATGACTTGTGATTAGCAAGCACCGGGAACATACTGCTCTTAAATCAATTCTCCTGTTTTACTTTTTTTGAAACAGACCAGCTCTGTCTCCCTTGTCCGCCGTCAGTTCTCAGCCTGATTATCACATCTGTAGATGCCCCATGCCCCCAAACAAAGGAACGTTACCATGGGTCCTCACAGTGGGAATGTTGCTGGTGGCTGGTGGTGATATTTTCCAAGGTCCTATAAGCATTTGACAGGACACAGAGGGACGAGGACCAGGCACTGCTGTCTGGTTCACGTTTCCATGCCAGAAAAATATCACCGGTATAAAATAACTGGAAAATGGGGCTGTTCCATTTTCTCTACTTTTTAATTCCGTTTTCTTGCTTTCAAAGACACTTGCCACGAGCATAAGGTGACATAATACTCCTGCTTGTGAGAGTCTGAGGAATTGTTCCAGGATGCCTGAGTAAGTTTCATTGCTTGGTCAGGAAATGATACTTACAGCTCATACTAATGCTTATGACATGGCTTGCTGTCTTGGGAGCCTTTCTGAGTCCATTGTTGAGATACTCTTCTCAAAAACGTAACTGCTATAATGTTTTGTGGTGGTTTGAGTGAGAATGGCCCCCTACGCTCACGTGTTTGGATGCTTAGTTCACAATTGGTGGAAGTGTTCGGGAAGGGTTAGGAGGCGTGGCCCTGGAGGAGGTGTGTCCCTGGGGGTGGGCTTTGGGGTTTCAAGAGCCCCCACCATTCCCATCTAATTCTCTCTCGGCCTCGTGGTTGTTGCCTCAAGCTGTCTCAAGACGCTGTCAGTTCCTGCTCCAGTGCTGCTGCCTTGGTGGACCTGGACTCTAACCCTCTGAAGCCATAAGCCCGAATAAACTCTTTCTTCTATGAGTTAAGTGCCTTGGTCGTGGTGTCTTCCTCTCAGTGACTGGAAGGCTGTGTCTAGTCTTCCTCTCCCATGTTTATGGATGAGAAAGCGGGATTACATTTAAGTGATTTGTCCAGGATGACAGCAGCAGAGCGGGCAGGCAAGAGTCATACATATGTGCTCCAGCTCCTGACTTCATGACTAGATGACCTTTAGTGCTTCTCCATCCCTTGGTGAGACAGGGCCTCTCTACACAGCACTGGCTGTCCTGGAACTCACTCTGTAGACCAGGATGACCGTGAACTCCCAGAGACCCTTCTGCCTCTGTGTAAGGAGTATAGTTTTTCTGCCCGCCGCCTGGTCTTGTCCCGCCGCCGCGCCTGCCCCAATTAACACACTGAGACTCTGTATTAGATACAATTCTGTTGGCCAGGTACTTGTTTCTTATCGGCTAGCTCTGTCTTAATTATTAACCCATTTCTGCTGATCTATGTATTTCTCTTACCGGGGAGCCAGCCGGCATTCTGCTTTCTCCAGACTCTCCATCTTGACTTCTCCTTACTACTTCCTCTTTCCTCCTTGTCTCCTAGTCCCTCCTGTCTAGCTTTCCTATTGGCCAACAGTGCTTCATTCATTAAACCAGGATGAGAAACATATTTACAGAATTGCATCTCCCATCACCTCTGTCTCCCAAGTGCTGGGATTAAAGGCGTGCACCAACAACTATGTCCAGATTTTGGCTTAGTCTTTTTTAATTATAGCGGTGCATGCACTCAAGTTTTACTCCATTAGTTCACTTAGAAGATTTTAAAAATCAATTATAGAAATGCCATCTGAGAAAATATCCAGTTTATTAAAATTTATGATTAGCAGAGTCAAAATTTTGTGAATTGTTAAGATAGGATTATTTTTAATTGATATACATGTATATGCAAATAAAACTTTTCGTGTGTATATCTGTGAAGTGAGTTTATAAAAAGGCTCACGTACTCGGAAGTCCTCTGACAAATTGGATAACTCGCAGTGATGCCTCTTAGGTACTCTGTTGTTCCCTTATAGTCTTGGAATGTCCACACTGATATTTAAAACACTGTACTCGCATTAACCTCTTCCATTAGACGGTGGGGCATAATTATGTTTCTGTTCTCCCTGGGGGAAGGGAGAGATGATGGATTCAGCACAATGCTGGCCTTCACTGTATTCGTAAGTAGCCCGACCGCTGTGCACATCGGGATAACTTTCATGCTACGCAGAGGTAATACAATGGAAATCACAGTTTAGAAATCCAATTTATCTTGCTGTGAACAGAATTGCCTCCAATACAGATGACAATTAGTTTTGTTCCGTAACACCGTTACAGAAATGTGACATTGGAAAAACTACTTGCAAACTATTAAACATCCACCCGCCGTGAGTTCCACACCATAGAAGAAGAAGAAGAAGAATAAAAAGTGTTGATTCCATTTGTGTGGAAAAACATAAAAGTGTTTTTACAAGGAGTATCGGAAGGTCAGGAGGTGAAGAAGGGAAGGCTCTGCGAACTTCCACTTGCTCGTACATTCTATTAAAGCTGCAAAATTCTGCTGATGCTGGGTTTTCAAAATCACCAGGCTTGCAGTTAGGCACAATAGAGATTAATGCAGAGGACAGCCAGCCCGTAATGGATCCTCTAACTGCGCTGGGTCCCGCTGTTATCTTCTGGCTGGCATTGGCCCTCCTCTTTGGCTTCCGAGTCTTCCTTCTTTCTTCTTTTCCTGCATCCCTGGTTGCGTTCATACGTTGCTCAACTACTTGGAGGGCAAAGCCTCCGAAGGACCTTTATGTAATGTGAGGAACAAAAGGCCTCTGCCGTACAACACGGATATCACAGCGCCACCTGACATGTGAATAACAGTGGCCACTTTTCTGAAGGCCATCACACGTTGTCAGAAAAGAGACACTGTGTAATAAAGACGGGACTGAGCTGGAGAGATGGCTCAACAGCTAGAAGCTAACTCTTTCTAGTCTTCCACAGGACTGGGGCTCAGTTCCCAGCACTCGGCTCATAGCAGCCTGTAGTGCAGTTCCAGGGGATCTGACGCCCTCTACTGGTTTCCAAAGGCACTTGCACTCATATGCACACCCCATTCACATGCACACACACACACACACACACACACACATTAAAAGCAAAAAACATTTGCTCATAGTAGCCTTTTTCCATGCCAGCCTGGTTTGTAGAGAGTTCCAGGGCAGCCAAGGTTACACAGAGAAACCCTGTCTCAAAAAGCCAAAGGAGATGGCAAGAAAGCATTTAATTGGGGGCTAGCACCATGTCTACCTGCATGCTGTCATGCTCCATGCCATGGTGGACTGAACCTCTGAACTGTAAGGGAGCCCCCTCAATGAAATGTTTTCTTTATAAGAGTTGCTGTGGTCAGGCATCTCCTCACAGCAATAGAAAACCCTAACTAGGACTGGGGAAGGGGGAGAGGGAGGAAGATAGACAGACAGACAGACAGACAGAGACAGAGATAGAGAGAGAAACTGAGCCAGGCATAGGCTTTTGGGACCTTAAAACCCATGACACACCCCCTCCAACAAGGGCACTGCTCCTAATCTTTCTCAAAACAGAGTCTGTGGGGCCATTGTCATTCAAACCACGCACTTAGGCAGACAGTTCAACAGACTAACCCAGACAGATACCCTCTAAGTAATGCTTTATTAAATGCCTGCATGCCCCCACGCCCGATCAAATAGACACAAATAGACACACGAGCGAACTATCCAAGGTCTCAGGACAAGCCGTACTTACTCCGATCTCTTTGCACATGGCACTCCCTGCCTTGAGCTTTCTCTTGGCCGCCTGACTGGCTCTTTAGAGCCACTCAGAGCCGCTACTTCTAGCCCGGGGTAGGTCCCTCTCTTGTGATACCCACCTGCCCCCATTTCATAGTATACTTCTTCAGGTACCACGGTTTCCTGTTTGCTCGTCTCGATCATATAGATGCCAGTTCACACAGCAGCAGGAATGGCCTTATGGCTTGCATACCCTCTAGGACCAGCAATTACTAGTTAAATGATGGAACACGTGGACGCTGATAGAAATCTTAGGGGAGGGAGGGAGGGTTTCGGAAGAAATCTAACACCTGACCGAGGAAAACCAAGAGTAGGAAGGAACAAAGGTGTTTCTTTGGGAATTCAGACATTTTTAATAGCCATTTTGAAAGCCGACTGTTATTTTCCAATACCTCAAGTGATTGTAGTTATCCTGACGCAGTCTAAAGACACTAGTAGGGGGAGGTGTTCCTTCAATCAGATTTGAGGAATTCTTTTTAATTTTTATGAAACATTTTATTTACATGTATTGACTTATTTTATTTTGGGGGTTAGAGGCCACTTGTGGGGACGCAGGAAGAGAAAGACCTCCCCTCCCCCTTTCTCTGGCGTCCGAGGGAAGCCTCTTGCCAGACGAGAATCAGGAATTCCAAATTTGCTGCAAAGGTTGATGACACCGAGATAGATAACGCTCCTCTGTCGTTAGACCCTGTTGTCAACTTGTTACAACCAGGGATGAAGGGAAAGTCTGTGGAGAAGTTGCCTAGGTCAGGTTGGCTGCAGGCATGCCTATGGAGGCGTGGTCTTGATTGCTGACTGATGTGGGAGGGCCCAGCCCACTTCAGGCGGTGCCATCCTTAGGCAGGCGGGTGGGCTTGTGAGAAAGCCCGGCCAGCAAGCAGGGCCTCTCTGTGGCTTCTGCAGAGCCTCATTGAAATCTACCAGCAATTCTTTAAAGGCAAGGACTTCAGAAACCGCCAGCGTCCTATCTATGACCTTTGTAAGGACAACGAAGCGCGACTCTCCTTGGAGAAGCCACACCCATGCTCTCGGGTGCTCCACCCTCTTCCCCAGCGCTTCTCTTTCTCTTAACTTTCCTACTTTAAAAAAACAAAATGTCTTTTAATAAACCCCACCTCTGCCTCACATTGGCGCGTGGAAAAAAGGATCCGGGTACGAAGCAAACTCCTCAGGCTGCAGGTGGCAGTGTGGAGCTGTGCCTCCTACCCGCCACACTCCTGACAGCTTGTGAAGTCGAACACCGCGCATTTCTGATTTATCTGTTCCCAAATGATGACATTTAACTGGTCCTTCCTCTTCTATTTCCTGTAAACTGGGAGCGAGACTTGATTAAGTTCAAACACTTCCTGCAGACACAGCGTAGCGGAGAGTTGGTGCCCTACGCACAACACCATGGCAGGACCTGTCTTCTGTTGTGGGGATGCTAAGGGCAACATCTCATCTTCCTGCCATGCAGTTGCATTTTCTCCCGACGCCCAGCAAATAATCAGAGGTGTGTTGCTCTGGTGCCCCGCTAAAATCCACTCACTTCCGGGCTTTTCATTTCATAGTTTCAGCATCTCTTGGCTACCTAAGCAGGTCACAAAATGTTGATTTCCTGCTCCACTTTTTAGTTGGAATCCTGTCATTTTCTTTTCCTCGGATAGGCCTATTTGGTGTTTTGAATTATTATTATTATTACTGCTACTCTTTTTTTTTTCCCCTTTGATGAAAGGTAAGTCTACTTCTAAATTCGGTCTTTTCAAAGTTTTTTTTCTTTTCTTTTGCCGTGAGAAAGTTTCTCGTTGGATGTTGTGCACTGTAAGCAATGACAGTCATTGTCTTTATGCGTGTACTGCTGCGTGGATGCATCTCTGGCCAGCAAGAGCCCTGTTAGCTGTTTTCTGTGACCTTTCAAAGAGTCTCATTAAACGATGACAGCTTCCTGGAGCAACAAAATGCTTCAGGCTAATCTTGTGAGTTTCCTGGCCCAGATGTGAAATCAGCTTTATCTGCAGGGAATTCTGGTTCCTGACACTGGGCACACCATATCTGAATCGAAGTCTAGTCAGCAGAGGTACACACTATGTACCTGGATGTTAATGTTTCCAAGCCTCTGATTTTGAAACTTCCAATTCAAAATACTTTTTTTTAAACTTTTCTTGAAAGATTATACACACGTCTCTCTTTCCCTCAGTGAAAAATCTTGATTTCTTGTAATACCATATCTTTATGTCAATTAAAATTTCTTTTATTAATCTGGCTTATTTATTCTGCATGCACACATTTGGGAGTTGGTTCTGTCCTTCATCTGCGTGGGCTCTGGGGATTGAACTCAGATTATCAGGCTTGGCTGTGAGTGCTTCACTTAATGAGCCATCTCTCTCTCTGTACAGCATTTTTATTCACGATGTAGGGTTAGAAACAAACATTCTGTCCTGGCTAGTTTTATATCAGCTTGACACAGGCTAGAGTCACACGAAAGGAGGGAACCTCGGTTTAGGAAATGCCTCCATGAGCTGTAAGGCATTTTCTCATTTAGTGGTCAATGGGTGAGGGCCCTGCCTGTTGTGGGTGGTTCCATCCCTGGGCTGCTGGGCCTGGGTTCTGTAAAAAGGTGGGCTGGGCAAGCCATGAGGAGCAAGCCAGTAAGCAGCTCCTCTCCATGGCCTCTGCATCAGCCCCTGCCTCCAAGTTCTTGTCCTGTCTGAGTTCCTATCCTGTCTTCCTTTGAGGATGATGTGGAAGTGTGAGCCGAATAACCCCTATCTTCTCCAACTTGCTTTTTGGTCATGGTGTGTCACCACAGCAAGAGAAACCCTAACTAAGACATGCCAATGTTACTCATAATTAATCTACAAAATAAAGCATACAGGTATTTTCTCCTTCAGCTTATATATAGCTCATTAAGTGAGTGTGGCCCCCAATCTAAATTAATTAGAGCAACCACCACCACCACAATAAATGCACAGGATGTTTTATTACATACACATTTGGTGACAGTGGCTCTGTAGAAGGCATTTGTGAGGAAGAAGAGAGGATTTCATGTTCCCTATTACTCTTACCTTATTTCCTAGAGACAGAAACTCTCATGGAACCTGGATTTTTCCCCCCCTGTCCTGTGCTGAATCGGGCCCCCTGGTTACCATGAGGTGTCTGACAAATTTTTAAGATGATCACTGGAGCAACTTATGGACAGTGCAGATTTCGTCACCCACTTGGATTTTAGCTTGTGTTTTTTTTGTTTTTGTTTTTGTTTTGCTTTAAGTGTGTATTAAAGAGAGCGGTAGGAAGGAACCAAAGAAGGGCATGTCCCTTCCTCATTGTTGAAAACTGATAACCATAATTTCTTTTAAAGGTTTTAGTCTGTTCTTGGGGCTAAGTCAATAATCTATGGGGCATAGCATTTGCTACATTTGCTGGGGGCGTGGCTCTGAACTAGAGTGTTGGCTCAGCATGCTCAAAGTCCTGAGCTTAATCACAGCACTCAAATCAAACCAGACAAATATTTGCTAAACAGGCTCTGTTCTTTGGGCAGAGGCCGGGACCTAGCCTCTTACTCCTTGTTTTCTGTAGGGAAAGAATTATGGATGCCGACATTGTAAGCATCTCTCATTCTATCTCCCTATGGCTCTCAATTAGGGTCTCCTATGTAGTAAGTGCTCAGTAATTATCTGTTGAGTGAATTCACTTGGTTGCTTTTCAAGCTTTTGAAACCTATTTTAGTTATCTAAGCATATACTCATAGTGGCTTAGTATAATTTATATGTATAAGGAAATACAGGTCAGAAATTCCATTCATGCTGAAATATATGTGTATGTTCTTTTGTAAGAATAGGAAATAGGAAAATCTATCTACCGATAATAAGTTTTCGATGTTGAGATCATCCAGATCCTTTTTGTAGAGCAGCGATGTGACTATATGTGTGTCAGACATGAGCAAGACATCTGGCTAGGGCCAGATTTTCCAATTCCTCTTTCTAGGTGTGTACTCCCTCTACACTCAAATCTGAGTGCAGCCAAGGACAGAGATAAGGTCCTGATGCTATGCTCCCAGAACTTCACGCAGCTGGTTTTAGGTAGGAAATCACTTCCTGAGATGAGGATGGAGTTTATCAGTCACACATTTCAGAAAACCAATGAGAAAGTTCAGCAGACCCAAACAAACCCATTTTACACCAAGAGTCGGACATACCGCAATTCTCAAGAGACCAGAGAGATACAGCGCTTGTAGAGACAGTTTTGAAGCAGCACCATACCACTATTGGGATATCTGGGAGAGTCTCCAGCCCTCAGACAGAACCACTGGCTCTGGGGGTCAATTTTTGTCTTCAATATTTGGGATGAACACTCACAATCTTCATTATTTCCATTTGAGCTAAGGGCCAAGGACAAAGCTAACGATGTCACCGGAGTAGGCACACAGAGAGTATTTGCTGTCCTGGAGATCAGTCAATGGGAAAAAAAAATGTGGCTAGCCCATCACTTTAGGGTGATGAGCTCCCTGGGAGCTGAGAATTGTGCCAGCTGCCCACCAAGGGTGACAGTTTAAAAACAATGGACTGAAAAATGTCGTAAATCTGAAAAACAATGAAGTGCCCGGTGTCATTTAGTGATTGATGGCGCCAGTGCCTAGAAAGCCAAATGGGAGTGAGGAAATTCCTACTGTTTTAGCATTCCAAATGTTTCTCACAATGATTCATTAAAAGCCATATAGATATAACAGCATGTCTATGTATAGATACACACATACATTATTCATACTGTTCCCTATGTTTAAAATGCTCAGGAGCTGAAACTGGCTTGAAAATGTTCAGCCAAGCGAAATCATTCCTTTTGCAATATGCAGTTAGTCTTGGTAGCTCAAGCTGACTTCCACATTCTTCCCCCTTCCTACCCGTGTAATTAAAGGTGAAGGGCGTGCAGGGGAGAGGCAGTAGAACTTATTCTGGTGTAATCCCTCGGGCTGTATGGGCTCTGCGCGGCACAGCACGGACTGTGTGAATATTTGCCCCATTCCTCACAAAGTGGTGCCGGTTGTGGCTGTACTGGAGTGTGGACTTTGGAAGTGTCCAGTTTAGTCATTGCCTCTTGCTAGCTTCAAACTTCATGACTTAAAAGTGGCAGCACTTGGCTGGCCATGTGATGTTTGTCATTTTCATGTAACCCCAGCAATTTTGGAAGGTGGGAGTTCACATCATCCTTGGCTAAACATTGAATTCAAGGCTAGCATGGGCTACAATGAGACTCCACTACAAACAAACAAACAAACAAACAAACAAACCCCAGCTATTTACTGTCCCGTGAGTTAAAGGACCACCTAGGTCATTGTGCCTTCTGCTTTCCAGTAGTTTTGGAAATCAACCCTCTGTCAGATGTGGAGATGGTTGAGATGTTTTTCCATTCTGTAGGCTGCCATTTTGTTCCATTGATGGTGTCCTTTGCTTTACAGAAACTTTTCTGTTTCTCGCAGTCCCATTTATTAAGTGTTGACCTCAGAGTCAGTGTTGTTTTTTTGCTGCAGCTAATGCCTACAAAACATAAACACGAGACTCAGCGCCCACATGGAGTTTATTGAGAGAGGGGAGAGAAAGGGGGGTAGCTGGTGGCCAACCGAAAGCAGGAGAGAGAGAGAGCAAGAGGGAGAGGGAGAGAGAGAGAGAGAGAGAGAGAGCAAGAGAGAGGCCCGCTTGGCGCGCTTGCTTTAAAAGGGGGCTTGCGCATGTGTAACAGAGTCCTCTGGCAGCCAGGTAAAGCTGACATAGGGATGACATGGCCATGAGCATCCTGCGGGGTCAGCTGGCTGGAAGTTCCTAACAGTCAGCACTACGGTACTCTGTTTCAGGAAGTTGTCTTCTGTGTCAATGCATTCAAGGCTGTTTTTCACTTTCTCTTCTATCAGGTTCCACGTATCTGGATTAATGTTGAGGCGTTTTATCCACTTGGACTTGAGTTTTGTGCAGGGTGATAGATAAGGATTTGCATTCTTCTACATGCTGACATCCAGTTACGTCAGCACCATTTGCTGAAGATGCTCTCACTTTTTCCATTGTATAATTTTGGTGTCCATAGGTGTGTGGGTTTATGTCTGGGTCTTTGATTAAATTGCATTGATCCACCTGCCTATTTTAGGTCAATAGCATGCTTGTTTTTATTACTGTATTTTTATAGTAGAGCTTGAAGTCAGGGATGTTGATACCTTTGGAAGATCTTTTATTGTACAAGATAGTTTTAGCTACCCTGTGTGTTTTGTTTTTCCATTTGAAGTTGAGTTTTGTTCTTTCAAGGTCTGTAAAGAATTGTGTTGGGGTTTTGATGGGCATTGCACTGAATCTGTAGATTGCTTTTGGTAAGATTGCCATTTTTACTCTGTTGATCCTACCTATCCAAGAGTGTGTGGGATCTTTCCATCTTCTGATATCTTCTTCAATTTCTTTCTTCAAAGACTTGAAGTTCTTGTCCTACAGGTCTTTCACTTGCTTGGTTAGAGTTACACCAAGATATTTTGTATTATTTGAGGCTATTGTGAAGTGTGTTGGTTCTTTGATTTCTTTCTCAGTCCATTTATCGTTTATATATAGGAGGGCTACTAATTTTTTGAGTTGATCTTGTATCCAGTCACTTGACTAAAGGTGCTTATCAGCTGTGGGCATTCCTTGGTACAGCAAGCCTGATTGCCAACATTGAATTAAGTGGAAACTCAAAAGCCATTCCACTAAAATCAGGAACAAGACAAGGTTTTCCTCTCTCCATACCTATTCAATATAGTACTTGAAGTTCGAGCTAGAGCAATATGACAACTGAAGGAGATCAAGGGGTACAAATCGGAAAGGAAGGAGTCGAAGTACTGTTATTTGCAGATGATAGGATATATAAGTGACTCCAAAAATTCCAACAAGATTTTTTTTTTTTTTTTTTTTTTTTTTTTTTTTTACACCAACAATGCACTACTTGGTGGAATCTGCTCTCCCGAGGTCTCTGCAGATCACGTCAAACCTGCCTCCTGTCCTGACTCATGTTCCTTCTTCACACCTCTGTATTCCCACTCAGCTTTTCTGTGTTTTCCTGTCACTGCAAGCAAAATTCCCTCCATCTCTTAGTATTCATCTGTGAGCATTGCCCAATGTCCAGTCCTGGGGATCCTCCCTCAGATCTTCAGTGATAAGGTCACTGTGTAATTCACCGCTTAAACTGTCTAAGCAGGAGAAAACTCCAAGACTACGGAAGCAAACCAAGACAGTGCCTCCCCCTCCAAGTCTCTGTCGGCCCCACACATTCCCAATCCCTTTTTGGTGTCATGTGTCCTAAACCAGGAGATTCTTCCTCCTTCCCCTTTCTGTGCTTGTAAACTTTTTGTGTGTGCATGTGAATTCTGTGTTTGTGATGGATTTGCCACTTTGCTATGGCATTGGTTATGGGCCTACTGAGTCAGCTTTAATAGTGTTCTCTCTTTTCCATTTTCCTTGCTGACATTTTAGTTTTTGCCTTCAAGCTGGGGCCATTCTCATGTCTTGATTCCAGTCAACATTTACAATTGGAGGCTCTGTGGCTCCCAGAGCTTTCTTAGCTCCAGTCCTGTGTGGAACCATTTGACGCCTAAGAACTTGATTACGACGTTTCTAGTTGTGAATGCCTTTGAGTTTATGTGCCTGTAGTTCGCCAGCCTTTTAAACTGGATACATGCTTTACATCTTTGGAGGTTTGGGGGTCACTATTTCTTGGGACAGTCTTTCTTCATCTCTGTCTTCTGAGGGGTCTAGTATATGTTAGCCTTTTTGACGAGTTTCAGTGCTCTCTGAACTGTCACCAACTTTTCTATTTCTGTTCTTCAGACTAGATAACGCCAATTATTCAAGGCCATGGCTTGTTTGTTCTTCAATATTGAGTCTACTATGAATCTTTTTGCTCAACACAGAAATTTTCCTTTTGTTCTTTTTAGTATGTCTTTTTATTTGTTTTGTCTTGTTTGCTTCTGAGATAGGGTCTCACTACGAGTATCCCTGACTGTACTGGAACTTTCTATGTAGACCAGACTGGCCTTGAACTCACAGAGATCTCCCTGCCTCTGCCTCTCACGTGCTGGGATTAGAGGCCTTTTTTTTTTTTTTTTTTAAATAGTTTTCTTATTTTGTTCTCTACTCAGTGAAACAATTTTTTTTTTTTTTTTTTTTTTTTTTTTTTTTTTTTGGTTTGGTCCTTTAGACCTAGGTCTTTCAATACCCTGGTAATAGTTAACTTGAAGCCTTTTATCTTCCTCAGGGGTAATTTCTATTGCTTGCTCTGTGCCCATTCCTACCTGTTCGTTCACACGTCTTATCACATCTCGTCAAAGGTGGACATTTAACTTAACCCAGTTTGGCAGTCCTGAGAATCCAGTCCCTGTGCACCTCATTCTGATTTGTCGCTGCCAGTAGTTTAGAGGCAGAGTGAGTTCTGTCATGGGGATTTTCCATTTGTGCCGTCACGGGCGTCTCTATTCAGTCAGTGTAGTGGACAGCTGGTTTGGACAGGGATCGTTGTGCCATGCACTCACGGCTCAGGCTCTGTTGGGGGTTGAGGGTGTCTGTGTGTGTAGGGAGATGTCTTCAGCGCTCGGGGAGACAGCTTACAACACTTCATTAGCCTTTCCTTCCTATTTCCCCAGAGACTTATGACCACTAGCAGGCGAGAAATCAGCACAGCTGTGCACACGGCCTCCTGCACACCCAGAGATAGTTCTGAACTTTTTAAAAGCACCCCATGGACTTCCCAGCATTCCATTTTAAGCTTTCAGTCTCATTTGTCACAACTGTTATTGCCACCTCTGGCAGCTGCAATGTTAAACAATTCCCACAGATTGTTTCCAGCCAAAGCTCTGGGAGAGAAAAGGTTGCAGAGCTCTGAGTGAGGACAAGCCTTGCAGCTTTCAGGGGTTTTCAGGGAGTTTGCAAATAGGCCAGAGAATGAGATGGGGCTTCAGACAGCCCCAAACATGTTCTGTGCCCTCTGGTGGTGACCAAGAGCCTGGCTTTCATGACCAGTGAGGGACAGGGTTGTAGGGGATGGGATTAAGACAGGGCGAGACGCCGCAAAGCTCTGTGCTCTTCCAGAGAACGAAGTGCCTTAAAAAGTAAATTGTGCTCTTTGGGTTATTACCAGGTTTTGCCTAATATTCAGATGTCAAAGTTGTTTTTTGACCCAAAAATAAAAACAAAAGCAACCTAGTATTCTCATTGCTTTTAACAGTATGAGTAGATTTTGGAGGTCCTGGCTCATCCTGGAATGCAGAGCCTCTGAGTGGACTACTTGGATGTTCGACTTCTAGCTAATGGAATCCTGTTCATTAAAGACATCTTTCACACGCTTCTTTGATTATAGTAGCTTCTCTCTACAACACTTTATGTGACACTTACACCAGTGCTCTAAAAATAATTAATTAGTTAATTAATTAAATAAAATCTACCGAGCACTGTGTCCAGATCTACCGAGGGTAGAGAGGGCCCAGGCTCTCAATTTTAAATATATTCTCAGAGCTCTCAGAAGAACCTAGCCTATTGCCTGGAGGTTAGACTTGCAGTATCAAGAACCAAGAGACAAAGCTCCTGTTAAGTCCAGAACCTGCAGAGCTATGTTATAATAGCTCCAGGGACTTCTATAGTTTGCTGCTGCGGCTGAGGGTTTGCTGCCCTGGATGTGTTAGTTCTCCAACCGGCTTAACACAGCTTCCTGCTCCAAACGGTTGATAGGCGTGCGCTGAACTGTTTCCAGGCGCACCGAGGAAGGAAACACTCCTTGCTTGTCTCTCTCCTCTCAACCCTCCACTTGGCGATCCAGTGACTAGGCAGCGAAGCCGCTTTTACTGCAAACAGCCCCTCTGTTTCTTATGTGCTTGTCAGACAGGGTGTTGTTTAGGCCAAAAGGGTAGGATAAGCATAGACCTCACCCCCTCACCCTGCAGTTTGATGCACAGCTCGGTATTGTCACACCTATTTTTGCACAAGCTCTAGGTTGGGGTGTTTATGTATGGGGGACGCGGGGCTTTTGAAGATGCCATTAATTTTTGATATGGATTCCCACGGGCTATCCCAGGCTGGCCTTCAATGCCTGGGCTCAAATTGCCCTTCCCTTCACCTTTCCAAAGAGCTGGAGCTCCCCATGTAAACCAGAAGAATATATATTATAGATTATAATACTTATATCATTGTAATTATTATATATGAATATATTGTATAATATAAAATATTATAATTATGTGTACTCTATAAAATATATTATATAGTATAATTACCATACCCAGCTAAGACCTTACTTTGAATGTAAACCAGAAGAATATATATTATAGATTATAATATTTATATTACTGTAATTACTATATAATATATGGACATATTATATATTATATTATAATTACATATGCTATAAAATACATAGTATAATTATAAATCCGTACATGTTAATATTTATACAGTATAAATAAAATATATGTAATGGGCTCTGTGTGGTGAGTCACTAAATAATGGCAGTTGAGAAGCAGATAAAATTAGGAGTGTTACTTCTTTGGGGTCATTTAAAGTTAAGAAGTGAATTTGTTTTTTCTAATCGTATCTCCTTGATAAGTTGTACCCGCTAAGTAGGCTTCTACCTGATCGAATATCAAGCTCAGTGAGAAAGTAGTTCTAAAATATGCTATCACTTTTCCCTTTTTATTCTTTGAGATAATAACATATCTACATAATTTTCCCATTCCCTTCCCTCCAAACTCTCTCACACCCTTCTTCGTTCTCTTTCAAATTCGTGCCCTCTCTTTTTACATTAGTTGCTGCTAACGTGCGTAAGTGTGTCTGTATAGTATGCCCGCAACCTCCTCACTCCATATGATGTTATCTTGTATGTATGTTTTCAGGGCCGGCCATTTGATTTGGGATCGGACTGGTGTGTTTTTCCCTGAAGAAGAAAATTGCCCCTGCTCTCAGCATTCCAGCTGAAGATCTTTGTGCAGTGTTGCAACCTCGTGGGCATTTCCCTGTCCTTTTTGACATGTCCGCTGTTGTCCTTGTTCAGCTCATGTTTAGGCACCATGTGGGTGAGACATTATGGTGTAGCTTCTGTCATTCCCAGGAGACACAATCTCATAGCAAACTCCCCAGCTTCTAAGTTCCACAGTCTTTCCACATCCTCTTCTACAATGTTTCCCTAGCCTTCAGTGCAGGAGGGTTTTGCCCTGGGAATTGGATCCCTTGGGATTGGGCTCTGCAACTCTGCCTTTTGATTGACTGTGGTTTTCTGTGATGGCCTTCATCTATTTCAAAGAGAAATTTCCTTGATAATGGTGAGGGCTATACTTCCATCTGAAGATGTACCATCTCTAAGGGCTCCCAAGGATTGAAACCCTTAAGATGTTGCTGTGTATTTCTCTGTCTTCTACAAACACCATTAACACCAAAGAGAAGGAATTCCCAGGGGAGGCCACATGTTCTAGCCAATGACAGCAATGCACTCTACACCAGCTGCCTTCTGTGTGTGACACAAACCGTTTTGGGAAATACTGTTAGGTAACTTTTGCTGGAGCTGGACAGAAGTATTTCTTTCCTCTAAAGTGATTCCTGAGAAACATTTGTTTCCTTCTGTGTCTCAGAAGGCTACTAGGTGCTTTGTGGACATCTCAGTGTTAATCAAGTGTGTGCACCCCTGGGTGAGTTCCCCTCCCCCAACTCCTTTGCCACTGTTCACAGGGCTCTCAGAGAGTCCAGCTGGTCTGAGGCTTCCTCAAAATGTCATCAAGTCTGGAGTCCTATTTTTCTTTTTCTCCTCTTTGAGGCTGGCGCTCTGCAGAATGAAGAGTAAAAACACATACCTCAGATTGTTTTCTGGAACATTCCACCAAAACCATCTTAAATCAGAAACTTTCTTATCTTTCCCATTTCCTCTTGCCTCCTCTGAATTTGTTTCTCTTGTTCTTCCTCAAGTCTTTGTCAAACAGAACTTTGGAACAAAACCCTCCAAAGGTACTGATGTGCTGTGGTGCTTTAAGAGAAGACAAGTTATTGGTTTGGTCTTGGTCATAATTTATTCATCTGTGAGATGAGAAGATTAGATTATGGTTGCTGCTATCTCACAGATCTTTAGTTCTTCGATTTTTTTTTTTTTTTTTGAAGAGCATAATTTAGGATCCCAAGGTGATAACTGCCTAGTTTGGGGTAAAAGGATATTGCAAATGATATAACCAACAAACAGCTCAAAATGGCACTTAGCATGTGTCAAATCGTGTGTTGCAAATTAGGGGGCCCGTGTAAGCACAGAGAGGGGAAACTAATGAGGCTGGAGCACTTTAGCCTCTATTATTTTTCTTGCTACATTAGGCACTCAACAGAGCCCCTGAAACAATGATTTAATGAGAATGTATTTGGCTACTGAGACGTAAAATGCATTTACTACGTGGAAGGACTTTGCCCTATGTCTCCTTAAGCGCCCTTAAGGACATCACAGAGGTTAGTGTCAGTGTGAGAGGACTTAAAACTATTAATCTATGAGAGCACCTTGCAGAGCTTGTAGACTAGGCTGATATGGGACGTCCTCCTGTACGCTGCGAGTATGTATTGCTTTTATTGGTTGATGAATACAGTTGCTTTGGCCAATGGCAGGACAGAATACAGTTAGGTGGGAAATCCAAGCAGAGGTGAAGAAGTATGGGGTCAGAGGCAATGCCAGCAGTCACTGGAGAAGCCAGATGTGAGGTAACAAATCACAAACCACGTGGCAAAGCATAGATTAAAAAAATATGGGTTAGTTTAAAAATCAGAGCTAGCTAGTAACAAGTCTGGGCCATCAACTAAACAACTGTAATGGATATTAAGCCTCTGAGTGATTATTTTATAAGGGGCTGTGGAGATGGGTGCGTAGGAGAGAAACCACGTCAGAGGACTGAGTGGGGCAGAGAAAAGTATCTGGCTACATTAGACCCTCATGGATGGAACTCTAGAATGTTAGCGTCGGCTTGGGCTTATCAGCTCATTTCTTTTTTCCTCTATGAAGAGCTAGGAAGTAAATCTTTAGTGACTGAGGGACTACTTGGTCACTGCTGCAACAATTGAAATATACTACTGTGGCACAAAGCACCTTAGATAATATGTGGATGACTGAACGTGGCTGCATGCCAAGAAAACTTGATACCTGAAAAAAGAGGTTTGGCCTGTGGGCTCTAGATGGAAACAAATGCACACTGATACTCATTTCTAAACAGGGAAGAGAACCCTCGGCAGAACCCTGCAGTGCTGGCACCACGATTTCAGACTTCCATTGTCATCGTTTGAGCATCCTGTGCTAGTCCACACATCGAGTAAGGGGCAGTTAGTCCGGGCGCTGGCTTTGACAGCTTTCCAGCAGCACCGGGAGCAAATGAAAGAGACTAATATTTCCATTGTATCTATTTATGCAATAATTAGTTCTCTGTTTAGGCAAGACAGTGTCAAGTAGACTATAAAATCTGTTAGTTCACTGACAAAAATGCATAAAGAAAAAAAATATGGAAGTTTAGGGGCTGGAGAGATGGCTCAGAAGTTAAGAGCACTGGCTGGTTTTCCAGACGTCCTGAGTTCAAGTCCCAACACCCACTTGGTGGCTCACAACCATCTGTAATGAGATCTGGCGCCCTCTTCTGGACTGCAGGGATACATGCATAGCTTCCATGAGCTGTTTTAGTGAATACATTCTCATCAGCACAGGAGAACTCAGGATTCATATGTCAGTTACCACTGGAGAAAAGGATGGTTAGGGGGACAGTTTCAGAGTGAGTTACTGAGGCCAAATGGCTCTGAAAAGTGCTCCACAGATTGCTCAATTTGTCAATACTTAGTAAATTGCAGTCATGGCCACAGGCTGGCAAAACCTTTACTCTATTAGGAAGTTCACAAAACACCCCAATTTTATCATGGCAGTCAAGGGGAAACGGATTGACTTCCTAAAGATCCAATTTTGAGTGTTGGTTGGGGGAAACCTGTGAGTGGATGCTGCATTCAAGATGAGACAACCCAAGACGGTTTCAGGTTTCAGAACATGAGTTCATTTGAGTAAGCGTTCCGGCTACGCTGCCGAGGGTTATCTGTACTTTGAAGAGGTCTGGAAATTAGTGAAAATAGTCCTGCCATCTCTATGTCCTCTGAGCGGTTACTATCTAGTCCTGAAGTCCCCGAAAGTCCTGTGCCTATAAAGCTAGCTTCAACTTTGAATGCGTGACTGTTGCCCCTAGCCCAAAAAGAACATAGAGTTTTAAAATGGGAGATTGGATGAAATGCACCCTCACCACTCAGCATGTGAAGCTGTTGATATCGAGTATTAAAATTTACTCTGGGGGCAGACAAATAGAAGTAGGGCCCCCTACAATCTCTATGATTGTGTCCAATCATAGAGAAGCCAGTGCCACACAGCTATGCTGAGACCTGGGTAAATAAGCCAGATGTGGAGATCTGGTCTACCAGTTGCTTCTACTATGAGGTAAATAAAGTTGGGGAAATTTGAAATGTTGAACAAATCTGAACCCTTCCCTGCTTTCCACATAGATTATACAATTGCTAAGGGAGACAGAATTCCTTCGTAGTGTTATGAAAGAAATGAAAAGGTCAATGGCATTTTGGCAATAATAGTGGTTATTGGAGAATGTCTGCTTGTGAGGCACTCCTTCAGCTGAGATATGAACTACTTCATTTAAGTCTGACAACGCCAAGGTAGATACTATCACCACAGTTATCTTAGATTAAGAAGTCAAGACAGGTTTGAACCCTGACACCACAGTGTAACCTTTAACCACGCCGTTTCACAGATATAAGATGACGGGGAGGAGCCACCACGGAGGAACCATAGAGGCATTCCTAACCCACCTTTACCACATTGACCTCTATATTAACCAACACTCTGACTTCTTATGAAGAACATACTCATAGATACTTCTAGAACCTTGAACACTTGCTGTTGTCTAATAGGCTTGGATATTGCTGTTGCCAGCAGGCATGTTGTATATGGAATGGATAAAATCTCCTTCTTGAGAAATTAAATATAAAAGCAGAAGTGCTGGTCTCCTTTAAGAAGAAAATCATTTTTAATTAAAGGGAAAACTAACAAACAATCTATTGGATCTCAAAGTAGTTTCAGTGTGCTATTAAATTGGATTTATGATCTCGTAAACCAAATAAAGGGTTTGGAAAGCTGACTAATCAATTGAGATGAAAGTTTTCTAAAAAAAAAAAAAAAGCAGGATTAAATTTGATTATGCTTTCTGATCTCCATCATAAAGGGGAGTTGTCTTTGCTGGGTTGTTTTCTTCTGTGTAGTGGAAAGAGAGAAGGCTGTCAAACAGCCTTCTGATAAAACTGTGCTTCTAAGGCCCAATTTTAATCACTGCACAACATCAAAAAGCATGGCAAGGGTTAGTGATGGTCACAGGCTGTAAATTTGACCAACTTCTATGAATTCAGGTAAAATACATCCTACCTCGAACTTTGAAGCAACGAAGAAGTGAATTAAGACAATTGATTTGGTGGTAATCTAAAATTTTTAAAAAGATCTGCTCATTTATTTATGTGCTATGCATGTGTGTGTCTGTGTGAATGTATGTCCTAGCATGTGGAGGACGGAAGAAAGTACCAGGTGTTCTTTACCACTTTATTCCTTTGAGGTTCTCTTCTGGAACCTGGGGCCTGTATTTCTTGGCCAGGCTGGATGGAAGCAAGCAGACTTCTTCAGCAGGCTATTGTCTGTGCTTGCCTTGGAGCCTGGGTCACAGACAAGGTGTGTGTGTGTGTGTGTGTGTGTGTGTGTGTGTGTGAGATCCAGATGGGTTACAGGCACGATAAGGTGGGATCCAGGATCTGGTCTCTGATTTTCAGCATTATGCTGCTTTCAATCCTCGATCCGTTTTTTCACCCACTTACCCTGAGTTTTGTAACCCAAATCAGTGATAGCTAGGGCTGTGTGATTTTGCCCCTTGATGTGATAGCCAACATTAAGTTCTAGTGGCACAGGCAGCCCTTTGCTTCAGTCTTCCTGTACCAATTAGGGTAAGAGTTCTGGGGTACCACAACCCACTGGCTGTCAGGGAAGGGGCTTCTGAAGCAAGACAGGCTGTGTCTTTCCCAGGTTAACTAAATCCTGGATGTGCTTGAAGCCTGATTCACACTTTTAGTTGGTGGATTCTGTCAGCTAAGTCTGGGGAAGATCCATATTGTCTCATCCATGAAGATGAGCAATAAGATGTTTCTAAGGTTAATGGGTCATCAAGGCTGTACCAAAGACATCCTTCATTAAAGAGATGGACTTGGTGTAGGCTTGAGCTTGGGGACACAGTTGGTGGAAACTGATGAGCATGCCATGGGAAATTAAATCTCCCACGTTTGAGAAGTTGATGTGTAAGACATAGCTCTGTGAGTAGAGGCATTGGCTTTTTTTTTTTTTTTTAAGTTAGGCTTCCAGGTAGGGAGAGGGGGCTGTATGGTGATGGAAGAGATACCACAGGGGACAAACAGGTAGTGCTCAGCGTTCTTGTGGCTTAGAAGGCAGAACCAGTCATCTTTTTCCGGTTAATGGTCTTTGTTAGGCTAGTGCTCTGAAAGAATTTAACAAGCCAAAATAATCAATGCTTTGTATGAAACCTCTGTTTGTAGAGTTGGTTGGACATAGCTCGTAGGGTAAGAGCTCCTGAGGTCAGGTGAGGAGGAGGCTGAGTTCACGGAGCCTGCGGGTGACAGTGATGAGGTCTCGGCTTCTCCTCGATGTCAGTGTTACACGGTGGCCCGGGGGCTCGGATTGTGGCCATAATTTCCCTTTAGGACACAATTTATTCACATTTGGGATTGCAATCTCAGAGTTCAAGGAGAACCCTATGAGATCAGGATGGCCTCAGTACTTAGGGTTCACACTGTGTGATCAGGAGGGGCTCAGTACTTAGGGTTTACCCTATGTGATCAGGAGGGGCTCAGTACTTAGGGTTATGCTATGTGATTAGGAGGGGCTCAGTACTTAGGGTCTCCCATTTGAGTGATCAAGGCCAGCCAGGGTGTGTACCATTAGGTGGTGGTATCCTCACCAGCCCGGTTTCCTTTAGTGATGGAAGTCCTTGCTGATCATGTTATTATTCATGGTAACAATGTGAGTTAATTATTTATAACATTTTCCTCCCAAGTGGATATAATGGAATAGGAATCTTTATGCAAGGCCTAGACAAATGTCCTTCTACCTTATATAATGGAAGGCACTTTCGCCAGTTAAGGATAATTGCTATCATTAAATATTGATAGAGCATAGCTTTTTTTCTTCTTTTTTCTAGGGTGGGGGGAGGAAGGAGGAAACAACTCTGAGAAATACAATCATTGTGTCACATGCTGTACTTTTCCTCCAATGGGAAGTGGGCTTCAAGGAGGAAGAAAACTATTTGGAAAGAAGATAACTGTTTATTTATTCATTTGTTTGTTTAGTTTTTAATAGCCGACCTCCCAGGTGCCATTACCTGAGCGGTGAGCATTTTTTCCAAGCCAGGAGCGAAGAACGTAAATGCAAGCGTTCTCTGACCTTGGGCACGCTGCCCAGAAAAGAAGGCCGATGGAAGCTAGCTCCTGCCGCAAGCTCTAAAGGTCCTTGGCATTGCTGTATAGAAGGGATCCTCAGACTAGAATGACCAGATGAAAGCTAAGGGATTTCCGGTGGGAGTCTGCCTTGACTCAGGAAGTCTAAAGAGTGAAGAAGGCAGATAGCAGGGTTCCTCCCCCTTTGGCGGTGGTTGGCCCCCGAGGAAGACACACCCCATGCCATTTTCTTCTTTTGCCACGTTAACTTGAATGGTTTTGATGTTGATAAATATAAAACGAACTCATTCACTTACCCCTTCTTCGCAGAAAAGACTTACTGGGACGTCAAGGGTGAGCTTGAAGGAAGGAAAACAACTCTAGGAAGGGAGGCGTTAGGTCTCAAGTGGGAGTAGCGGAGGAGGGGTTGCGTGGTTTCATTGGTGATGGTGTGGGCACAGGAAACTGTTGGAAACAAGACCTCTGCCTCTGTTTCTGTCTCTCTTTGTAGGGGTACTTAGTGGCGATCTCTTCTCCTTCTCTCCCCTTTTCCTTATATATACACAACCATGGGACAGTTACAGGGGAGCCCTAATCACAGGAGCAACAGTTCAATAAATACTTATCCGATTATAAACCGGGCATGGTGGTGCATGGCTGTAGTCAGAGCCCTTCGGGGGTAGGGTAGGAGGACTCTGAGTTCAGTGCTAACCTGAGCTATCTGGGGAATTTCTGGCTCCCCCCCAAATGACTATGTCACAAAGCTACGGTAACCAACAATCAGAGCAACATTTGCTCTATCATCAGGCGACTCTCTGTCGGTCCCTTTGGTCTTATAACAGTTATTGAGGCATGATGCTGGTCTAGTGCTGTTTAAGGCTCATGATTTAAACATAAAAACCACCAGCATCAAAAGCAGAAACCTTTGCCCCTGCCAGAGAAGCATCTTTGTGTGAGGAGCTGCTATTAACACTCTTTGTCTTTAGAACTCGAAAGGCTGAAATGGTCCGGGGGAAAAAACAAATTACAGTTTGCCTGGAAATGTTCACGTTTGACTTCAGCACAATCACAGGAAGTCACAGCAAGCTCGCGGCGTGCTCTGCGGGTGCTGATCCAAACCAGCTCCTGGGAGCACAGAATAGAGGGAGGGCCCTGGCTTCTGTGCAAAGAAACACCACCCTGGTGGTAAAGTGTAGTTGAGAGGGTTGTGTCCCTGCACAAACTTTGCCTGCCTTGTGATCAGCAGCTATTGGACACACCTGTGGACTGGAGCCCAAGTTCTGCTGAGAAGGGTTCTTGGGGAATGGAGCTTTACTTTAAGAGCTTGGCAGAGATCAGGGGCTCTGTCGGTGCCCATAGAAATGGCTTCACTCCATCTTGGCACAAACCTACTGTATGGCTAGAGTAGGGTGTTTGTCTAAATAACAACAGACCTGAATCTGGGCGGGGGGTGGCTACTTCTGACCTCAAGGCTAGGGAACACACCCTAAGGTGTGGTTACTGAACCCCTAGAGTAAGGAGGAAGAAAAGTCTGTCTGTTCCACATACATGATACTGTGTTCCCCTTTTTGGATAAGGTATATAAGAGTGGTGAAAAATAAACTCGTAGCATTTCAGTATCGGCTGATCTGTCCTCCTGACTTTTATTCTATCTCCCCTGTCTGTTTTTTTTTTTTTTTTTTTTTTTTTTATTGTCTATAGCTAGCCTTTCCCTCATCCACGCACCTCCCATTCAGGTTCGAACTTGGGGCCACTCGCCTGGTTCCGATAATAGCATAACAGCGCCAAAAAGACAGCTCCTGGCAGGGCTCCATTCTGGTTAAGGAGGAATGGAAATCTCTCCAGGCAGCTAGCCTTGTCAAAAGAGAGGCACATGAGGACTTAACCTTGATGGTAAGTGTGGGAGGTAACAGGAAAATGCGAAATGGGCTCCTAGCCTTGAGATTCACGGACACTGTTTTATTTTGGGTGCTAGAATATGCTTCCTCACAACACAAAATATGCAAATCTGAAAACCTGATCATAGAGGACTGAGAGCAGAGAGTATATGAGATGGCTCTTTGTATAACTAAGGAGACCGCACAGGGCACAGTAAAGATGCAGATACGGATTCCAACAAATACGACCCACAGTGGCATCTGTGCGGCTCTGGACTGGCTTGTAAGCGTTTCCATGGACCTCGTCTTCCTCATTCCTTATTCTTGGGCGCAGATATCAGGTGGCCGTCCCAAGTGTTGCGTAAGTGTCATGCTGTAGCCTGGTGACCACCATTCTGCACTGTGCACCTGGCATTGAGGCAGTGCTCGACACAGAGTGACACTCAGACTCTTTAAAGCAACTCACAACAACAACAAACAACAAACAATGGCGTGTTTACTATTCCATCTGGTTCCTGAGGATCCAGAACCTGGGGCTTCCGTGTCCGTCATAGCCATTGGTCTCTTTTCAGAGAGGACAATCCAAGAGCGAGTGAAGAGTGAGCGATAAGCAATAACTATTGTTGAACACATGGATTATAGAATTTGAAGGAATTGAATAGGTATTATGGATTCTCCTTTAACTCAGGCAAGTTCTTCACTGGCAATGTGTTTTGTTTTCTTTTTTTCTTTTCTTCCAAGAACTAATGTAGCTCAGGCTGGCTTCAGAATTACTAAAGTAACCCTGATTCCTCCCTCTGCCTTTATATTCCAACTGTTGGGATCACAGACATGCACCACTATACAAGACTCACCGGTGTTACCTTCCCAGGAAGAGAGCTTTTATTGCCTAACTTATGATATTGGGTTCTCTACAGGAACAGAACAGATAGAATACATTTATATCAAAAGGGGATTTATTAAATTGGCTTACACGATACAGTCTGGCTAGCCCAACGATGCAGAGAGGATGGATGTCTTTGTCCTCCCAACCTAGTGTTTAAAGAGTGGAGGAATTCAGGAGAGTCACAGGACTTTAGTCCACATTGCAAGGCAGGAGCTACGTATGTGAACTTGCCAGCTGTAAAGTGAAAACAGGCAAGGCCCAAGGCAAAAGGGTCCCCACTGTGGTCCCCATCCACCAGGACTTCTGTCAGAAGGAGCTGCTCACACGTAGGGTGGATTTTCCCTGAGTCATCGGATTAAGAAAATCCCTGACAGCTTGTCCTTTAGTCAATTCCAGACGTGATCAACTTGACAACCAAGACTAACCATCACAACTATGCATAGGCAACTATGAAAAACTTCCAAAGTTGACCATTCTACACTTGCTTTTTATTGGTAGAATTCTGGCAGATTGCTTGGGCACAATTATGAATCATATATCCTCCTGTCTCAGAACATTTCTGTTCATAAATTATTTCTAGGAGTTTTTTTTGGGGGAGGGTTGTTTGTTGCTTGTTAGGCAACATTTTCAATATGTTGGGATAGCCACAGAAACAGCCAGGTTAGAACACACAGATTTTACAAGTGTGTGCATGACAGATCTCCGCTCCTTATTTATTTTTAAATATTTATTTTTATTTTATGGGTATGGGTGTTTCGCCTGTGTGTATGTCTGTGCACTATGTGTGTGCCTGGTGCCCACAGAGACCGGAAGAGGGTGTTGGATCTTCTGGAACTGAAGTTACAGATGGTTGTGAGCTGCTGTGTGGGTGCTGAGAATTGAACCTGGGTCCTCTGGAAGGGCCCCCAATGCTCCAAACAAGATTTATTTTATTTGTGTGTGTGTGCACGTATATTCGTTGCTGCTTGTGGAGCCCAGAAGAGTGAGTGTATCAGATCCTTTGGAGCTGGAGTTGCAGGCACTTTGCAAGCTGGTCTGTGTTCTAGGAGCCAAACCCGCAGGTCCTCATGATAGAGCAGCAAGTTCTCCATCCCTGATAGAGATACCTTAAACATTACACTATTGTTGAAATTAACTGATGTTTTTGTTGGAAACGTCAGTAAGGACCATGGAGCAAGGCTGACATTTTTAAAGCCGGACATTTTGCCTTTGGAGTCACTCTCTACAGCATTCCCTTCATTTTGAGCCTGCTCATGAGAGCTCTGACATAAAGTGTGAGTAACGTATTTAGGGTAGCTGCCTGATGGAAGTGAAGGGCTTCACCTTCCAGAACGATGGCTCACATGCCTTGCAGCCACACAAACCAAATTCTTAGTGTTGGATACAGACTTCTTAAAAGAATGAAGTTTGGAAGAAGGCCTTTCTCCAGACAGCAGGCTTAGGCACCCATGTGGTCAGTGGTATCACCACAGTCCTTATGGAGAATGGTAAATCTTAAACGTTTTTGAGAAATAGAAATCTAATACTAATATTTTATTAATAAACACCTTTAAAAGATCATTGCAGCCTTGGGGTTTATTGCAAAATGAAATCGTTACTGAATAATAAAACACGGCGTTATAAAAGACAAAACCGTTTTGATATGGGCTTTCAGGATACATTCTGTGAGATAATATGGAAACACTGTTCTGACTCTGATATGTTCTAAGACTTCCCACGTTTTGCCTCTCATGAGTTAAGAGGGGTGCAGGGTGTGTGTGCACACAGGGCCTGCGTGGGTGTGGTTAAGCAGCTCACCTGCGGGTTCAGCTGGCTCTTTACCAAGTTGCCACCAGAGGGCGCAATACCGACCGTCTCCCACAGCCTGGCAAGTGGTTCTCTGGCATTTATCTTATTTGGGGGCAAATTTAAGCACCGTCACATTCTTCTTGGAAGTAAGTTATTCATCCCGTTGCTTGTTTATCATCTTTCGATTTTAAACCATATATTAAAGTTCGATAGTTCGCTGTGTGTGTGTGTGTGTGTGTGTGTGTGTGTGTGTGTGTGTGTGTGTGTGTGTGTCTGTCTGTCTGTCTTTCAGGAGGCTAAATGAGAATTACGGCAGACATTGCAAGCACAGAGTGTCAGTTTATCAAACGCATCTTGATTTTCAAATTTGTACTGCCCAAAAGCTCAGGGTGGGGGTGGGGCTCCACCGGAGAGCAGTTGACTCACTAGGCGCCACACCAGTTAAGAAAACTGACATCCCCTCCCGGAGACCATCAATTGTCTATACTTTCTCAGGAAGGGCTCAGGAGCTCTTCCTCGCTCCACAAGGTCTGGCTTTTTACAATCCTTCCACCCCAATAAAAACACTCGGAGATGAGTGGAAAAACTGGCTCTGAGTGAGCAGGCTTAATCTGGTCCTCTCCCAGGACAAGAGCCATTTTTACTGTGCCATGGAGAGGCCACCTCTTGAGTTCACCCCGTGCTTGAAGCTTCCCTCTTTGCTTCAGGCTGAATGTTCTTCCTGAGCACTCTTGGCCCCTTCCTCTGCTCACAAATGGGGTGTGTGTGTGTTCACTTTGTGAGCAGAGGAAGGCAGCCCGGCAGAAGGCTGCAGAAGACCCAAGCCTTAAGCCTTTGAACTCGGATCTTCCTGAAGTCTACACCTGGATCTTCCCACTTTAGGAAATTAGTGTTTTCTCCCTGTTCCCACAATCAGTCTTCAGGCAAGTTCCTGAATAGTAAGTGGGATATATGAGGGCCCTACCCCTCCACGACCTGGCTCCTCCCCTCACGCCTCTGGCTCCATCCCGTCCTAAGCATCTCATTTCTCAACCACATCACACCGGTCCATGAGCATCCAGGGCTATGTATCTGTATCCGACATTTCAAGAATGTATTGTGCCTTTCCGGGTGCAGTGAAGGACTCTGCAGAGACTTTGGTTGGACTTGAGGAGCAAGGAATTATTCAGCCAGTTGTTTATGCCCCTCTGCCCTTGCGATGAATGGTGCATGTGAGATTTATAGGAAAGGATAGGCAGCAACTTCATGCTCTTGATTCTGTCCGGAGTGCGACGTGATTCTACCTGCCCTTTCCCCCATCCTTGTACCGTCCTCTCCACCTGCCGCCATGCCATTTCGGGAGCTCTGTATTTCTGGTCCTGTCCCATGTTACCTTGAAGTCACCAGAGAGCACGTTGAGTCTCATCTTTCCTCTCTTCATAGCTGTCTACCTTGTTTCTCCTCTTCAAACCTACGGTATTCGTGTACTTAGCATTTCCTATAGCTGTTACGAAACTTACGTGTACATAGTGTATTGCCACACACACACACCAGCATCTTCTGAAGTTCACAAAGGACAGCGCTATCATTTTGGGTACAGATACTGAAATTAGTCTTTAGTTTTTATCCATTAGGATGCCTTGTGAAACGATGACCTGCCTAGGCTGCTGCAGCGATGACCCCCCCCCCCACTGCCTTGGTGCGGTCATTCCCTTTGCCCACATCGACCCGATAGCGGGTGAGAAATCTGGTAGGACATTCCAGTGGATGGCCTCATACCTATAACATGTATGGGCAGCCCAAAGTGGTGAGGGAGGGTTCACGGTGAAGTTAGGAGGCGGTGGTAAGAACTAGGGAGAAGTTGGGGGTGAATATGACCAACATATACTGCTCCGGGTCTGAAGTGCTTCATGAATGCATGAAGATATCATATTAAAAGAGACTGGTGGAGAGATGAAGATGAGTGCACACCTGGACAGCTGCGGGGGGGGGCACCCTTCATCCTGAACACTCTACCTGTAAACATAGTGCTGAGCTTAGATTTGTCAGCAGAACTATAGAATGTTATTGCTGGTCAGACTCTACAATCACGTGGTCCCAGTCCCTTTCTTTTATAGAAGAGAAATCAGACATTGACTCTGCCCGCCGCCGCCGCCGCAGTGTCTTCTTATGTGGAAACTTAACATAATAAAGCCTGGGTGCATAGGGGAAAGAGCAGGGGCATTGGGAGGGCGCTGGCCTCGGAGGCAGAGGGCTTTGTGATTTGGTAGCAGCTCTGCCATCACTATCTGTGTGACTTTTAGGGCGCCGGTTTCCCTTTAAGCGTCGGTGAGCTCCCCTGTAGATTAGAAAAAGCTAAGTTCTTTCCTGCCTGTAAAGGTTGATTTTTTTTTTTGCCCAGCGTTTCCTCAGACTTTACTTTGTGCTACAACCTATATGGAGTGCACGATCACGTGACAATCTTGGAGTAAATTCTGAGGGTGACTCTAGATGACAATTAAGTGGTCTACTCAAGGTCATTGGACTCAGACGTGGAAGTTTGAGGCCTGAATGCAAAGCACGATCGAGAGATGGAGGACCAGAGTGTGTGAATGTCTCCGTGTGCATCCATACGTTCACACACAAGTCAAGCAAAGATGAGTCTATAGTGCTAATGAGCGAGCCTAGAAATAACGAAGCTGAGAAATGCTGGTTTGAGTCGTAAGAGCAGATAGTGGATTTTAGATAAGTTTATTGACTGATGGTGCCAACTAAAGTTTTTGTGCAAAAAAAAAAAAAAAAAAAAAAAAAAAGAGCCTTTTCTCATTGAGGAAGCCAGGGGACCGCCCTGCCTGGCTCTTAATGCACAGATCTCAGAGTGCCTACCAATCATTCTGGCTCCATGAAATGCCTTTGTTCAGGGTTACTTACAATCATGCTTCCCTGATTGCTTGCTTGAGTTAAAATATTTTTCTCCACTCTCATAAAAAAAAAACAAGCTAAAAATAATAAGCAATATTATAATAGGCAATTCATAATCAGAGGATGGATTTAAGATCTATTATGACAGGCAAGCAAAAGTGAAATTTTAATGAAGGTTTTCAAGCAATGCTCTGCCTCTCAGATTCCTCAGGAGCCCGACAGGTTGTCATTTTTAAAAGGCCTTATATTTTGAGCTGTCACTGGGCTAGAAGCAATGCTGTCTGGTCTTCCCTGTGAGGCGGTATCCTCGGAGTTGGTACCTGTGGTTTTCTGTCTCCCGAGGAAAATCTTGAGAGCAGAACTTCTCAGAGTGGATGGTTCTTTCAAAACAGGAATACACAAAATCCCTGTATACTGGGGAATAATTTGCATAGAGTAGAATTCATAGATCTTAACTCCAGTGACTCTGTGATATCATTATTCATACTTAGATACAGAACAGTTTCACTACCCTTAAATGTCTAGTCAAATCCCCCAACATAAGACAACCACTTTAGCTAAGATTTTCTTCTTGTCTCTTTTCTAACATCCCTTAAATGAAATAATATAATATTTGCATTTTATGTGCTTCCCTCTGGTCAGCAGCATTCTGTTCTGAGATTTACCCATGCCGTTACATGTCTTTTCCTTCTAGTTACTTGCTAATAAGTATTTTCTGTCCTGTGAATGTGCCACAGTTTGTCCATTCTCCAATCTGTTGGTGGACGTTTGGATTGCTCCCAGGTTTTGACTGTTACGAATAGAAGTGCTATGAATATTCATGTACAAATGTTTTTGAAGACATATGTGTCTAGTTCTCTTGGGTACAGAACCAAGCATTGAAATGGCCACACCACGGTGTATGCGTGTGCTAAGCATCCTGGCCACTAAAAAATCACAAAAGATTGTTCAAGAGATTTGCTGGTGTTTCACTAATTGCGTATAAAATCTTGAGCCAGGATGACCTTCATATCCAGGACCCTATTTAGTTTTGGAGAGCTTGGCTATGAATCACTCATTTCCTGGAGGACATCCACTTAGCTAGATGGTTGGTTACTAACAGACTGACCCATTGTTAATGAATTTATCAGAGCTCTGCGGAGGGCGCTAGACATCTGCGTCCAAAGTGCGGGTGGCAAAGGAGATTTGGTTTTATAAAACAGAGCAGCCGGATGAGGAGACAGACATGTGAGCAGCTCCAGCATCAGTGGAAACAGATGCACTTGCATGCCTGAGAAGCAGCAGATAGAGTTTATATCCACCTGGGAGTGTAAAGCAAGGTCTCCTAGAGAACATGACGCAAGAGAACCCTGAGGACAAGTCAAGTAGGGGTTCAGCTTGGGTAAAACCATCTTTCTTCTCCTGACTGAGATGTGAGTACAGGGGCTCAGGCAGAGGAGGAGGTGCCAATTAAAGTGGGAACACGGGAGCGAGCACACAATTTTCTTATTACGCACCAGTGAACAGTATTATCAGAGCTGAGTGATTAGACAGGCAGTGAGATGGCAAACTGGGGTTCAAAGGTGACATCTCCCCGTGTGGTGTGACCTTCAGGGCCTCTGTGGCCTGGGGAGGCCGCTAGCAAGTGCCCTTGCCCCTCACTTTCGATGCTGAGGCTCGCTGGATCCCGACCGTTGTGTGGCAAGAGATGTTAGGAACAGAATTTCTAGTCCCTGGCTTTAGACTTGAAGAAACGGAGTGACTAGCTCAGTGTGTTCTGCAGGGCTGGGGCCGGTGTGTCTGTCCCTGGACCGACAGTGGCGTAGGTGCAGGCACGTGAATGACTAGCCATTTGGAGAATGGTGGTGACTCAGGCCAGGCTTAGCTTTTGGGAACTGAACCCCTCTCTCTCTTTTTTTTAATTTTGTTTGTGCCTTTTATTTTCAAATAACAAACCTATTCCCAGAGCCCTACACTAATGTGGTTACAAATGCTGTGGCTCGTGCCAACTCATGGTCCCATCGCCTGTGGTGGGCGGTGAGGCTTCTGGGGACCCCGGTTTCCCTGGTCATGGGTGTGGCTTGGGTTCTTTCCAGAGCCCACATTCTGTGGAGCAGCAGCACTGGGTGGGTGGGGACTTCATGTTTCAGATCTGTGGTCCAGACAGTCTGAGAGACATAGGGACAGAGTGAAGTCTGCACATTTGTAAGCCCGAGCCTTCAAACGCATCTGACATAGACCCGGTTTGCTTCCTGTATTTCAACTCTAAACCTCATTTCTCCCTTGGTTTTATATCAGTCCAATGGGACATGCGCTTGAACAGAGTTTTCAGAAAAACAACCACCTCCAGCAAAAACAGCCACAAAATTTGAGCAGGAGAGACGCTTTTCCTTCTGTTCAGGTCCAGGTGGAGTCAGATGCAGGGTCCGTCTCCCTTTCTTATCGGACCTCAGGAATCCGCTCTCTATGACTTGGGTCTTAAACCATCCTCAGGTCATACTTACTGAAAGCTTGCTCCTCGATGCAACGGTGTTCAGAGAGATGTGGACCTTTGGGAGGTTACTGCGTCGTGAAGGATCTGGTCTGATGAATAAATAGATTAATACATTTTTGGGTTTGTGCTTGGTATAGTATTGGGGAAATACTAAAAGCAAGTCCCCCCCCCCCCAGTCACTATAGTATGAACAACTTTCTTCCACCATGTATTTTCAACACCATTTTCTACCTTAAGGTCCAAGACAACGGGGCCAAGTGACCATGGACAGAAGCCTATGAAATTATGACCAACATTAAAAGCTTTTCTCTTGAGTTCCTCATCTCAGGTATTTCGTTGCAGTGAGGGTAACTGACAGACATGGAGCGACCTTGTGGTCCCAGATGGCTGGCTCTTGTTCAAGATTCGCAGGAGGGAAGGACAGAACAGGGCCAAGGATGAAATTACTGCTCCCTCTGAAGGGCAGAGAAAGAGAACTACACCTTACCACCAGGTCATGTCACACCATGGCATGTGCCAGCTGCCCACACACACACCAACATGTCACTTACATGGTTTGGTTTTTCGAGGCAGGGTTTCTATGCAGCTTTAGAAGCTGTCCTGGAACTAGCTCTTGTAGACCTGACAGAGATCCACCTGTCTCTGCCTCCCAAGTGCTGAGATTAAAGGCGTGCGCCACCACCCCCCCCTGGCCTGAGTCAGAGTAATAAACATCTTTATTCCAGGTAGCAAAGGATGCAGCTTAAAGTTCAGAGACTTTGCAGCTATCTCTGCTACCTGCCTGATATTTTCTCTTTTTCTCAGTGACTTGGCCAGAAGGACATTGTCGCCTCCTTATTTGTACACATTATCAAGCACACATTAGTAAGACCACCCAAGGAGAGGCAATAGACCCTGACCGTAGACTGTCTCACAGACCCAGCGCTGGTCCTGTTGTGTGACGTGGTCCCTGGTGCTCAGCGAGGGCTTCAGTAAATGCTTGCTACTTTTGTTCTCGCCACCACTAACACTGTAAAACAGCTGTTTCTTTGGATTCCCCCCCCCCCCAGCCCCCTTTTTGGCTCCTCTTGTTCCAGCTCCAACAACTGCTGGTTCTTTCTTGTACTGCAGGATGATCTCAACCGTATGATGAGATCATTTCTCTCCCAGAGAGGAGATCCTACTTAAGTATTTGAATTGCTCTGATCTGCACTGCTTTTCAAAGTGAATTTAGCCAGTGGTGTGAGAAGGGCAACGGATAGGCCCGATTCTTAATAACTGGATGGACCTCTCCTTTTGGGCTTGTTGGTCAACCCAGTGTGGTACAATTAATTCAGGAGAGGAAAATCCAGTTCAACACTTCTCTTCCTGCTGTAGCGGGAGACTGTGAGGTTTTTTTTTTTTTTTTTTTTTTTTTTTTTTCTGTGTGAGGGAGTTGGTGCACAGACTTTGATTTCTATGGAACCAAGGGTTATGCGGTTATAGGGAAAGCGAAAAGGAGAAAGGTTAATGCTCAAATTGTTGGATTAATTGGTGACTCACTCACTCATGCAGGCACGGCCCTAGAGGCAGCGTATCATGTGAATGACAGTATCTTTATTTTGCTGTTATAAAAATCACCTTTCCCCACACCTGATAAAGTACCACAGACAGCAAATTAAGTACCAATTTTCAGCAATTCAAGAGTGTTGTTTTCCACTTACCCATCTTCCTGCAGCCATTTAGATATGCCCTGACTGACGGGCCTCAGAGCCCGCAAGTATTTTAAGGGAACAATTTACACAGTTAGCGCAGTTTCTTTCCAAAGAAAATACAAGCTTTAAGTAGGAAAGAATAGAGCTCTACAAATAGTAACCATTTATTGAGTCCAGGTTGGTTTGTTTCCCGCCCCACCCCATCTTTCCAAATAGTTTGCAAAGAACTGTGCAGCCAAACTATTTCCAAAAGCGTCAGCCACTGCTTTACACTGGGAGAAGCGAGGGGCATCAGGACCCATACGCTATGAGCTGTGAGTGATGCTGCCCCAGCCTGGGACTCAGGGGGTGGCACCCATCTGCCTTTGTTTCATTCCCAGCCCCCATGCATGCATGTCTGGTCTTCCCTCTCAGGCAAAGTACTTAATCTGTTTGCTTTCAAATTATTACCTGAAAATTAATATGAACAGTAATAATACCTAACTCTGGGGATTGAGGCTGTGAGGATTAAAAATAAACATGAATTACATTCATCTAGGGCTTGCTATAATTTGTTTTAGTATTCTTCTGTGAGGGTTATTTGTTTTTAAATCTTTGACTGGACGTGAACATTAACTGGAGGCAGACAACTCCTCTGCCTCTTGCCACCCGCAGATGACCAGAAAGCCCGATGCAGTTGCTGGTAGCAGCATTCACCTCATAGGATGGACGCATGGATGCATGGTGTGAGAGGCGGGGGATGGATGCATGGATGCATGGTGTGAGGTGTGGGGATGGATGCATGGATGCATGGATGCATAGTGTGAGAGGCGGGGATGAATGCATGAATGCATGGTGTGAGATGCAGGGATGGATGCATGGATGCATGGTGTGAGATGCGGGGATGGATGCATGGATGCATGGATGCATAGTGTGAGAGGCGGTCTCATTGTGATCCAGCATGGGCTGTAGAGCTCAGGGCTTAGATCTTGCCTCAGCCACTCTTAAACTGTGTGTGACCTTGAGTAGGTCACTTACCCTTCTGAGGCACAGTTTAGTTACCGATGGGGCAATTAAAGAGGGAAAGAATGGAAAGTGTGTTGTATTGCACAGGGTTTGGTGTAAGTGCTTAGTAGAAAGTGGCTTCTAACTATTATTGTGGCTAAGTCTTGGAGGGAGAGCATCTCAAAACGTGGAGTGAGAGGGCGGTTGTCCTAGTCTGCCTCTCCGTTGCTGTGCTCACACGGTGACCAAAAGCAACACTGGGAGGAAAGGGCTTCTTTTCACCTTACCGCTTGCCGTCTGTCCTGAAGGGAAGTCAGGGCAGGGACCTGGAGGCAGGAGCAGAAACAGAACCACGGAGGGAGGCTACTTAATGGTTTGCTCTCCGTAGTCTGCTCATGCCAGCGCCTGCTGCTCAGGACTGACATCACTCACAGTGGGCTGGGTCCTCCCCTACCAAGAAAATACCTCACGGACTTGCGGTGGCTGCTCTGATGGAGCCATTTCCTCGTTGTGTGCCCTGGTCCAGTTAGTTAACAAAAACTAACCAGGGCTGGGTTAGGTCACTTATTCCCCCCCACTATATATTTTCCTCTGGGTGTAAAGTTAAAACAAAGCAAAGCAAATTCTTTACTGAAATAATGTCTCAAAAACTGCTAACAGTTTGCATTTTCATGTTTTAACTATTCAGTTCAACTCTCGAGAGCACACGAGAAGCCCTTTAACAGATCAGTCCAAAAGGCATCCGAGGTCCAGGGAGAGGAGCATTCTGGCTGACAGCGTGAAGTCTCACTCGTGTGAGAACGAGATCTCACTGTGGGGCGGGATCTAGACACAGACAAGGGTAGAACCATGTCCTCTCAAATCACTGGTTGGATATATTTCTTTCACTTTTAAAACGGTTGTTTCTTTCTGCAGTTTTACTCAGAGACTGTATACAAATTTAAACTACCAATGATGGCTGTTGATAATTTATCCTTAGTTTTGTACTGTATGCTCGCCACTCCTGAGGGGTGGGCGGCATTATCCCGTGCGTAGGACTGTTTTGCAGCTGTAGTGAGTACTATTCTTTGCATAATGGGGTTGCATCAACTAGTATTTATTGCACTTGATATGCAGGGCTGCGTGATAAACTCAGAAAGGCATCTAAAGTAATGCTTTTAAAAACTGTCTTAAGTAAATGGGTGGCTTTTTATTTTAACCCAGTTCAAATAATTACCCAGCAGTGGAAGTAAATCTCTCTGGTAGGACATACTATGAAGAGTGATGGCAGAGAACTGAGTTCCTTCAGACTGAGAAAAGCGCTGGCTCCTGCTCTGCCCTTCGCGTCCCTGGCTACCCAGCATGCCCTGCGACTCTACTACTCCTGCCCCATGAACAAACAGAAACTTTCCGAGAAGCCGTCTTGTCATTCTTACCGCTTCTCTCGTGAGTCACTGGTCATTTTGGGGCAGATGTCAAAGGCAAAATTAGCATGTTCATAAATGTTAACTCATGATAAAGAATTCCCAGTTTCCTGTACTGATTTTGTTTTAAATTGTTTCAGTCTCAAAAACACACGAAAATTATAGGAATAAAACAGACCTTATGAATTGTGAAAAGTTAGCATATTATAATAATATAAACAGATGTAAACAGTATCCATAATTACAACTCTAACTTGTAAATACCATTAATATCAAGGCATATATTTTGTTGTGAGGACTTCAACTAACATGTGATCTGGGAACTGAAACATGAATGGTACTCAATGCTTTAATTTTCTTCTTTTGTTATTTTTGGTTGTTCGAGACAGGGTTTCTCTGTGGTTTTGCAGCCTGTCCTGGAACTAGCTCTTATAGAGCAGGCTGGTCTGGAACTCATGGAGATCCACCTGCCTCTGCCTCCCGTGTGCTGGGATTAAAGATGTGGGCCACCCCTCACCTCCCCCCCACACCTGGCTTTAATTTTCTTTTTAAAGAATTATTTACATTTTATGTGTGTGGACGTTTTGCTTGCCTGTCTCTGTGCCCCGCATGCATGCAGTGCCCACAGAGGCCAGAGGGTGTTGGATGTCCTAGAGCTGGAGTTGCTGATGGTGGTGAACTGCCATTGAGTGCTGGGGTTTTAACCGAGGTCCCCTGGAACAACAGCCGGTGCTCTTACCCTGTGAACCATCTCTCCAGCCCCACCCACTTTCCCCACGTGAAGTAAGTGTTGACACTGCATAGGGGAGGGCCGGCCTTCACTCCAGCCCTTCCCACATCTGGATTCCCCTGAATTAATTACAACAACCCTTAACCACTTATTAATAGTCAACTGAATATAGTGCTAAACCCTGTGTTAGATTTTCTAGTACCCTGCAACCACTCTATGATGTAATTGTTAGCTCCCCTTCCAGAGTTTAAAAAATGGACCGCTGTGTGGGAAGTGGTTACATAGCTAAAGTCATACATGGTAGTAGGGTAGGAAAATAAAACTCCTCCTGATAAGTACATCTGCTCTGGTCCAGGAGGTCTGCTCGCCATTCTCTATCAGGATCCGTCTATGGCCACTTTGCAAGGCCCAGTTAAGACCCATCTCCATTTCTTTCCCTTTTCCTCATCTAGGCGACATTTATCGACACTGCGTTGCTTCTCAGCCTTCGCTGATTGCTCCTCCACTGCGTATGTGTTTCCCAGCTAGATTGCAAACCATTTATTTTGGAAGTTGTTCCTTCAGGGGACAGGTAAAAACATGGGACAATCTTTGTTATGTTTGCAATATGTGACTGTAATGTATATTGTAATGAGGGGTACCATCGGTGTGTGGTGCCTGAGGCCTGGGGTATTAATTAAATCTCACAGCATGCATACGATTGTCCTTTTCTGTGGGAACTTGTCTCACCCTAAATGGTAACATTACCTTCCTCTGGAAATGCTGGTGCAAAGGGATCAAGAGCAAAGGTCATCCTTTCTGTAAGCTTGGCGTTGTGAAGTCTCTGTCCTACTCATGAAACGTGTTGGTTGGCTGTACTGCAATCTTTCTCTCCTTCCATAGGTTTTGTTTCTGTGTGAAAGACAGAACTCTTAACGAAGACGATATACCTAACCATTGTCATGAAACAAATATCTACGACAGAATCTAACATATCTAAACAAATATCTACTCCATTTTTTTTGGGGGGGGTGTTATTATTTCCAACAATCATTTCTGTAAGCAAGATATTTTTTATGTCTTAGGTTCTGAAAAATCCATCCTCTAAAACAAGACAAGAAACTGACCAGAAGAAGGTACACAAACTCTATCATGTTAACAGAGTTTTTGGTAAATGCTACCAAGGATATTTTTATCAGAAGTACCTACTCAGAGGGGGGGGAGGGCATTGGTTGTGACATGTTGTTTGTATTGTGGATAGTGAGGGTCTGGTCTGTTATGAGGTAATTGTCACCCCAGGGCCCTCCATGTTGCTAGTTGATTGGCCGTCACTTGGCTTTACCCCCTGTATCCCTACCTCTAAACTGTTGTCTTGCAGATGCTCCTCTGTGTTCTCTGGTTTCCACCAACTGTACTATCCCTGTCCAGTGTAACTGGAGGACATTCAGGAACCTTCTGGCATCCTCTGTGCACCTGGAACAATTTCAGAAATGTCCCTTGTCCTGAGAGTCGGGCTTTGATGGGGTTTGCCTTTTGAAGGAGCCTTTGGCATTTAGACGGGAGGGAAGGGCATAGGCCACGGGAGCCGGTGGCTCCTGGTCTTACTGTGTGCAGGCACTTCCCCACTCCCGCCCATCCACCTCCCCTCCACAGTATCTTTGTAATGTTTTCACACACTTATGCCATTGAGCTTTTTCACACTCACCCCATCCAATGTCCTCGCCCATACCCCTCCTTTCCCTCTTGCTGGTCCTTCTCTTCAGATAGACCCTCTTTGTTTCCATGACACATATGCTGTCACCTTGCCCCTCTAACCCACTCTGGACTTCCTCCTCCTTCTCATAGTCCTTATTGCAGTTTCATGTTCCATCCCCCAAACAGTCCACCCTCCCCCCATTTAAATGTACATCCGCATATTGAAGAAGGTTATTAGTATTAGTCCCTCTTGGTCTGGTGTATTTTCGTAACATACGACTTCAAGTTTCACTGGTTTTCTTGCAAATGGCGCAGTCTCATTCTCCCTTACGGTCAACAGAATATGGACCACATTTGTCTTTATGGCTCATCTGTTGTTGACTATCTAGCCTGTCCATAACTTGGCTGCAAATATCTCTTCTGTGGGGTGGGATTCACAGTCTTTCAGGCTGGTGCACAGGAGCAGTGTAGCTGGGTCATAGACACCGCTCTTTCTAGACTTTTGAGGAACCTTTGTAGATTGCAGCAGCAGAATCTGAGCACCTCCCCCCTTTCCTCATCTGCATTAGCTGTTGGTCTTCTTGGTGATGCCCTGAGGGGAGGGTGGGTATAGGGTCTCACATCTGCTTTAATTTGCATTTCTCTGATGACTAAGGATGATGAACACTTACTCAAAAACCTGTTGGCCATTTGCATTTCTTCCTTTTGAGAAATTTTTATTCTCTTCATCAGCCCATTTATTAGGATTGGATAGTTTATTGTTTTGGTACTTTTTTGAGGTTCTTTCAGCTTCTAGATGCTAACCTCCTCGCAGATGTGTGCTGACAAAGATTTTCTCCTATTCTTTTGAAATTGCTCCTCTCCACAGAAGAAATGAGCCATTTATCTCGTTTAAGTTACTGTTAGAGAGAGATAGAATTAATGCTAATTATCCCGTTAATTGATTAATTGATGCTAATCAATGCCAGTCATTAGTATCCATTTTCCAAGCCTAATCTTATAGCCTCATATTTCAGGGGTTACTCAAGAGCGTTCCAAGAAATTCTTCAAAGCTTTTGTTTTTCTTAGAGAGAGAGAGAAAGAGAGAGAGAGAGAGAGAGAGCACACTCGTGCATGCGTGCGCAACCTAGCAGAAGCCAGAGGGTAGAGGCTGAGGTCTCCCTTCAGTTACTTTGTACCTTACTTTCTGAGGCGTGCTCTCTTACCAAACCCGGAGCTTGCTGCGTTGGCAACACTGGCTGGTGGGTGCGTTGGCAACACTGGCTGGCGGGTGAGCTCCGGGGACCACCCTGTTCGTTGTTCTCCCTTGCGGTCTGGAGTTACAGCCAGGCCCGGCCACACCCAGCTTTTATTGTGGGTGCTGTGGAGTCTAGACCAGGTCTTTGTGCTTTCTCAGCACTTTATGAGGAGTTGCTGAGCCCTTTCTGCTGTTTACATCACCAATAGTAGTATTTTAAATAAACACATCCTCAAATTCGGACTTGATCAGCTAGGGAAGTTGAGAACAATGGGATCGATCCTACTATCGGAGTCCAGAAACTTACCTTTCCTCATTCCCTTTAGCTGGGCAGCTGGTAGGCTGGACTGTGTGTGGTTTGGGGATTAGACCTTTTGCCTACAAAGGCCAGAACATTGTGTAAAAACTTTAAGGGGGCTGATGTATTTTGACTACTTCTCGTAGGCTTAAATAAGAACTGCGAAATGGGCCTGATTTAAAAGAGAAAGAAAAGTCCAACAACTTCATGAAGAAAGGTCTTTTGTGTGGTAATCTGTTCTCCAAAGTGGTGAGATCTAGTCGTCTGGCATGGTTGAGGAACTCTTTTGACCCTTGACCCTTAGCAAGGAAGCAGGTAGTGTTGGAGGTTACTTGGGTGAGAGACCCAGGCTTGGGTTAATCTGACCCTGTGAGAAGGGTAGAAGACAGATGGAGAGAAATAACATGTTGCCCAGATTCTACCCCTCTTGGTCTCTGGACTTTCTAGTTGCATGAGCTAAGGAGGATGCTTTGCTATTTAAGCCAAACATAATCTGTACCGACATAATCTGAGCTGGTTTATCACAGAGTTGCCGATGACAGGTGCTTGTGTGCATGCAATCTTTGACACTAAGTCTAACCCTCTTCCAAGAATTTAATGTCATATTGGTTAGATCTGAGTGGTCCTTGATGACATCTCTAACCTCCTGGGTGCTTTCTCTTTTGCCTTTATGGTCTCATCAGTCAACGTTGCTAATAACATTTTGATTGAAGGTGCCTCGTGGGGCAGTACGCTTACACTCTCCAAAGGTTTGCCTCAGAGGCCCCACCCCTAATAACAGCTTCTCTGTCTGTTCCAGGAACCCATAGTATTTGGTGCTGCCTTCACTTTTCCTTGGGAAATGTTTAGAGCTAGCAAAGTGTTCTTGCATAAATGTCACCAGAACCGGTGTGTACCTTTGTCCGATGACAAAGGTTACTCTGCTGCACCAAGCAGCCTTTACCGTATTCCACAAGATTTTGGTGAAAAATGTGTTCCAGAGACAGAGCTGGATAGCATTTGAAAATAGTCAGTAAAGGAGCACGGAGGGATTGAGTTTGGTCAACAGTCCTTGAAGTAGGAGAGTGTGGTTATAGCTGGAGCCAATTGTTTCTGTCCGGAGGTCTTGGAAAGGTCATGGGGTCATCTCCTTGAGCAGGCATTTCTTTGAGGGCCAAGCTCCACATGTGCTTGTTGGGGTGAAATGTCCAAATCTGCATGATTGTCTAAAAAGCCAAAGTTAAAACCAAACTAACTCTCAAGAGGCTAAGCCAAGGCTGGAACACATCAGTGCTGCGTGAGGTGTTTCGAGAAGGGACTCGAGGACCAGTTGACGTTGAGTGACTTGTATATCTTTAGTCCATCCCGAACTCTCTACTCTACCACTCTGAGAGAATCTAAAATCAGGTCGAATCTAAATCAAGTCCAATTGTAGCAGGTGTCACACTTGTGGGAATACTCTGGCTGTGGAGGCATGCCTTTCATGCCCGGAAACAATAGACGGAGCAACACAAAGTTAGCCTTTGCCATTGAGTTTGAGATAGCTGGATGAGAACAGGCTCTGGAGTAAGTCATCCTGTATGCAGAAGGGAAATGTGCTCTTCGTTGACACTTCTGCTCAAGAATTATGATCTGTGCCCCGGGCTATCAAACATCAGTGCATACAATTATTCACCAAGGGTTTATGGTTCAAGTGGTAAATCTGGGCATTTGCAAAATGTTGACCCAAGTGAGTCAGCACAGAAAAGCTTGATCTTTCAGTTTGATGAAAATGGAATTTTATGGATGTCAAGCTGAAGTTCAAAAGTGACACGTCGTGTCACACAGATAAATAGTTTTGCCAAAAGCAATGCCATAATTCATAAGCACTTGTCAGGCCAATAGTAACTATGGGGCTGATTAAGAGAAGTGCTTACTAATAAATGCAGTCTCGATCCAATACCATACATTAGCTTTCTCTCAAGCATGAAGATGGCGCTGGGTGAGCACTGGAATTAGTTCTACGAGCGAGAGCCCAATGTAAACACATATGTGATTCTTTTGCCCTTGTGAAGATCAATTTTAGAAAAATACGCAGCAATAAAGTGTGACTATTCAATACCTCCCCCGGCTGTCCCCTCTCCCCATTTTTAGGTTCCTGCAGACCAGCCAAATAACAATGTAAAAGTGTGAATAAATGTAGCAGCAACAACAATACAATAAATCAAATGGTTCTTCTTCTTCTTCTTCTCCTCCTCCTCCTTCTCCTTCTTCTTCGTTGTTACTCTTGAGATGCATTAGCTCTGAGGAAGAAAGAGACTAGGAGATCTTTTTTTTTTTTTTTTTAAAGCATTCTGGTCTAGACTGGCTTTTCTAAAGATCTTTATATATGTGTGCAGGTGTGGGTTACACATGTTTGAAGGACTGAGGTATGTGTGGGGATATCAGCCTTGCTTACTCTCCCCTCTACTGAGGCACGGTCTCTCACTGAACCCAGAACTTGCTGATTCTTGTCTAGTCTGTCTAGCTAGTCAGCGTGTCCCAGGATTCCTCACTCCTGCCTCCCAAGGGCTAGGATTACAGGCAGTGATAGCACCAGTATTCTACATGCTGCGTCTGATTTGTACTGGGTTCCAGGGATTAGAATTCCAATCCTCAGGCTTGCAAAGCTGTCTATCCATTGGGCCATCTCTCCAATCCTAGATTTCATATTATTTTGTAATATATATATATCTCCTGAAAATTTCTTTTATCTTGCCTGTTTTTAGTAGTTCTGTCTTTTGAGTCTCATACTAAGGATGAAACTGATCCACACCATGGGTGGTGGTGCATGCCGTTAATCCCAGCACTTGGGAGGCAGAGGCAGGCCAATCTCTGTGAGTTTGAGGCCAGCCTGAACAGAGTTAGTTCTAGGACAGCCAGGGCTACACAGAGAAACCCTGTCTGGAAAAACAACAAAGAAACAAACCCTGCGTCACAGACCAGCAGACCAGCAGTTTCCTTCTATTCGGACATGTGAACTTTGTGCTTTGGTAACTTTTAAGATGCCAACTCAGAGCCTTTTGTTTCAGCTCCAAGAACTCCCTTTAGCAATTCTGTCTTGGTGTGGGATGAAGACTTCTTAACTTCCTGAGCCAAGGGTTGAATGTTTTCCCATGTTTGGATACTTTTTAGTTACTGTTTCTTTAAAGACACTTTCCTTTTCTTTGAATTCCTTTGCTTCTTTCTTTCTTTCCTTGCTGTGGCGACTTAATGTGGATCCCCTACTACTCTGAACTTGTGGTCCCCCTGCCCCTGTCGTCCAAGAAGAGTTTGGCTTCTCTTTGAGTTCCTTGATTCCCACAGGCTGTCTTCGTTATTTCCCCCACGACTGGATAATTTCTAGTTTTACCTTGCCACCCCCTCCACTCCCTGAGTCCTGATAGAGTCTATAAAGTTTCCTATTGCATCTCCCGTCTCAGTCCTTCATCTCTAAGATTTCAGCTTTATGAAAAATTATTTCAATTCCTTCGACAAACTTATTTTTCTCTTGTATTGCTTTTAAAATTTCCATTTTCCCTTTTCCATCTACTTGTGTAGTAATATCTTTTCTGAAAATACCTCTTGCCTTCAGCTTTTGCCCAACTTTGAAGCCAAGTCTGCTACCGTTCTGTGTGCTCATCCCATTCAACTTTAAGAGGACAGTGTGTGTTGTAATTTAAGAAAAGCGGCACACAAGAGAAAAACACCATGTGACAGGGTTCATTAAAAGGCACCATGACAAGTGGCTAGTAG
Organism: Phodopus roborovskii; assembly: GCF_943737965.1. NCBI lineage: Eukaryota > Metazoa > Chordata > Mammalia > Rodentia > Cricetidae > Phodopus > Phodopus roborovskii. Next base: position 2,497,285 of record NW_026125489.1, read on the forward strand.
GAAGGACAGTTTTCAAAACCGAGTTTTTCGTAGCTTCCTTTGGGGGTTAATCTGTCCCATGTCTTGGAAGGATACAGGGAAATCACTTAACTCCAAAGTTGTACAGCTTTTTGATGACGTGCGGCAGCCAGCGAGGGGAGGCGAAAGCTATTCCGATGTCACTAGGGGCAGCGAGTGGATTTAGGTGATCGGGTTTATTGTATTTCCTCGACTCTCTGCAAATACATACATTGTGTATCAACAGCAGGTTTGGTGCTAATCGGAGCCTTTCTTACAGGTAACAGTCGATGCATTTGTGGAATACTAATCCTATGCTGGGGAGACTCGACCCATGCACAAAAAAGGGGAACTCATTAGCAGGCAGAGTACAAACCCTCCCACCTCCCATTCCCAGTCTGCTAAGTGAGATTACTGGCAGGAAAACCTCCACTGCGCTCTCCAAATACAACTGTTAGTCTGTTCGTACGCTGTGATGTCTTTTCAAGCACTGGAACTGTATAAATTAGTTGAGTTTTAATTACAGGAGTGTGTGGGGTTATAGGTTCTATGCGTGCCGGTGGCCGTGGCGGCCGGAAGAGGGCGCTGGAGACCCTGGAGATGGGCAGCCTGATGGCAAGTGCTTGGAACCAAACTAGAAAACCTTTATATGCTTTTTACTGCCCCTCCATCTCTCCAGCCGCTACAAAACACACTTGTACGGTTAAAATAGATGACACAGCATTTCTAGGTTACTAGAACATTTCTCTGATGTTGCTTTTACTAACGGATCCAGCTTCTATTGCTGCAAAGACTACACTGGGTGAAGCAGCTCCAGGCGATGTCGTGAGGGCTATGGGGGTCTGAACTTGGATCAGATGAAGCTGCGCCTCTTTGCTTTCATTTGTCTTTGCTGGGAGTGTGGACCTAGCCGGTGGTTTTGCCATTTCAGGTGTTTTATGTTACCTACAACCAGGGTTTTGCTTTTCTGGTAAACACATGTGAAATATTGATGATGATCTTACCTCGTTTCTATTTCCTTGAAATCTGATGAAGGATAATCCACATTTGTCCTTGTGCGTCAAATACATATATTCCTCTACTTGAAAAGTTCCGCATTTGGAGTATATGCAACAACACTTAGTAATTTAAGGTACATGTAGATAGCAGAAGAAACAAGATGGAAATAGCTCAATTTGTCATGCTCGGTCTGGGTGTTTGCTTTTAAAAAGCGTTTTATTCTATCTGTTCTAGAATATTTTTTTTTTCTGACACGTCCTTTTCTCTGTGTGATTTGGTAAGGTGTTATTTCTCACAAAGATAGAATCACACTCTGTTTCATCTCAGTGTTATGATTTTACATTATTTATTTCCTCGTATCGATTGGAGCTCAGATTCAGGGCCGCCCAGGCAGAGCGAAGGTGTGAGACCTTTTGATCAGATGGGAGAGCTTTTCCTGCAGGCCACAAGCTGCTCTGAGCTGCTGCTGCCCTCTCGGTAGGGCTTTCCATTCTTGCCGCTTCTGGAAATCTACAAGTCTGCAGGCAGTTACGGATAAACCACAGTAAAGGCGGCCCCAAGAGGACTAATAGGGCGCAACACGTGACTCAGACCACTGGCAAACTATCCTTCTTTTAACAGATGAGCCGAGTGAACTGGGTGCAAGGGCAATGCATATTGCACATTAGGTGACCAGAAGCAAGCAGAGGTGACACTTGATGAATGCAGACACTTGTTTGTTAAACTTAACTTTCATCTGCGGGAAAAAAAAAATGCCCAGTTGCAGTTGGTACCCACCGAAGAAAGCAAGCTCGAAGAGCAGGGCTTCCTTCTTAAATTATTTGGAGATTATGAACAAACACATAAGCATACTTGTAAAACATTTGCTAAAAATTAACATGCTGGGGTTGTCACTTGGTGGCATAGTGCTTGCCTAGCGAGCATAAGGCCCTGATTTCATCTCCAATTCTCTAGAAGGAGGAAAGTATTCCCCCCCCCAAAAAAAATTAAATAATGAAAACTAAAAGGATGAAATATTCTTATTTTACAGGCTGTGGATAAAGACGTGCCAACATCACTTCTACCTCTACATCTAACTATACATTAAATCCCTCTTTTAAAATTTAACTTCTTTACGGACTCTTAGGGAATTTCGCATCATGCACCTCCACTCTGCTCACCTCCGGGTCCCCATATCTTCCCCTCATCCCTGTTACCCCACCCCCAGAAAGCAAAAGCAAGCAAGCAAGCAAGCAAACAAAAGCAAAAAAGCAAAAGAAAAACCCCAAACCAAACCCAAACAAAACCCACCACAACAGAAAAATCTCTTTGCTTTCCTTTTTTCCTCCTCTCCGACACCTCTTCATTCGTCCTGGAGGCTTCGGTGTGCCGTACAGAGGACCCCTTTGTTCCATCAGCTTTCCTGGCAAATGTTCATTACAGTAAGTCACTGGTCTGGCTCGAGACCTCTGGTTTTTGGCACACCACCATCACTGGGTCTTCACCGGAGTGACCAGATATCTGGTGCCTGCCCGGAGTCTTACAGATCTTTCCGGTATTGTCCCACAGGAACTCCCTTCATAAACTCCAGCAGGTCCTGGATGGTGTAGATGCTGGGGTGGGTCAACCCAAGGTCCAGTTGTGGGCCTGGGTGGTGGCCTAGCTGGTCAGTCCAGGCCACTGAGGCCAACCACCTCAGCGAGGGGGCGGAGTCAGCTCCCCTACATATGCTCCCTCAGGGTAGGTTCACTCTTGACTGTGATGAGGGGTGGGGTGGGCCTTCTCTCCCAAATGCAGGGGCCAGCTCTCTTCTGCAGTGGGCTGCTGGAGGTAAGGCCAGGTTCCCCAGGGCAGTGAAAAGGTTGGACTGGCTCAGTATCGCCCTCTGCTGCTGGACTATGGAACCGGACATGGCCCCTGGCAGCAGCTGTCCTTTTCAAGCCCTCGGTGAATTAGACAAGGCCGGTGTGGTGGTTTGAAAGAAAATAGCCCCCAAAGGGAGGGGCACTATTGGGAGGTGTGGCTTTGTCGGAGGAAGTGCGTCACTGTGGAGGCGGGCTTTGAGGTCTCCTATGCCCAAGCACCGCCCCCAGTATCTCAGACCACTTCCTGTAACCTGTGAGTCAAGATGTAAGAACGCTCAACTCTAGCGCCATGACTGTTTATATGCTGATGATATATATGGACTCAACCTCTGACCTATAAGCAGCCACCTCAATTAAATATTTCCCTTTACAAGAGTTACTGTGGTCATGGTGTCTCTTCTCAGCAAGAGAAACCCTAATTAAGACAGCCTGCCACACTGAGGTGGGCCATCATCTACTTTACCCAGTCTGTGGATTCCAGTGCTAACCTTTTCCAGAAACATAGATACAAGAAATAATGTTTAACCAGAAATCTGGGTATTCTATGGCCTAGTCAAGTTGGTTAAGACTAGCTGTGTGGAAAGTTATCGACAGTTACTGTCATGGCGCCCCTTGGCGTAATGCAGTGACCCCCCCCCCCATCAGTTGCCTCTGGTCATTACTGCTGGACACTGTACTGGGGTTTTATGGCTTGTGTTCTCAGCCTGGTTCACCACTGTGGCCTCCTGTACATCCTTGACTCCTTGTTCTTCTCGTGGGTGTAACCCACCAGCTCTATCTTGTAGTGGGATCAAATGAGCTGTGTACACATATGCCACTACCACTCTTAACCATCCCACATACTTTACTTGGCTCTGGCATCTGTACTATGGAAGGTATCGCTACGGAACCCATATACTATTCACTACATAAAGATTATTTAAAAATATTTATCAGACCACCAGAAAAGCTTTAAGAGAGAAAGAGAGAGAGAGAGAGAGAGAGAGAGAGAGAGAGGTTGGTGATGAAGTCATTGCAACTTCTCTCCTGCATTCAGTTTGCTAAAACCAATTTCCTATTCTTAACCCAAGCAGACAGCCATGTCCCCAAGGGCTTCATTAACTCATTGTTCCGAGGCAATGTCCTTCCTGATATTTGTTGCCAGCAGATGGGGAGGGCTCAACCTCACCTTTGTTGTTAATGCTTTATAATCTTATTAAAAGCTGAAGAAATACATGCTCAGCTAACTTCTTGCATTACTAAAAACTGATTTACCGGCATCACATCAAATATTTACTTTGCCCGAAGCTACCAGTAATTACAAGTTGATATTGTTGAGGCTCAGACAAACACGGGGTAATGAATTTCTGCTAATTATTAGGCACTGATGAAAAATGTGACTTGTCCCACTCCCAGAGTCATCTTGGATGCATCTGGGACAACTTCAATAGATACGGATATATTTAAGGTCTGCCAGAAAGCACTTCACCGGTGTCAACCGGAGGTAATTACCAGTGTGTCTGGGAAAGTGATTAAAATGGCTTAAAATTAAGATTTGGTTCGCAATAGTTATTTCTATGCAAATAGGCCACATTTTTCAGCCGATGTGGGTGTCTTAATTAAAAACAGGCTGAAGTTGTAGAATAACAAGAGATCTTTTAAAAACCCACCGAACCTCACACTATTAGAAATGATCCTCGTGTGTCAAGTGCAAACGAAAACCAGCCCTCTCCTGCCGCACAGCTTACCGGGCTTTTAAAAAAGTCGCCATGCAGACTGTTAATGAAGCATGCATTTCCCGGTGGCAGGCTCACATGGATTGCAGTGTTCTGTGTGTTTCCTGTTTAACTGTGCGGAAGGGAGTTAGTTGGGATCCTCCCTAGGAAGGAACAGGGGATGGCTTCTTCCCCTCCATGGTTGATGCCGTCAAGCCACCCCCAAAAGTGACTGATATTTGCACCTCTAACTTGGAAGGAGGGAGAGAACAGTTCTCTGTTTCTTAAAGATGTTTTTGTTTTTAGCTGTGAGTTTATGTATGCATCTGGGGTTTGCGCATGCGAGTGCAGTGCCTGGGGAGGTCACAAGAGGGCGCTGCAGTTGGAGTTGTGGTAGCTGAGTCACTGGACCACGGATGCTGCGACTGATTCCAGACCTTTGCAAGAACAATAGGAACCTTTAACTCTGAGCCTTCTCTCCAGCCTCTCTGTTGTAAATACTTCTTGTTTCTTAATGCTGTGACTTAACCATACATAGAGTTTCCCAAACAGAGAACCTTTAATTCTCTGTAGCTCCTTCAAACCCAACCCGGGAAGTTAATTTCATCAAGGGGATAGGTAACCACAGCTTTCTCTCTTGTTCCTTTCTCGCCCCTTTGTGGATACTCTCAGCATCACATAAACCGTCCGTTGTCATTGTCAAGGTGTCTTCAGTGACTTAATCTGAGATTCTAGCTGTTGTCTCAAGGTGAGCGAGGAAGAAAGAGCCTATACTGCAGACAAGTTCAAAATGAAAATAATGCTTCCTCAGTTTGTGTGCTGGATAATTTTATGTCGACTTGACACAGGCTAATATCATCTGAGACATTAATTTGAACTTCAGTTGAGAAAGTTCCTCCATAAGATCTGGCTGTAAGGCATTTTCTTAATTAGTGATTGATTCAGGAGGGCTCAGCCCGGTTGTGGGTGGTGCCGTCCCTGGGCTGGTGGTCCTGGATTCTATAAGAGGGCTGAGCAAGCCACGGGGAGCAAGCCAGTAAGCAGCATTCCTCCATGGCTTTTGCACCAGATCCTGCCTCCCCATTCTTGCTCAGTTTGAGTTCCTACCTTGGCTTTCCTCATGGGACTATGGCCCAGGATATGTAAGCCAAGTAAGCCCTTTCCTCCCAAGATGCTTTGGTTGTGGTGTTTCATCACAGCCATAGAAACTCTAACTAGGACATTTTACCTTTCTTCCTCCACTGCCCACGATCCCTGGGTTTAGCTTCAGCTACCCTGTACATATGCTAATACCTTCCTAATCCACTCTCTTTAGCCAGGATGCTCTTGTAAGACCCACAGGTTCATATTGTGTATATTGCCAAAACACGTCCCAGTCCCCAAACTCAGCTCCCTCCCCCAGCCTTCCCTGGGACAATCATTAGACTGTTGCAGTCATAATCTTGACTGTTACTAAGCCGGTTGCCAGAACTGGGCACCACTTCTCATCAACCGTCTTTCCCTGATCCTCTGAGTTCTGTTTTCATGAATAACTCCCTCTCAGTTCATACTGCTCCTACCCAACAGGTGCTCACCTATATCTTCGTGTCTTGTAGGATGTATTCTTCATCCTTTACCCCTATACCCTTCTTCTCATAACTTCTTTTCTTTCTTTCTTTTTGTCTCTTGCCTAAGCTTCCCCCCCCCATAGTTATTCATTGTCTACAGTTAAAGGTCAAGCCTCTAACCATGATGTGGTGAACATCAAATCTGTGCCTCCCCTCCCCCAGCTGCATCAGCTCTGGCATCAGCTGCAGTGTTAAAAGATGATGTCTGTAGTTAGAGTTGGAGCCAAACCCGTGTCTGGAGTGGAAGGGAAAACTACTAATGCGGATCTTATCTTCATTTAAAAGTTTTAAATCTTGTCTGTCGCAGCTTCATTTGCATTGATTTTATCTAGAAATATGACACCCACGTTACTTTTATTACAGGACTTTTTGACAATCCTTTAAAGTTCATTCCTGGGGTGACAAGGGCCTCACCAGCTTTGTTCTACTCTGGGTCTTAGTTGTGATTCTGAAAAGTTCCCTGTAGAGTCTGGGAATGAAGGCAGTCCAGCAGAAGACCAGAGTCTTAAGACTTGATGGCTTGGGGGCTGGAGAGATGGCTCAGAGGTTAAGAGCACTGGCTACTCTTCAAGAGGTCCTGAGTTCAATTCTCAGCAACCATATGGTGGCTCACAGCCATCTGTAGTCCTCTCTGGCGCCCTCTTCTGGCTTGCAGGAATACATGCAGGCAAAAGGCTGAATAATAAATAAATCTTAAAAACAAAACAAACCTTGAACCCTAAAGTTCCTGAAATTTACACCCGGATCCATTTCCGGAACAGTGCTGTCTCTCTCTCTTGCTGAAATCTTTAGGTGAGTTCCTGAATAAGTGGGGTCGATGAACCCCCACCCCCACCCCCACCCCACCCAATGTCCTGACTCCTCCCCTCTCGCCTCTGCTGCCAACCCTTCCTATGCATCTCATTTCTCAACCATAACCTTCTGGTCTATGAGTATTCAGGGCTATGTATCTGTATTTAAGGGGCTCTGTCTTCTGCTAATATTTCAAGAATGTTCTTCCTCGATTGCTCTATCTAGAGAAAATGTACTCATGATATAATTAATATGTAGTTTAAACATCACCTCCACACTTTTTTTTTTTTTTTTGGTGTGTGTGTGTAAAGGTCAGAGGTCAACATTAGGTGTCTTCTTAATCTCTTTCTACCGTATCTTTTGACACAGGGTCTCCCATTGAACCTGGAGCTCACTTATTTAGCTGGGCAGAGAGTCACAGAGATCCTCTCGTCTCCCCTTTCAAATATATGAAACAGTGGATCAAGTTGGAATCCTATTAAATTCCCTCTCAGACCATTGCCCTTGCAGAAGCAGGTATTTTCCCCCAGAGCTTCATCTTACAAAATATAAAGCATTTAAAAGTAGAAATAGAAGCCCCAGAGTACCATGATGGTGCCAAATTCTAGATGCCTCTTCTCTTAATGTATACTGGTGTGATAATGGAAACATCATAAAATAAATATGGTGTTTAATAACATAGATGGTGAATGCTTACGGTTCTGTGTTTTAGCTAGTCCTAGAAGCCCCATAACTTTGAAAAGAAAAATGAACAAAGGAAAAGATTTAGCTGGCCCTAGACATCTGTCTGAGACTTAGGCACCACCTAAGAACGTTTTGGCGCATGAATTCACAGTTAAACACGTGCAGGTTGTAAACCCTGTGGAGCAGCCTCCTCCCTACCCCCACCTAACTCCTGTTTACACACATGCTATACAGCCTTGGAACAACCAGGCCCCAGCTGCTGCATGGGGAGAGAGTCAATTTTTTTACTGCATCCAAGACCCACACAGCACACCAAACTGTCCACATTCTTTCCTGCAGGTCTGCGTTTCCTGTTGGGACTTCCTAGATTACAGGAGTGTAGTGAAAACATAACGAGAGAAAGAAAGGCCAGGTGCAGGCTCTTATGGGTCTTTTCTGAGACCCCAGGGGTTGAGTTTTAGCAGCAGAGCCCTTGTTCAGATGTGGGCAGGTGCATTCTGGGTGGAGGAACCGTACACTGAGCTCCTGCTCATTAACACACACTTCCTTACCTTCTCAGCTCCCACGTGTGACTCTGCTGGGGTTCTGTGAGGGAAAGCAGGGTCTCCTGGGACTAAGTGACACTGGAACTGGCTTCTGGAAAAGGGGTTGGGAAGAGGGATGCGGAGTCCAGCCTTGGAAGTGGACCTCTTCCCCATCCCTTGCTGTACCCCTGGTCTTGCCATTAAAGGGTCCTCTTGGGTCCATCTTCCCATGCTATCCCCTCGTGTGTAATGCGTCTCACTCCAGGTCTCCATGACAACTTTTTTTTTCAAGCATGTCTATGTTCCAAAACTACCCGCCCATTCTTCATGAATGTTACAAATTGTATGCATGCATGCTCTAAAATGAAATGGTCCTTGCATACAGGGAAAGCACTAACTTTATAATATATCGGAAGATAATGTGAGGATCTTGTTCCGTTATATGATGTACAATGTAACTACTGAGAAGTTGGGTAGTAGCCTTGTCTGTCTTCTAAGACGAGGGCTTTTCTCTGCTTTGGGACGTGCTTAATGTTTTCTAGAAGGGAGGTTTGCGCTCCCATCCCAGAACTGGCTGTAGCTTGCTCTGGGCCACTCTGGGTATGGCTGGAGCCCTCAAAGTACTTCACTTTATAAGGCAAACGTTTGACTTAGGCAACTCCGCTTTGAGTATAAGTGCCAAGAGAAAACGACTCTCTATCTTGTTTACAGACGCGAGCAACCTGTCTGCCAGTGCCCCAGGAGGTACACACTGATAAAAACGTGTGTGTGTCAATAAGTAATGATATCTATGATTATATAAGCCCCGTGAGAAGCACCAGTGCTCTAAGCTTATCAGTCACAGCAGATGTGACCACCCCCACACACAGAGCCCCCCAAGACTGAGTCATAGCAGACAAACTCATGTATCACCCAGTCACTCATCGTGAATCCAGCCCGGGAAAATGTCCGTAGTGGAGGATCTCCGCCTCTGTCACAGTTTCTCTGGTCCTTGACAGGAAACCCACTCCAGAATTCCACCCATAGTTCATAAAATATCAGAGACTTCCCCTCACCACTGTATCAGCACTCAGCCTTCGTCTTGGTTGGACCTCTCTGAGCTCTGCAGCTCTTTAACCCTTTTTGAGCCATCCAACTGCATCCTGCACTTCATTATCGTATATTCTGTATCTCCTACTTCTTGAGCATCTGGCTTTTTACATGTTTCCATGTAAAACAGCTTTTTAAAGGAGAGAGTCATCCTTGCCACCTTTGGCAGGAGCTCTCCCTCCAAGGCTGTCAGAGCCAGAGACCAGATGAAGGCAGCTGTGGAGAAACAGTTTTCCTGGACTACTCATCATCTAGCGTCCTCGGCTCCTCCACTTAGAGTCTCTGTCTTGCTCTGATTTCACTGTGAGGACATCTGGACCAGTGTGAAGGGACCTTGTCCCAATGCAATGGCAAAGATGGTGGGAAAAGCAGAGACTTTCGAATGCAACTACGTTTGCCCATTCACAGCTGTGCCAAAGCCACTATACCTCTCAAGCACTGGTTAAAGGCAGAGGCAGTCCCCGGGGCCGGTCTTTAGAAGTCCTCAATGTGTAACCCTCAGAATATTTGTGCTTAGGGAACAAGACAATCAGGTAGTCTTCTAGCACCTTGGCTCGCTAGCTAATTTTTGCACAGCTTTGATTTCTAACTCCAAATGGGAGCTTCCCAGAGTTGAAAAGAGCCCTAGGCTAACTTTCAAAAGCTACTTCCATAATAATAATAAAAAAAGACTAAGAAGATTTCACTACTGTTTTGTGTGTGTGTGTGTGCGTGAGCACACGGGCGTGCATGTGTGTGTATATACATGCATGCATGTTTGTGCGTGTGTGCATATGTGTATATGTATATTTAGGCATGCGTGCGTGCATGTGTGCATATGTGTTATATGTATGCATGTGTGCGTGTGTGCGTGTGCGTGCGTGAGCAGGTGAGGACAGCTTTTCAGTCTCCATATTAGTTAAGTTTTATTGCTGTGATAAAGCATAGTGAGGAAGAGTTCCTTCTCTGGCTCATGTTTCCAGAGAAAGAGTCGTTAACGGCCAGGAAGGCATCAGGTAGCCATAGCTGGAAGCCGGGAGACTACTTCTTTACCTGCAAACACAAAACTCAGGAACTGACCTGGAAGCGGAGCCAGGCTGCCAGCGCTCAAAGCTCGTCCCCAGTGACGAACTTCCTCTAGCAAGGCCCCGCCCTCTGAAGGTTCCGTACCTTCCCGAACAGCGCCACCTACAGGGGAACCAAGAGTTGAAACTCCTGAGCCTATGGGGCCCGTTTCTCATTCAAGCTGCCAGAGATGCTGTTCTTGTTTACTGAGACAATGTAGAAGGTCCATCTAATTCCCCAAAAGATGAGAAAAATGCAAACTTTACAGTCTTAATGCTGCTCACCATGGACACCGCGCCTTCTTTATTTGCTAATAAAAGAAAAGAAAAGAAAAAAAAAGCAGGGTTGGGAAATTTAGGTGGTGTGGGGAAGATGTGTTCCTCAATCTCCTAACATATCCAAATATTTCAAGCATGAGATTTTAATAGGCAAGTAGCTTTTAAACAACTTGTCTTCTATTCGTGTACTTGATGTGCTTATGCCGGTCCCAAATGCTTATCTTTCACCACAAATTTCAAGTTCTCTCTTTAAAAATTTCCCAACCTGTATATCTGTGGTTCCAGAACTTTCTTTATCAAGACTCCTTCGAGTTAGCATTTTTAATTTAGGAGAATAATCTGATAAAGCCTGTTTAAACTTCCTTTTTGACCATCCATTGGTATTTCTGCGTCTCTTTAACGGTCCGAGTATGGAACGGTGAGAGAGGCTGTGTGTAAAAATGTAACAGGTACAGGTGCATGGGTTACAGAGGGCTGTAGGAGGGGTTGTGTAGTAGGGGTTTCCGGTCAATGCACTAATGACATTTGGGGCCAGACAGTTGTTTGGGGTGGGGGGGGGGCTGTCCTGTGTTTGGACACATAGTGGAAAGTTTAATTGACAGCATCCCTGGTTCCACTCAGAGATGCTCCAGTCAGGGTAACCAAAAATATCTGCTAACTGTCCTTGAGGGTACGGGCACGTGCCTATGTTCCACCCAGGTGTGTTGAGGGTAGCGGTGTAAAGTTTTTAAAAGTACAGGAATAGCATCCTAAGACCTCCCCCCCCCCCGCCGTGTTTAGCCTCCTCTCTTTTTCAGTGACTTTTTTTTTCATGAGTATCAGCTTTGTTTTGTTTTGTTTTCAGTTGTGAAAATGAAGGTTCAATAATCACAATTTCCTCTGAGAACTGAATGAAGTGAAATTTCGTATAATATGGCTGTCAGTCATTGTGAATGTTTCTCTGCCCCTGAATTATCACGTGTGTGGTGAAACCTCTGCACACACGCAGCAGCTTCATTGTTCATAAACTGCGGCTGTGTGTGCTCTCGGGACTTGAAATAACGTGAGGAAATGAAAAGGAGGCCGGTTGTGAGAAGAGGGATACTGGCCATCAAAAGGTAGACATGAACTCAGAGTCCATCAAGGAGCCTGTCATGTGGTTTTTAACTCAGGGTAAGAGTAGACATCTGTGGATAGCAGGAGAGGGTGTCCTTGAGGACAAGGAGTGTGTTGGGGTATTGGTTGGGGCTGAGCCTTTCTGCTCTGAAAACCGAGAAACTCATTCTTAATGAAGACATCATTTCACAAGCTTTCCCTCACCTAGTTTCACAATCACTATATTTGGGAGGAATAATTATACATACTTTATCAGTGTACAGAGCAAAATCTAGGCAATTTGAGACAATTGCAGACTATGGCAGGCTGAAGACTTACTTAGTCTTTTGGAACCGTGCCCTGCAACCTACCCCTCTCTCTATTATTTGGATAAATTAAAATGCACATGGGACTAGTTTGAATCTGAGAAGGTAAGCTTACAATCTGTAGTTACAAAGAACGTCACAGGACGGCCCTTCGCTCCTGATCAGAAAGTTGGCCCAAATCAAAGGTGTTTTTAGCTCATCTCAGGACAAAAAGCTCCAACCTGTGTTTTTGCTAAGGCTCCTGCCTCAAGAGGTGGTTGTGAGGCTCAGTCAGCAGACTGGCTATTGTTGCACAGCCCAGGCCAGCTCTGCCTCTTTCTTTAGGGTTGATTCACACCCCTCCCCCCACATTGACTTTAAATATGCCACGAGCTTAACATAATACCATCATATGAGCTTCGTTTAGGGTACTTGACCAGCTATTTACCATATGGAGATTCTCTAGACATTAGGAAAGGGAGCTTTGCCTGGTAAAAGTGCAATTCAGAGCTCAGATCTCAGGGAGATACTACTTATTTTATTTTCCAATCTTGGAAGATAGTTTTTGTAGTCTTCCAGGACCAATGAGATGGATGCATAAAGTGTGTGTGTGTGTGTGTGTGTGTGTGTGTGTGTGTGTGTGTAAGAAGTTTTTGGAGGTCCAGTGAGGTGGCTTGGAGAGTAAAAGTACCAGATTCGAAGTCTCTGGAATCCACAATGGTGGAAGGAGAGAAATGACTTCCCTAAGTTGTCCTCTGACACCCACATGAATTCCATGGAAATGTGGGGACACACTAAAATAAAAGAAGTATAAATGTGAAAAAATGATTATATACCCCAAGATAAGTTACATAAATGTTTATTCAAATGGGCCAACTAGTCAACAGCTATAGTTTGAGCAAATTATATACCAACTGCTATCTTTTATTTAAAAAAGAAAAATAAACAAAATATCATGTAGCCCAGGCTAGCCTCAGCCTCATTAAGTGGCCAAGGCTGACCTTGAATTTCTGATCCCCCTGCCTCTGCCTTTTGAGTGTTGGGATTATAGACACATGTCACCACACTGGTTTAAGTGGTGCTGGAGACCAAACCTAGGGTTTCATGCACGTTAGGAAAGCACTCAAACATTTATTGAGCTTTTATTAGCAAGAATAATTTAGCCATTATGCTTTGGAATAAGCCTATTGAATATTTATAGCTGGTGCCCCCCCCCCCCCCCCCCCCCCCGTTTGTGACCATATTATACTGGTAAAATTTTAGTATCATTCCTGGTTTCTGCCAGGTTCTGGGCGCTATACTAAAGGGTTTCATGTAAGTTGTCAGCTGCCTCTCAAAATGTTAAATTATATTTTATACAACAACCCTGATGGCTAAAACTGGTGCATTGGAAAGTTTATTTTCTACTCAAAATCTGTTTTATTTTGACCATTAGCAGTCAGGTAAGATGGCTGCTCTTGAATGCTAACTTGGCTGTGCTAAGATGTTCACATAGCTAGTAAAACTCCATTACCCATTGCTGTGAGGGTGTCTCTGGAAGAGGTGGCTTTCAAATTAGTGCACTGAGTAAAGCAGATGCCTCTACCTAGTGCAGGTGGATATTGATGATATTGTTGCAGGCCCTAATGGAACAAAAAGTCAGAGGAAGATCTGCATTCTTTTGAAGTTAGAAAATACCATCCCTGCTTAATAGGCTCTTGGGTTCAGGCCTTCAAACTTGGGGACAGGTCGTGTTGTGAGACTCGCTGGCTTAGATAACTGTGTGGATGGATTTCTATATTAAAATCTCTTCTTGTATATTCTCTGAAGAGCCCTAAGTAGCACAGTGATATTCATGAATGCATCTATGTATGTGCATGCATGTGTCTAATATATTTATGGGCATACAAAATTCATGACAGATTTAAATGAACCCTAAGGACAAGAGACCCTCCAGAGAGATCCATGCCCTGCCTCTGACCACAGCAAGAAAAAGTTTGGTATATTTTATTTTATGTGATGACCTACCTCGGTTCAAAATACTTGAGGGGTTGACATCCCCCTAGGAGATCCATTAAGAATCATTTCTTGGCATCTAAATATATTTTATTGAAAGTGAATTCAAAATACGTTGTAGAATTTACATCTGAGGCTCTCAGTGTTGGAAACAAGATTGACATCTGGTTGCACAAGAATCTTCCCCGCCAATTTGCAATGCAAAACCTGTCATCTTACTTAAATACAGTATTCAGAACAAGAAATCAGACAGGAAGGACAGTAAGGATGGGTGCACAGTGTATTGGAATTGTTTGACAGACTTCCAATTTTCTCTGGAGACAAAACAACCTTCCTACCAGCAAGGAAAGTTCCAGTGGGGACAGTAATAGCCACAGTTATATTTCAAATTAGAGTTGATAGAGATATTTTTCTCAAACTGAATGTAAGGGTATACATTTGTTGATTTAGGTGGACCACCTTCCTGTAGTATTTGAATTACTTGATTGACCTTTCAAAACATGAAAGACAGGCGCAGTCTGGGAAATTGAAAGAAGAAATGGCAGTATGAAGGAAAGAGTCCATTTGAACTTCCAGAGCTGTCAGTCAGAGGCAAACACTCCCTCCTCAGTGCAGTTTCCTGGGTTGAAGAAGGGATGGTTAGACGAAACAATCCTGGGTGTTCGTATCATCTTTTAGCTATCTGGTATAATGATTTATAAAGAGGGTGTGTGGACACCCTAGAAAGAGGGTGTACCAAGTAACACAAGCAGTGATACTTGCTCCAGGGAAACAGTAATAGTTTGAAGTACATTATTCCGGTTTCATTTCTGTGCACCCAGGAATACAGGCGCTTGCTAAGTAGTATTAGTATTTACGCATGCTCCCTTATTTGTCTGAAGTGAGGTCATTCCATAAAATGCATTTGTTATGGTCTTACTTAAATTCATTATTCTAAAATCACCGAGTGTCAAGCCATAAGGACAGAGACCCGGGGGGGGGGGGGCAGGAGCCACACTGAGTGAGCACTGGCTGCTGTGGCTTCCTGCTTGTTCAGACTCAGCTGACCTATAGCATTGCAGACAAAGTACATGGAAATATGGCCACATGCTAGCAGAGAGTGTAGGCAAAATATTACTCTGTTGAATGGGAAATGCTCCATCTTTATTCCCTTCTGCAGAAATTGGATGAAAATCTGGCATGGAATGTCATCCATGTTCTTAAGCAAATGGTCCTTTTCCCTCCATGCTCTCCTGTGTTCAGCTTCCTTTCGCCTCTGTGGACAGGGATGATTTTATCTCATCTGTGTTGGTTTCACACTTCTTAGCTAACTGAGCTTAGCTAACTGTGTGCACCCTTGTTTTATCTTGTCTCTGGCAAAATGCCTGTGGTTCCCTTCTAATCACTTCAAAGTTCGTATCTGGGCCAGCTGCGTTTCTTAGCTCCACGGCTTTAAGATTGTGCATGCGTTGACCACGCCCAAATCAATGTCTCCACACGTACAGTATCTACTCAGTGCTCACGGTAGACAACTGGGTATTTTTGGGACATATCATCCCGAACATCCCAATGAAATGCTGGATACCCACTTCCTGCCCCACACCTCAAAATCTTCTCTCCACTATGTCTTCGCTAGAGTAAACCAACCAGCATCTGTCCAGATTCTCTGTCAAAAGACCCAGCGGTCATTTTATTCTCTTTCCACATCCCATGGATAATGACTCAGCAGATAGTGAGTCAGCCAACGAGTCAGTGGACAGACAATGAGTCAGCAGATTGAATGCTCAGAGGTGAGCTGAGCTGCACGGGGCTCAGAGCGGCAAGCTGTACATCTTTCAGAAATTTGGAGGCTGGATTTAGAAAGCAAGCAAGCAAAGAGCTTCATGCTGCAAGAAAGGAAGTCCATCCTTTATATCTTGTAGGTTATTTGTGACCACTCTTTACCACATGGTCATGTAGACACTGAATACTAATTAAATGACCCGAGGTAAGCCAGCTCATCCCACTAGGATGGCTGCCTCACCACAGGCTTGAAGTCAATGGAACCATGCAAGCACAAACCGAAAGCTCAGAAACCATGAGCTGAAATGCAATTTCCTCTTTTAATTGACAGTTTTGGGTATTTTGCCATAGGAAGCTGAGTACAGGATATATCTTGAACACAGAAGAAGTGGATTTGCTCCATCCCGCATGGCCCTCTCTCTCTCTTATATAATTTGTGTTTCTGGTCAGCTGTGGTTCTGGAATTGCCTTTCCTATTACTCTGGAAAAATTCTTTACATCTTTCCCATGTTAGGATTCTTATTTTCCAAACTCCATCATTTTTTATTTTGGTGAAGCACATATTTTAATATTCTCTTAAATTTAGTGCATGAAAGACTATCTATATGTATATCTATCATCTATCAGTATATTAATCTATCTACCATCTCCCCATCATTTATTTCTCTATCATCTACTGATCCATCATATATATATATATACATCTGTATTTGTCAGGGTTTTCTGAAGAAACAAAACTGGTGCATTATATATAATATGCAATATAATATATGTATATATAAACAGGATTTAATTAGAATGGCTTACAGGTCATAGTCTTAACTATTCCAAAAATGGCTGTCTCCCAATGGAAGGTCCAAGGATATGATAAATGTTCAGTTCACAGGGTTGGATGTCTCAGCTGGTCTTTGGTATACCCCAGACTCCCAAAGAAGCAGGATCTGATGCCAGTGAGGGAATGTACTTGTCAGTGACAGTGAGGACAAATGGACAAACGGCAAACACTGTCCTCTTTCATGTTCTTTATATAGGGTACCACCTCTATAGATAGACACTTATGATAAACAGATGGTAGAAAGATAGGCGATAATAGACAGACAGATGATTTATGGGTAGACTTCTGTGATGCCGGTTTAAATCTGTTTTAAATTAGCTGTCATGTATATCTGTTCTTGTTCTCTGATACTTCCTTTCTACAGTATTTATTTCCTACCAGTAGGAAGGATATTTTCTATTATTTGACTGAAACTATGCATTATGTATACTTTAAAACAAAATTTCTTTCTCCTAGACTGCTTCAACTTAATCAATCCCACTGGCCACCAATATTTTATTTTTCTGTGTTACTATAAGAGAACTCCTTTAACTTTGGACTATTTATGTCTGAGACATCTTATCCTCACATTAGTGCCATTGTTTAATGTTAGCCCACCAACAATACCCAGCATGAAGGGTTAACAGTATTTGTTTCATAGGTGTAGAAACCTTACAACTTAAAAACGTTTATTGAAATAAAGTTCACATACTACATAACTCCCCCAGGTAGCGCATAGGATGCTATGTCTTGAGATCTAGCCACGGGGCATTTAGTCATCATTGTGACTAGGTTTGTATCCTTTTCACCATCGCTCAAAAGAAACCCTGTCCCCATTAGCTGTCATTTATCTACCCACCCATCTCCCCCAGCCCAGGACAACTATTCGATTTTACTATTCTGGCAATTTTAGGCACGTGAAATTAGATCATATTTAAGACTTGCTTCTTTTATTGAACATGACAGTTTTGCTTTGTTTGTTTTTGAGACAGGGTCTCACTAGGTAGCCCTGGCTGTCCCAGAATTCGCCATGTGGATCAGGCTGGCGTCAAGGTCATAGAGACAGGAGGATGTCGGCACACCCATCCTCTACTTCTCTATTTCTGGGATTGCAATTGTACATCGCCACACCAGGCCTTTTTCTTGGGTGCCAAGGATTGGATTCAGGTCCTCATGTTTCTGTGGCACGGGCTTCATCAACTGAGGCATTGCCTCAGTCCCTCCTGAAGCTTCATGGTGAGCCTTCAACCTGGTGACACCAAGCATATCCTTACAGACTGACTAAATTTGATTTTTGATTAAGAAACAAACCTTTTTTTTTTTTATAAATATAACTCTGCTTTCCCTTTTTATCTATTATGAAAATTGTCAGTTATGAAAATTGTCAGTTATGAAAATTGTAACGCTGTGGCATTTTACCACATCTCCGGTGATATCCTATGGAATCACAGTTTCATCATGATTCAGATACATATCTCTGTGAGTTCACTCGGCTCCAACCTGTTGATTCTTAGCTTCTGTGTGGGAAACCGTTTCAAGTCCCAAGTCACTGGTTTGCAAGATATTGAACACAATTTAGCTGTAAACACAGAGCCTCTCATACTTAAACTGAGAGCACTGTAGTGGATCAAAAGTCTGTGGTTTGTTAGCAACAGCAAGGACAGTCTGCGAATGTCACTTGACCAGCAAATTTCAGTGCAAAGTCTCTGTGGCACAGGAAAAAGAGCATGCGAGAGGAGAGAAGTGATATCAAGCCCCGTTGTTATGATAAAGCGGGAGGGGGTCCTTGCGCGGGCTGGTGAGGGTGATCGAGTTGGGGGGCAAACACGCCAGGCAGACAGAGCTTAGTGAGGAGTTTTATTAGAAAGGGGAGGGAGGAGGAAGGAAAGAGAAAAGAGGCGAAGAGACACAGAGAAGGAGACAGGAAAAACAGTCCCGTCTGCCCCAGGGGAACAGCAGGAAAGACAGACAGAAAGAGCATAACTGGGTGGGGGTTTGTCTTTTAAAGGGTCCTTTGCACCTGCGTGCAGACTACACAACAGGGAACCCTGGGCGGACCAGGGCACTGCCTGAGTGCATTCTGCCAGGTGACAGGGGCGGGCCAGCGTAATGCCTGACTCCCAGCACCCGTCATACTTCCTGGAAAGCGGAAGAGCTGCATGAGAGGACTTCAAAGACCTCTTCCAGCTTCAACAGGCTCTACTACATGAGAGCCAAGGTTTCTGTCAAGTTTTGATTTTTCGTTCCAAGTTAAGATCTTTTGTTTTAATAATTGATTTTTTTTTAATTTTTTTTTTTTTTTTAAATTCTTCAAACAGACTCGGGGTAAAACCTGACTCTGTCTGAATCTCCGGCACAGCCCGGCAAAGCTAGAATGACCTCTTGGAGGCTTTCCAGTCATCTGATCATCTGCCACAGTTGCTGCACTCAACTTTATCCTTGAAGCCACTGGGTGGCCTGCTGGCCCACAGAGCGGAGCCCATGTGTATAATTTGCCCTGGTTGCTTTCCTGTAATACAATAAGACGAACAGTCCTTTCCTGCGGGGGGTGGGGGGGTACATTGGCATATTTGCCTCTTCTGGAAATGGAAGGTGAGGAATTCTGATAAAGTGGACCGCATACTTGTACCCACAGGCGGGAGTCCTGTGGAAGGGCAGAGCTGTCACTCCTCTAACACAGTGGTGTTCTCGGGTCCCTTTAGGAAACTTCCCCCTAACAGTGTGACCTTAACTGCGCAAGCTCCTGGGCTGTTTTTAGCCATCTACCCCTTTCCTCTTATCAGGCTAAGAGGGTTAGCATTAAGGTGGTTTTTGTTCTGCCTGTGTTTTCTGATGCTACTGATTGTACACTTTACTCTCTCCCCGTGGGAGTGCCTGGTCTTTGGCTCGCCAAACGGACAGTGACTTTGTCAAAATGTCTGGCTGCTCATGTAAACAAGACTAAGACTCTGTCCCTACATGGATGAGAGTTCTCAGAGAGGGTGGCATTTGCTCGCTGGTGCCTTGAGTGAGGGTGCTTCTGCACACAGGACAGAAGAGTGTTAGTAAATTTCCACGACAATTCTTACTTTGTTTGTTTCTTGTTTTTTGAGACAGGGTTTCTCTGTAGCTTTTGGAGCCTGTCCTGGAACTTGCTCTGTAGACCAGGCTAGTCTTGAACTCACAGAGATCCGCCTGCCTCTGCCTCCTGAGTGCTGGGATTAAAGGCACCACCACTGGGGAAAGGTAGATTTTTGAGGAAGGAAGAAAAGTGTTGTGTTTTTGCTTATGTCGTCCTGGTGGGTCCAAAAGAGAGAATGCTGTAGAATGATTCCATTTTCACATTAAGATTACATTTTTGAGACAGTTCTCAGCCATGTAGCCCTGGATAACCTGATACTGTAGGATATGCTGGCCAAGGACTCACAGAGATCTGCCTGTCTGGCTACAGAGTGCTGGGACTAAAAGCATGCACCACCACTGCCCGGATCCACAACAATTCGTAAGGCATTTAAACTTGCTAGAGTGATTTAGTTCTGGGCATCTTTAAAAGAAGCCAAGACACAGTAGGGTTCTTAACAGAGGCCCTGGAGGCCCTCATGTCAACTGGGAGGCTGAAGCAAGGGGCAACTAAAGGACACATGGCACCATCAAGCTCTCAGGAATGAGGGCAGACGATGAGCACACAGGTTTCCAGGAAAGCACCAGCAAGTAGCTCATATAATAAATGATCATGTAACCCACAATTATGTAACTAGCGATCACGTGGGCAAATGCAGCCTTAGTGTGAATCTGCACGACTGCACCTCTAAAACCAGACAAGGCATTTGTGTGTGTTCGAGTGTGCACCTGCCTGCCAGCATTTGCTTGTGTGCTGGTGTGAACAAACTATGTCACATCTAGCATGCGGTTCCTCACATTTTCCCCAACGTCTCTGCTTCCTGTGACTCCACTTTCATTTGGCATTTGGGTTAGCATTCAGGCATTACACTGGCTGGCCTTGGGGTCTTCAGCTGCAGACACTAAGAGCACTCTCTGTGCGCATGCACTTGCCAGTCCTAGGGCAGGCTAAGGCAGGGTTTAGTTGTATGAGGTTTTCATTGATTTGATTGATTGATAGATGCTAGTCTCGAGCTCCCCCAGTTAGGAGAGAACCTGGGTTTAGAGCTCTGTGTGGCAGCTCACAATCAGTCGTAACTCCAGTTCTAGAAAGAGATCCGTTTCCTTCTGACCTCCATGGACACCAGGTAAACACGTGGTGCGTATACTTACGTGTAGGCAAAACACTCATGAATATACAATAAACTAGTCTTTAAAAAAGAGAGATGAGGAAATACGTGGGCATTGGGGAAATATATTTAGAAAAGAATATGCCATGTTGTAAATAAAAAGTGTTAAAGGTAGATTGAGAGGCAGGGGTTTCCAGGGTTGCCGACTGCACACCCCCAGACTCCAGACAGAACACTCTTCACCCAGGGAGACGCTTCCTGTGGTAGAATATTATTTTAAGGTGTATGACTTTTGTTTACACTGCCTTTGTTTAACTCTGTGAAGCTGTGATTCTTTGCCTGCCTAAAACACCTAATGGTCTAATAAAGAGCTGAATGGCCAATAGCAAGGCAGGGGCAAGGATAAGCGGGGCTGGCAGGGAGAGAGAATAAATAGAAGGAGAAATGAGGTAGAGCAAGAGGACAAATAGAGGAGAACATCAGGGGCCATCCATCCATCCATCCACCCACCCACCCACCTATCCACCCATCCATCCACCCACCCACCCACTCACCTATCCACCCATCCACCCATCCATCCATCCATCCACCCATCCATCCATCATCCACCCACCCACCCACCCACCCATCCATCCACCCATTCACCCATCCATCCATCATCCACCCACCCACCCACCCACCCATTCACCCATTCACCCATCCATCCACCCATCCATCCACCCACCCACCCACCCATCCATCCATCATCCACCCATCCATCCATCCACCCATCCACCCACCCATCCATCCACCCACCCACCCACCCATTCACCCATCCATCCACCCATCCATCCACCCACCCTCCCACCCACCTATCCACCCATCCACCCATCCATCCATCCATCCATCCACCCACCCATCCATCCACCCACCCACCCATCCATCCACCCACCCACCCACTCACCCACTCACCCATCCATCCATCCACCCACCCACTCATCCATCCACCCACCCACTCATCCATCCACCCACCCACCCATCCACTCACCCACCCATCCATCCACCCACCCATCCATCCACCCACCCATCCACCCACCCACCCATCCATCCATCCATCCATCCAGCCAGCCATGGAGTAAGAGTGAAAGTAAGATTTACAGAAGAGAAAGATAAAAGCCCAGAGGCAAATGGTACTCAGGATAATTAGAGAAAAGCTGTTGAGAAACAAGCCGACCTAAGGCCCCCACATTCATAACTAAGAATAAGCCTCTGTGTGTGATTTATTTAGTAACTGGGTGACAGGCCCCTCAAAAAGACCCAAACAGGCCAAAAAAGCCAAAAGAGCTAAAACAAAACACTATTGCTTCTAATCCAGATGCCAGGAGAAGAAAAGTTATCATAGGCCGACCCCATGTCTACCCTTGTTTGCTTTCTCCGGTTGATAGACCCCCTAGTGCTCTGCACTAGCTGTCTGGTCTAGTGGCTGGCTTGTCCTGCTGGCTGGCTTGTTGCTCCAACGTTGCCCATATTAATGATGGAGTGTCTTGGGTGTTTGGTTATGGGAAAGCTATCTCAAAGAACTACTCATGTGTGGCAGGCCACTCAGGGAGGCAGCTTTCTGTCCCTCAGCCTGCATTATCTTGGGTCCATTTCAGAGAAATGCTTGGCTTCCTCCCGGGAGGAAGTTGTGATCACAGCGGGTGACACATTTTTCTTGCGGTTACAGCAGAAGGGCTGTGCATTCCTTGGGTGAAGCTGAGGTTTCAGCATGCAGTGAGCAGCCCTTGGAGCCTACAGGTGGGAGGGAAGTACACAGCCTGGGGGCAGCACCTGTCACCCTAAGTATCCCGTAGTAACGGATCACCAGAGTGCATTTTGAGTTGGAGACCTATTTGATATCTGAGAGATTTTAGACTATGGACGATTCCTAGCTCTCTGTCTTGGCAGGCTGAAGTGATATCTAAGGTGGTAAGATGGGCACAACTGAGCGAGTATGGTTTCCCTGTCAGGGGACTTTTAAAGGGATTTGAAAGGCATGATCTGCTTCCCCAGAAGACACTTTGGCTCTTTGTCTTGCACGCTACCCCATTCCCCCACCAAAGCTCTCTCTGGGGAAGGCACCTGCTGTGCATGGTAATAGCCATGGCCTCTGTTTAAGACTCTGCTTTCTTTTAAATGAAGTCACATTGGTAGCCATTTCCCTGTGAAAAGTGTGTGTGTGTGTGTGGGGAGACTGTTTGGAAGATACTTCCTTCTTTTAAAAAATGCTTTCCCCTTTCCCCAAAGTGAGATTTGTTATTTTGAAAAGGTAATGATTTTCAAGTTCCACAAAAGGAATTGTTATGTCTGTAAATCCTTTGACACCGTTCCTGGAGTCTCTAATTTGCCAGGAAAACTTTGTTGATGAAGTTAACAGTCTTGGTGGCAAGCTTTGGAGACACCAACTGGGTCAATGATTAGTGTGTGTGTGTGTGTCCTGTGTGTGAGTGTGTGTCCTGTGTGTGATTGTGTGTGTGCAAGTGTGCCTATGTGTACACGTGGAGGCCACAGGAGGGTCTCCTGTATCCTGTTCTGTCACCGGCTGCCTTATTCCCTTGAGACAGGATCTCTCACTGAACCTGGAGCTAGACTGGCAGCCAAAAGCTACGGCAGTCCCTCAGTCTCTATTCCCATCAGCTCTAGGGTTACAGGCATGTGTGTAGCCATGCCTGAAAGAGGGCGGTTGATCTTTGCCAGTCTAACATTAACACCTGTCAGCTGGAGAGCTGTTCCCACGTATAAACCATCTACTGTCTTTCAGGTAGGGAGACTACTATAAGATCCTACTTGAGTTTTTTGCTTCTGAGTGGGGCAAATGAGATCCCAGGGGCTCACTTTTGATTATTTTTCATGATTATATTATTTATTCCACTCTGTGCATACCCCGCAAAGAAAAAAAATGTGGTGTTTTCCCAAGAAAGCTGTAACATTCCTCTGGGAAATTTTATGTACTCGTTAATTCACCAAAAAACTTATTGAGGATTTCTACTTTGATAGGGATTGTATTAGTGCTGGGTCAAGGAAGGACCAAAAATTTATACAAAAAAATCAGGTATAGGTTATAAAACATACAGCACAAACAGGCATGTCTTATAAGCTACTAGGGGAAGTGTGACCCCCATGCCCTCAACAGGGCATACCAACACGGCCCTCTGTGTTGTTCTGCATGGAAATGAGTATTTGCCCACTCGATCACATTTTCATTGAGAGTTATCCAATCATCTGTAGTGTTTACTATTGTGTGGAAACTTGACAGGGTCTAGAATTGCCATAGGTGACAACTCTGACAGTCTGTGGAAGAGTTTCTAGATTAGGCCAGTAGAGATAGGAAGAGCTACTCACCATGCTACAGGCTGGAGACCAGGAGCGAGCATCAGGAGAAAGCTAGCGAAGTACAGCATTCATCTCCATGCTTCCTGATTGCGGCGGCCATCTTGCTCCCTTGGCTCTGCATACCCTCAAACTTTCTGTCCTTAGATGCCTTCGTCATGTATTTTGTCACAGTAATAAGACAACTGTCATCCCAGCTTTCTGACTTGCCCTTGTCATTTGACTGTGGCATTCACAGGAAGACCAAAGCAAAGGTTCTGACGCCGAGTCAGAGATGTCTCTGCCTTCCCAGAAGCAACGTTCCCTAATTCCACTCCAAACGAGCTCATATTCAAGGGTTACAACCCGTCTTAACTTGCCAGCATCTCTCAAGGGTCTTGGCACCCCTAAAATTGAGTTAGAAGTTGGGGGTCTCTGACACACAGAGCAACCACAGTTGGCAAAGTCTCATTTCATACATCCTGCTTCCCTGTTTCCCCATACACGCATACATCCATCCCTGCTTCCCCATTTCCCTTCTCTTTACAGCCGTGCGTCTCATGTCTGGATGAGAAGATTGAAGATGCCAGTTTCAGGGCCTGCCAGCCTGGCTGCTGAAACCAATTATTTTACAGTGTACAGAGAATATGAATAGGGAAGCAGGTGTGTCGAGGAGAGGCGCTTCCGTCAATGTTGACGATATTACCGGGGAAGGGGGTGTGTCCAGGGGGAGAGGCCTTTCGGTTAGCACTGATGTTCTCGGTCAGCTTCAAGTTCGTGCCTTCTATTAAGAATCGGTCGAAATGATTTCTGGTCTGAAAGCAAGCTTTTTCATTGAGGGGTTATTGCTGGGTTTTCTGCCTTCAACTTCTTCCTGATGCTGGACTAATGTGTGTGAAATAGATTTCTGGGGACCAAAACTCCTCTAAGTCTGGGGAAATAGAGTTTCTCGATAGGCATGCTTCCTCCAATGCAACACAAGACCTGAGTATTTAAAATACACACAAGGTAGCTTTAAAAAACAGGCCACAGAAGTAGAAAGGTTAAAATCAGTACATTTATTAACATGATGTTAAATGGGATGTCTATTCATAGATGGCTGCCTCCTTGATAACATCTTTTGCCAAAATAAGTAACTAGCTTTGTTTCAAAGTCAGTCCTGTCCTTTAGCATGTGTGCTCCCAAGCTTTCAGAACTACAAAAAGACAACATGGGAACTAAAATAATTAACATCATCAGTAAGTTTCAATTATTGTGTGCTGAAGTGATCCCCCCCCCCTTTTGTCTTTTAAAAGGGAATGCAACTCTTGAATGCTGTTGCTGGTAGCATGACAAGCAGATCTTACACAAACACGTGGACTTGACACAAGCTTGCTGTTTGAGAAATTTCTGTTACGAGACCTACTTTTCTTCCAGTGGTCACAAGAAAGTGGATGTTCTAACTAAAGCATAATGCCATCAGAATGTTGTTTAAGGAGGCTATGATGGGTAGCTTTAATGATCAACTTGACACAGCCTAGAGTCACCTGGGAAGAGGGATTATTTGTATCTAGTTGGCCGGTGGGCATGTCTGGTTGCCTTAATTGACATGGGAAGATACACCCCAAATGGGGGCAGTAGCTTCTGGTAGCGCCCAGAGAAAATGATGTGGAAGGAAAAAAGGCCTTTTCTTTGTTGTTGTTGTTTTCTTTCTGCACCCTGGCTTTCACTCTTCAGGCCTCCAGTGGGAACTGAACACCAGAAGCATTCCAGGAATCTACCGGCCTTCAATGTCAAATTGGAAGTGCTGAGAAACCCAGTCTCAGCGACTGAGCAACTGCGGGGCTCGCAACCTCTTCAGTGTGAGATAGCCGTTGCTGGGCTACTCCAACCATCTCCTCAAAGCCAGCTCAATAACCCCCACATACATACATACATACATACATACATACATACATACATACATACGTGTGTGTGTGTTTTCCATCAGTTGTGTTTTTTCTATCTTAACTATCATAACCGTGGTGTATGTTACAGGCCAGAGTGTTGGGTTGCTGTGATCATGGTGTCTCTTTGCAGCAACAGAACCTAACCAAGATGCACACACTTCCCCTGTTCTCTTTCCCCTGTTAGAGCTGCCGGGATTGTTGACTGAGGAAGGAAGAGCAGGAATGTAAACCAATGGCCTCTCTCACTCTTGGCGTCTCTGGCATGCAGAAACCCAGTAGGGGAGATCTGAAATCCTTTATTGACAGAGAAAGGCTTACAGTACATTTTTGCAACTGATTTCTGTCTAGGCAGCCAGCTAAACGTGCATATCTGACACTGCCTACTTGACATTTTGGTGAAATAAGTAGCAAAAGCAATCACATTTTGCTTGAGTCAATACCTGTCATGTTAATGTCTATCATGCTTATAAGGATGCAAACACTGTTTGTGAATGGCCAAGACACATTTTGGGCCTGAGTTGCACCATCTGGATGACCTGGAGGAGTTTGCTATATGGTCTTGCAGCAGGGCTGAAGTGCACATATGACCATCCAACGGTGAATTCACTCTTGACTGTGTTTGAGTACACAGATGCTTCCCTGACAAGCATGTAAGTGACATTCCACAATCAGGACAAGCTAGCTAATGACCCCTAAATGGTTGGTGACTCATGCCAACTATTGCATGAAAACAAATCCATGGTGTACTTAACTTAAAAGTATAGTTAGCATTCGATGTCTACATGATGTAAAATCTCTATGTTGTGAGAGTCAAACAGTGGCAGAAACATTTGTAAAGTATTAATGTCTCATCTTAGAGTGGAGTTTGCCAATGGGATTGTTTTAATCTGTTTGGTATTCCGGGAAACATGATAGTGAATAAGAAAGAGCTTTTCAAGAGTCCACAAAAAACGTTCCAAAACTTAAATCCCTTTGCTGTCCTCCAAATAAAACCAAAGACACTTATACTGGACATTGAAATTATTTAATATTGAAGCTAAATGCCCTTAGAATACAATGTTATAGTAGTCTACTGTAGCTCAATCCACAAAGTTATGAGTAATTTCACAGCTCTTTTGAAGATGGTTGATCTATTATGGAGTTGCTACCTGCAAAGTCAGAGGTTTTAGATCATTATCATTTAAAGGTCTTAAAAGTGTGTGTGTGTGTGTGTGTGTGTGTGTGTGTGTGTGTGTGTATGTGTGTGTAAATGTCTTGGAAATCTGTGACCCAAACTAAAAACTGTGATGCTCGGTGTGATCATTTCTGGGCTCTTACACCTTCTGAACGTGCTTCTAAAGATGCAATTGTTTCCTTCTGCACATACATTACAACTTAACTTGGAAATGATGAAGGGACTCAAGCAGGAGTTATGACAGACAGCTCAAACAAATCCCAGGATTGACAGTCATCATTCCCTGAACAGTGAATTAGAAAATCTATCCTTAATAACCCTAATGAACATATGCCTTGATGAGCGTTCCTGGGGAGAAAACAGTATGTGGAAATAGGAATCCACAAAGCGAACAAGGAGTTGCTTTGTTCAATTATTCTTTGCTTTAAACGAGTTTTCCTTCTCATTTTTGGCAGGCTCTTGTCATGTAGGGCCAGCTGGCCTCATACTCAGCATCTTTGGTCCTTTCGCTTTAGCCTTTATTACTCGGAGCTGCATGTGCCACTAGTCCTATGAAAATGAAATCTTCTGAGGCATGTATGTGTTCAAAGCATTTCTTTAAGAGATGGTTGCTAGGTTGGGGGGGGGGCGTTGGGGGTTATGAGAGAGCCAAAGAGCTGAAAGAAAATATGTCTAAAACTCAACTCCTTACCTCCCAGACAAAACCCACGATCACTCATCTCCATACCCTCCACTCATCCTATCTTTAGCTCGGCTCATTCTAGGCCACCTGGGTTCTATCAGTTGCCAGATCGAGAAGGCTGTCTTCCTTGATTCCTAGGTCATCTTGCACAATTACCTGCTAATTCTATTTCCTGTGCCTGCTCCTCTTATTTCCTTCATTGAATGAGATTATTTTGCTGTTTTGCCCATGGGGGGAGAGTTTTACCGTGACCGAGACACTCCAAGACTCACACGGCAGCTCAGCATTCTAGATTTCACAACAAGTGTACAAAGATGGACTAACTTGATACCTACACTTAGTTTAGGAGCTCAGATTAGGTGTGTCAAAGAGGATGTGCCCATATAGAAGATTCTTGACCATTTACAGAAAGTTGAATTAGGGCAAGCATCACCTCCCCTGTCAGTCAGTGATGTGGTGAGTCTGGAGGTCTGTGTCATCTCTGCCATTAAGTCAACAGACAAAGGTGACTGAGGCCCAGACAACATTGAATTCTGGTTCTCTTCCTGTCAGTGGGAGGGGTTAAAACTAACTCTCCCCGACCCCTTAGTGTCCACATCTCAACATACACCACGGTCCAAATTTGTTCCGACAGTTCTCTCTAGCTTATAGAGAAAGATACTAACTCATTCCCTTCCATATCATGAAGATGAATGTCATAACAATGCTGTGTTCACCCTCACTTTCGTTCTGAATTGCAAGCCCAGAACTTGGGCTCCGCCGTGCTCACAGAGAAACAAATGAAGTTCATACACAATGAGGCTGGTATCTTGCAAATCCGTCTTGTATAAACAAAGCCTCTAAGGTATAGCAGTCATTCTTAAATAGACATTCATTTGGATTTTCTGACGTGCAACTGTAGTCGTCTAAAACAGGCCTTTGCTTTCATAAATCCAGAAGGAGATGTTGATTTGTTATCGTTGCTTTCCTGGAGGTGACTACGTCTATTAGCCAAACCACAGCTGAACAGAATCACCTTAAATAATATACGTTGGTATCTTGAACGAGGCAACATTTTAACTGCCTGTGAATTTGGTTTATATGCTAATTAAGATGTAAGGCAAACATTCACCCTATAGCCACAGGAGAGAGCTAAGAACTGCCACATCGAGGGAGGCAAACTTGAGCACTGACTACTAAGTGCCTCTCCTGACCTTTGTCCTCCCCATCTGGTCCCTCTGCTTCCTCTCTGCGGTTTTCCATCGAAGGGAAAAGCGCTCAATCTCAACCCCAGGTAGTTCTGTTGAGACTGAAGAAATTTTGCTCATGAGCCACAAAACATGATCCATAAGACAAGCAGATCAGTGGAACGGAGACAAAAGGCCAGAGGTTTACAGAGGAAGTTAACATGGCCAGAGTCGAGTCTCTTTGGCTTTTCTTTTCCATGAAGTAATAGTTTATAGTTTATCAAAGGCCTCTTGGCATCACTTTGCCTGACTTGACATCATCCGTGCTATTTACCAAAAGAATCTACTCATCCTGATTGTTTTCCATGAAGCCATGTATGGACCAGGGAGAAGATACAGTTCCTTGAAATTGATATCATATGTGGTGATATCTTTCTTGCACAAATAAAGCCCGTGTGAAGGTCAGAGAATGGAGCGTGCCACTAGCTGACCATAGAGGTGTGGAGGTCTGTGCAGACAGACAGGAAGTGAGGTGGCTGGGAGGAAACAGGAAGTGAGATGGCTGGGCGGAGAGAGGCTATAAGCAGGGAGAATCAGGAACTTGCTCTCTTGTATGTTGAGAAGCCAAGGAGGTCAAAGGTGGCTTTGGCTCGCTCCTTCTCTCTGACCACTTAGCCTTTTCCTCTATATCTGACTCCCGGTTTTCATTATTTAGACCAGTTAAGAACTCCTTTTTACATATGAACATTTCTCTGAGCAGAAGAGTACATATCCTAACGTGACCACACCGAGTCACTGTCCTAGTCAGACACTAATAAAACACCCGCCTGTGCTAAACACTAATGGGAAATACTTAGCAAGGAAGGATTTATTCTGGCCCATGGTTGGAGATTTTCCAGGGCTTTATCTATGGCTCCACTGGCTCTGGGCTTGTGGGCAGACTAAACATTCTGGATGTGGAAACATGTGGAGGGCATTTTTCACTTCATGGCAGAGTGGGAAGTAAGGGGACAGGGTAAGAAAGCCCCTGAGGACAGGTCCCCATCTCCATAACCTCTCCAGTCAGGTCCACTGTTCTACAGACTCCAATAGTCTGTTCAGAGTTTGAACACACCAGTGGACTAAATATCGATTAGGTTAGAGACCCCAGGCTCTAATCATCTCTTAAAATGGCCTCCAGACACTTAGAGGTGTGCACTGCTGAGCTCCAAAGCAATTCTCCATCAAGTTGACAGCCAATATTAGTTTTCTAAGTCACTGAGTCTTTACAATGGGCTCAAGAGAGAACTACTATTACCATTTTTATGCTCCAGCTAGACAGTTTATGTCAACCTGTAAAACCCTAGTGCCAGGAATGGGTTACATTCATTTTCAAGATGGAGGAGCTAGGATACAGGAAGGTGAAGAAATATCAAATCTACACAACCAGCCAAGTGGTGGACCCTGGATTACAACAAGGCTAATTTAAAATGCTTTCTTTCCTCAGCTACTTGGCTGTTGATGCAACTCCTGGCTTTGAGCTGGGATCATCTCACATAATGATGTGGGTGCTTTTCTGGTTTGGTGACCTAGTTTTTGACAGAATTTCTTGGCTTATAGATTCCTGGTGCATTTTGATCCATTTCTAGATTATTCTCTTGCTTGGGTGACTTAGCTTTCTCTGAAGTGGAAGGTCAAAGCAATAAGATTTTTGACTTGTTCCTTAGCTTATCATTCTTTGGCCCCAAATGTGCAAAACAGGAAGTTGAACAGGAATCTAGGTTCAAGTGCTGGTAGAGTATGTTTTGGGACTGAGGACAGGATCACTACTTCTAGCAATTCTGTGTCTGGAAAAAGGTGCCACAGGGGTGGCTACTCGGTCAGTTTTACTTTGGAGGCACTTGGAAAAACCGGGCTGCTCAAGATCATCACATGGAGTGAACAAGTAGTTGCTAAGCAGATTCAGCCGAGTTAGAATTTGGTTCCAAATGCCCAGTTAGTCATTATTGCTGGACTAGGGTTGGTTAAATCTCTTCCAAAGATCTAGTCTTTTTTCATATCTGTATCCTTGATGTGTAGGACAGTGCTGGACAGTGAGTTGAGTGAAGGAATGAATGCTTGTTGACTGAATAAACAAAAACATATGAAACAGACGATTTGGCACCTATCAGTAGGCTCCACAGGGAGTGTGCTCAGTATTGTGTGGCTTGGGCACAAGCCTTTTACATGCAAGTGTCTACTAGCGTCTTCTAACCTTACTTCTCAATACTTTCCTTCCATTACTATGGACATAACTGTGTCGAATAAGTCTTAAGAGTCTTGCAAGCATGTTGACAAATTCAACTGCAAAATTTTCAGTGAATAGTGAAGAGTTTTGATTTCACTTCCAGAAATAAAGTCTTGGCATAAAAACGTGAGTGAATAATTACAGTATGTTATCTTGAGTGTCTCTATTAAAATATGAAAAAATATTTTATTCTATTGATTTCCAATGTTGAGATTATTATACTACATGTTAGTTAATCAACAGACATTTTTTCAATTAATTCTTCTTGCATCATGAATTTGGAAGATGGAATTACATGCTTGCATATGAAGCTTACTCTTGTATAAGACAATGAGTTAGGATGAGCAGAGGCATTTGAAATGCCAGTATAATCTGCATACATAATTTTAATTTTTTCCTGTATCTCATGGAAGCATTCCAGAGAGTGTTTGGCAAACAAATGGACAGACTAAGATCCTTCCCCTTCTAGTTGCTGTTCACCTCCCCACAACAGTCTTGGCCTTTAAAGCAATGGCCAAGAGCCTGGCAGTGAGAGCCATGGGGAAGCAGAGATTAACTCACACATTTCTTGGTCAGGTTTTAAAATATCTAAAATGATATTGGGTGTCAACTCTGTATTCTAGAAACCACAAGACTCATTTTTCTTTTACTTTAAAAAATAATCCAATAAAGAATAAACTTTTATTATTTTTGGTCTCAAATACCCTGCCCTTTATCCAGAGAAATAAAATGAATAACTTGACCATATATATTTTTTTATTTCCATGTGACTCCTGGGGCGAATATATTTATCACTTTCTGACTCTTTTTACATCTGAAAAAGCGAGAGAACTGTTTCTGATTCATTGCTCGCACATGCATTGGAAATTAACTGCTGCACCAGGGGAAATTACACGAAGTAACAAGCATTTGAGATTGCGTGGTTTTTATGTGTGTAACATTTGCCTGTATGTGTGTATGTATGTGTAGCACACGTGTGCAGAGTCCTTGGAGAATACCCAGAGAGGGTCATATCCCTGGGACTGGAGTTACAGAGAATTGTGAGCTACCTTGTGGGTACTGGGGCTTCTGTTATAGCAGAGAGTTCTCTTAACTGCTGAGCCATCTCCCATTCCTGCCTTCTCTTATTTTTTTCCCGAAGGAGGATCTACTTTTCTCTTGGCCTAAGACTGGTCCCATTGGGCTGAGGGAAGATGGGAAGGAGAAGAGCAGAATCAAAGATTCAGGCAGTCCAAATTGCTCTATATAAAAAAGGACTACAGAGGAGTGTGTACAAGGGCACACATCACTAAAGACGGTTCCATCGCAGAGATCCACCTGCATCTTCCTCTTAAGTACTGGGATTAAAGGTGTGGTCCACCATACCTGGCTATGACTCTTAAGATGCTTAAGGTCTGAAAAAGACTTTAAAGTATAAATGTAATAAATACACGAGCTCTAGATAAACTAGTGTACTTAGGGGTTTCAGTATTTTACTTTTTATTTCAAAGGTTTTCTTCCTGCTTAATTTTGTCTTTCCTTTTGTTTTGACCAGAGGAAAATAGCCAAACAATTTTGACTATTTGTGCTAGCCTCCCTCTCATATGTCAAAAAAAAAAAAAATTAGCCATGGATAGTGTTGTTCTTTTGTACAGTTATAGGAGAGAGCTGAAGAAAGGGGGTGTGTGCTCCAAGTGGGGATCCCAAGGTAAGGACCACGTGGGAGAGCATAACAGGTTTCTTAACAGGTGAGGGTGACCGAGGTGGAGGGAATAACACGACAGACAGAGCTTAAGTGAGAAGTTTATTTAGAAGGGGGGAATAAGAGGGAGGGGAAAAGAGACTGAGACACCGGGAACAGAAGAGAGGAGAGAGAGGTAAGGAGAAGAACGAAAGAGATCGTGAGTGGGCAGGGTCTGGTTTTAAAGGGTCCTTTACACCTGCCTGAAGACTAATACTCATGGAACCCTGGGCTGACCAGGGCACTGCCTGAGTGCATTCTGCCAGGTGACAGGGGCCGGCCAGCGTAATGCCTGAATCCTTACAGGTAGAAAAAAGGGCTGATCTCTGAGAGTTACAAACAGCTCCTTCCCAGACTGGGATGAAAGCTCAGATCAAGGGCAGGTCCAGGAAAATATCTGCCATGCACTCTTAATTTGGCGGTGATGGGGAGTCTACATTCTCTCATCTCTTTACTTGACCTGAGAGGTGTCAAGGGCATGGAGGATATAATCAGGTCCTTGGAGTCAGGTGAAGTGGAAAGTAATGCGTGAGTGGGAGAATGGAAGAATTATAAATAGGAAAAACATCTCTCCCAACATTGTCTTCCCTCTCCCCCTGTCTATCTTCTCTTTCCTCTTTCCCTTCATTCCCCTTATTGATCTTTTTGTTTTCCTTCCCACATTTTTTTTTCCTTGTATATGTATCCGTTACAGTGGTAAAATGAGGTGGGTCATGAAATTGTTCTCATTGATAGGGTATCAAGACTGGGAAGGCCCAGGAGTGGTTAGGGTGTGGGTTGGGGGGTGGACACGTGAGGAAGTAGATCTCTTGATCCCTCTCTGATCAGAGGTTGGGCTGTCCAGTTTTCCTTATTCCTGCTCATTTCTCTTTTATGGAAGATGATCTTATTAGTTAACACCTGTGCCACTGTGACCAAATACCAGGCAGAAACAAATTATGGGAGGTAAGTTTTTCTTTTTCTCTCCACTACTTCCAGTCCATCTCCAAGGCCTGCTCCTAATAATTCTTTTGATTAGGTCCTGCCCACCTCCTGAGTTTTTCAGTTTCCCAGAATGATGCCACTAACTGGGGATCAAGCACTCAGAACAAAACCATTGAGGGACATTGAAGTTTCACTCAAGAACTCTGTCGTTAATGAATATGTCTCTCCTCATTGGTAAGAGTAGGGCCACAGTGGAACTCAGACTAAAAGTGGGTGCTGTTGGTTGTTATACACACACCTATGCTAAGGGGCAGTTGTCTTGGCCCAATTCACCAGGATGAGCAATCCTCCAAGAGAGGGAGGAGTTCTGTCCATGGTGCTGAAAGAGGTGTCGCTTATGGGTTTAGAGTTGGGGCTCAGGACCTAGCTTCTGGGTGGAGTGGCAAATAGAAAGGTTTGTTAGCTTTATCTGGTAGCCAGATTGAACAGGAGAACCCCTGAAAGGTGTCTTAGTTTACTTAGCCCCGATCTTATAGCATTTTCTTTTTAGAAGCTCAGTAAATAGAGGCGTGAGAGGTGTAGAAATGACCGCGGCTTCTTTTGTACACCTATTTGGTTTGGCTTGTAGCAAAGAATAGTTCTGGGTAGCATTATGCTAGAAAGATTAAAGGGATTATTAAAATATTCTTCCTTGGCTGTAGCAGAGGTTTGCAACTCTTTTTAAATTACAGTCAAGAACACAAACTGACATGTTTTAAAACCAGGTAACACTGTGTGAAATACACAGTGCAAAATGTTCTAGGATTAATCTGTGTTTTACCTCTGAAGATACAAAATGATGGATCAATTTCATCATGCACCCCAAAATTACGGTTAATCATAAAAAGATCACACGCTCCATTGCCCTACAAGGGGAATTTTATTTGGACTATAAGACATTTCTAAGCTTTGCGGATGACTGGTGGAAGGTGTAATCTTTTGTGCCACAGAGGGCTCTGGCTAGAATTATGTTTCCCATCAACAAGATTGCAAGTGGAATGATTTTGCTTCAACAGTCATATCCTAAGGGCAAATGGGTCGGTGATTAAACTGGAAACACAAAGTCTGTAGTAACCCCTACATGTGTATCCTTTGCTGATGACTTCACTTGTTTTTGTCAGGACTTTCATTTCTCGGACATTTACCACTGAATTAAGATCTGCTGATCACAGTAATAAGTTAATGAGCTGATTGACGAGGCCACTGCATTTTTTTTCACTATCAAAGTACCCTCAGCATAGGAGGCTGTATGTTGATATATCTTTCTAAATTGAAATATTATACAGAGGGAAAAAGGATTAGATCAATGTATCAAGTAATTTGATGTCAGGGGAAAACAGTCTCATAGATCAACCACGATGAGCTTCCATAGCTAAAACACAAGTACATGCTCTGTAGCCATCAGGCAGATATTTGAGTTAGAATAACTTTTCAAGCTGAAAATAATGGAAACATTATGAATGTTTATTTAAAGTAGCTATCCTGACCTGGTAATCCTGAACAATTGGCAAAAATGACAGCTTATGCTTTGGAAGATTCTACTCTGGGAGTTACAGATGTCTTCAGAATGAAGCGTCTCTCTGAAGTCTGGCCTCCCTGACACTGCATTTTCCACACCAGATTTACACGACATTAACTGATTTGTATTGCGCCTTTCTTGCAGCTGGCTGAGAAGCAACACCACACCCAACAGATGTGGCTGGCAGAAGTGTGTAGGCCTCGCAGGTGTCGATGCACACAGTACCTCAGGTGTGTGCCATACAACATTGTTCCCAGGAAGCGACATCGTAGTGACTATTGAAATCAGAGCAGGTGTGATGATCAGCACAAGGTTACATGGTAGTAACATTTTGCTGCTGTTCTACCTGAGGTTTTGGTAGGCTTGCTAGCTTTGCTAGGGTTCCCTGGAAAAACTGACCCTGTCGTATACAGAACACCTGCAGGGTAGGCAGGCAGCCCGCTGCTGTAGGGTGTCGGTGTGAAATCAGGCTGCTGGCAGGGTTCTCTCTCCCTTGGCTTGTATTATTTTTTTTTTTGGGGGGGGAGACTTTTAGTGAGTGATATGAGGCCCGCTCACCTAGAGGGAAGTCAGCTCAGGGTACTAATTTTAATGCTGACTGCATCTAATGATAAGATGAAAGGGACATCTGCGTGTGTTTGAGTAAACACTAGGTTATGGCAGCCTAGATAATTTGACACTCAGCACCAATCACACCACCATTGGGAGGTGTAACTAGAGTGGAGTGAGGGGAAGGGGCAGGGTACTGATGGTGAGGGATGCAAGGCTGTGTATTATCTCACTCCTACTTTACTGTTGTACTTAGGGGTTGTTTCCAGTGACCTCCCACATAGCCCACTCATCACTTGCTGTACTTGTGTTGTTCAGATGATGGTGAACACCGTCTTTACGGAAGGCAAAGTCCCTGCCAGTAGAAGGGTGAGGCGGCCAACCCCATGTTGCTTGTTGAATGAATGAATGTGTTATCGCTCCCTTTGTGCATCTATTGCATTTAGACATCGGCAGATCTCTGGTCTGAGTGTCTGTCCCTGACTTTCCCCTGAGGGGTCACCTCTGGCCAGGAGAAAGTTGGGGACCAAAGGGCTTATTTCAGCTGGCAGCTTAGTCATCCTGAAGGTAAGTCAACTCAGGAACTCAAGGCAGGAACCGAAGCAGACGGGAGAGAGGGATGCTGCTCACTGGCTTGCTTAGTCTGCATTCTTGTACAACCTCGGACTGCCTGCTAAGGAGTGGTACCGCCCATAGTGGACTGGGCCCTCCTACACCAGTCATTAATCAAGGAAATACACTTAAGCCTAAAGGAGGCAGTTCCTCAACTGATAATCTTCTTTTCAGATGACTTCAGTTTGTGTCAAGTTGACAAATAAAATAAAATCCCAAGATTGTTTTCTCTCAGAACTTCTCTTTCAAGCTTCAGACTTAACATGAATTTATCTATTGCTTACTAAACACTTCTCCCACATTGAACATGTCTGACATGAAATTAATCTCCTTCCTTAAGTCAGAAGGTCCTTCTTCTCTGTTGTCTATCTGACAGCTCGGGTCCCTACCTACACTTGTGTGAACTCAATCTACGTCTTTTAAAAATCATCATCCCTGCTCCTGAACCCAATGAGGCAAGAAATCACGTTCATTTGGCCTCCTTAAGATCTCTCTACCCATTCCGTCTTTGTAAGCCCTTGCATGCTGCCCTACTTAAGAATCAGATCTCCCAGTTGTGATTTGAAGAACATCTTATGATACCCACAGCCATGCCTGTCTTCGCCTGAAGTGCTTGCTGGAGATGTGTAGGGAGAATGGTTCCTGCCTCGTGAGCCTCCGTGTGTTCCCACAGAGCCCAGCCTCCCAGTGAGGCATAGCTCACATTTGAGGGCTGACATCTTGGTTCAGTTATGACCTAATTGGGCTTGGTGAGAGCTATTTAATATTCTGGAAGGAATTCCTTCAGGTCCCTTCTTTCCCATAATGAATTTTTTAAGGGCAACATTCAAAATCAAGGTCAGCTCACAGAGGCATCGTTTGCCTGATGGTACCGGATAGACGCCTCTACGCCAATCTTATCCAGAGTTAAAAAGTTTTCGTTTCATGTAAAAACTAGCTGTAATAGATATCATTAAAAATTACACTACATATAGTACAAAGAATCCTAGTGACATCTGCTCCCACAGCAGAACCCAACAGACACCATGGATAGCTATCTGCCGTGGTAGTCCGGAAGCGCTTGGTACAACAGAAAGGCATATCTAGTCCACTAGGGAGCTGCCCTTAGCCCTGTGATGTGCAATCCTTTGTCTTCCATTCTCATTTGTAAGGCTATTATACAGATACATGCAGTGTATTTTAGCCTATGCCAAACATCAAGTCTTCAAAGTGATTGCATTATAAAATTGTGTGTTTTTGCCTGGTTGAATGCAGAGCTAGCCACAGACCCTTCCTTCTTATCCAATGGAAAGAAAATAGAAACCTGAGAGTAGGCAAGAGGCATTTTTGTTTGTTTGTTTGTTTGTTTTTTAAAGGAAGGAAGGGTTCTGAGCAGCAGAGTGAGGTGGGTTCCCTTGCTGCAGGGTTTGGTTTTGAGTATATGAGGTACAGAGGGATCTTCAATAAGGACTTGGTAGTCTTGAGGCGAGATGGGGGGAGGTGAGGGACAGAAGGCCGCCGCCATGTCTGCCCTTACTGCGGGGCATCCTTCAGCACATTTCAAATGTACTAGATTGCATAATTGCTGCCACCTGTCCTTTGGAGACTTTCCGAATACAGTAGGGAGGGTCTAGTGCTTTATGTAAGACTGGTATGAACTTGATTGTGTGTGTGTGTGTGTGTGTGTGTGTGTGTGTGTGTGTGATAAGGATTAGAAAAAGAACCCTGTGTCTGCAGAAGGTTTTGCCCTCTCCATTTGACAGTTTCAGAACCTGCAGTTTCTCAAGGTTTGAGGTTTCCTTTTAAAATCGTTATTATTAGAGAGAGAGTGTGTGTATTATGTGTGGGTGTGGTGTGTGGCATGGCATGGTCGGAGTGCCATTTTATGGAGTCAATTATCCCCTTAAATCTTTACGTTGGTTCTGAGGATTGAACTGAGGTTGCCATGTTTGGGGCAGAAAGTGCCTTTTCCTGCTAAGCCGTCTTACCAGCCCTAGGTAAGACTTCTGTTCTCAAGATATACCCAAAGCTAGGATGGGTTTCTTTCTCCCTCCCTCCCTCTGATACACAGGAAGGTGGCAGTATTTACACTGGATTTTTAAACACTTCTCTAAATAACTCCAGTCAGAGTAGCATCAGGCGATCTCTTCCCCCGGTGCTCTCTAGTGAAGACGAGGTAGACGAAAACGAAGAAGAAATGTGTGCGCATCTGTAAGAGCCCCATACATGGATCTTTACTACTAACAGAACCAGATTGTTTTTTCTACATGTTGAATTTTGGCAACTACACTTTTACATCTTGTTCTGTTGCTACTCTGCTGGGAATGCTAACCTCTCCGGGGATACTAATTACAATAATAATTAACGCTTACAACAAAGTCCTTTCACTCCCTGGGCCAGGCTTCCCTTTTGTGCAGCCCCTCTCCTTAGATGTCCGTGCAGCTTTGATCTTTATGCGAGAGGCTCCGAGTTGATCCTGCAGGTAACAGACCGCGCCTCCTGTGTGCTTGTGGAGACCTCTCTGCTTTTCATTTCTTCTCAGCGAGAGGCTTTCAGGTTTGTGTATAAATCTTGATGTCTGTTGGGTTTCTAATTAGCCAGCTTATGCTTTTTATCTTTTAATCCTTTCTCCCTTGCTTTCCTTGGGTTGATTTTGTGTTTCCAACCCGGCTTTGGCATTCACTGTTTATCTTAACTCCCAGGGAAGAATGATGATTTTGAACTCTTTTTCTGGTACATTCATTTTTCCTCAAAGTCTGGATTGAAAAAAAAAATATTAACACCACACAAAATAGCAATATGCAGTAGAATGCAGGCTTTCCAAGTATGTTAATGATATGAGAGTGTCTCAGAGCGGTTGTCGGGGAGAGTGGTTGGGGTTGTGTCCAGCTCTTGAAGTGCTTGGTTAGACTCCTCATCCCCCTCTGTGCATTACTTTGCTCCTGGATCTGTTTGCTTCTTGTAGATTGAGGGGTGTGGTCCAGCCATGGACCAGTTTGTGCACAGGGTGCAATGGGTATTGACAGTCTCTCTGGTTCCTTGTGAGACACCAGAAATTCCCCAGCAGTGCCTAGCAGTAGGTAGGTAGTTCAGAGTCTTCCACTGTCAAATTTGTTCATGTGTTCTAAGACAAAAACAGACTCCAGTCCCCACTTCCCGAGTGGATCTTGTCTAGAATACCTCTCTGGCGCAGTAAAACTTGATTTGGCCGCAGGAGAAATATGGAAGTGTTTTTCCTCTGTCTGTACTTTGTTTCCAAGCCTAGTTTATTGGTTTACATGCTAGGGAGAAAGCATTAGAAATGAGGAACATGTTTAAGGACATCCACCCTGTAGGGCATACTCAAGAGTCGGGCAAGCTTTGTTAAAGTGTCCCCAAACGGCCCTCACTCCTCCTGCAGAGCAGTGGCCATGTTACATGCCACCATTTGTCAGTGAAACACAACGCAGCCAGCACAGTGTCTGTGGGTAATTCAGCACAGGCAACCCTTCAGTCTTTGCAGACAATGTTTAATGAGGGCCCCTCAGGTCAGTCCTTGTCTCCCTGGGAGACACGCTGAAAAGGAAGAAAAACTACAAGCTCTTTAATGTAAACATGTTAATTTGGTCTTCTGAACCAATGAAGATAATAATGGATTAATTGGGGTAGAGCTTAAAGAGGTGTGTGTGTGTGTGTGTGTGTGTGTGTGTGTGTCTGTGTGTGTGTAGGAGACTGACACTGGGTGCCGAGTCCTGCTGTTCTATGGTTTCATAATGCCTGGAAGATGTCTCAGTCAATACAAAGGGCAGAAAGCAGGCGTGGGGCTGGTGGTATTTCATGTCACAGTTCTTCACGCTTTACCATGTGACTGTGTAGCACTCTTCCACCTGACTCTGTGAGTTGAGTGTTAACACATATGATGCAAGCAAAATCTTGAAAAGAGAAGGGTCTCTTAAAAAAAAGAAAAGCATTGTGTGTGTGTATGTGCACACTTGCATATATGTTGGTGCATGTGGTCACCTACAAAGGCCAGTAGGGGAGTTGGCTCTCCTGGTGTCGGAGTTACCAGAAGTTGTGACCTACCCAATTCAGGTACTGAGAACTGAACTCTGGTCCTATGGAAGAGTACTATGCCATCTCTCTAGCTCCAGAATGCTCTCTTTTAACTCCTTTGTCTTATCAAAAGGATGATCTCAGGCTGCCTAGCAGTGGGATGGAGACTCCTGACTCAGGACAAGATTCCACCATTGAGCAAGCCGAGGCCATCCTAGTTCAGGCAATAGAAAACCAAACCTCAGCAGAGACGACTCTCAGTCCAGTGCAGCCATGTTGCAGACACAAGTGTGCATATCAACGAAGCTGACTGCTCGTAGCCCCAACTAGCTGACCCCCATGTGTTTAGCTGATTCACGAGCTAAATCAATGTTAGTTGTCTACCACTGAAGGCACGCGGTTATTTGTTATACAACGGTGGTGGTTCAACATTACAAAGTTTATGTTATTGATCATCTTTTGAAGATAGAGAAGTCAAGGCTTTAAGATTCATTAATACACCCAAGGCCAGATAAGTAAGCGGCCAAGCCAAAATTTGACCAAGGCTGTCTAACATCCTTGAATTACATCATATGCCAATTACAGCCAGTAAAATGGACAAAAGTTTTTATTAGTTTATTTATATGGTGGAGTATTGCTGTGTAATCTTGGCTGGTCTACAACTCATGGTTTTCCTATCTTAACCTCCCAAGTGCTAAGGTGAAAGGTGTTCACTACCATGCCTGGATTTTTTTTTTTCTGTGTTTATATACATGTGTGTGCATAGACATACATGCATGTACATATGTATGTAGGCTGCTCAAACACAGGGCTTGTGTTTTGTAAACATTACTACCGAACCCGTCTTCAACCCAAGATAATCTGTGAAACAATAAGCTTGGCTATCCCTGCCTCCTATGCTGATCCTTTAAAAATACAGCCAGAGAGGAAAAGAAAAATCAAGGCAGACGTTCTCAGAAGAGTGCAAAACTACTACAAACTTGGTGTGCTTCTTACACTCACTAAATTTGTGTCTCCTCTCACTTATGTTATGCTGAAATTGCTCCTCACTCAAGAATCCGCTCCCTTCTATTCCTGTATTATAAGCCATGGCAACTGCATGGAAACATAAAAAAAAAAAAAAAAAAAAAAAAAAAAAAAAGAAACTCCTACCTTACTTAGGGGAAGAAAATAAGGTATTATGTAGTTTTCCTCTGCTGGTGTAAATAAGCAGATTTAGCATAAGTAGGACACTGATCCTATCTCCTTTTCCCTGACACAAAAATAGTGCGTTTGACCATTTTTTTTCATGTTTTAGTACATTTTTGTCAACAATCTTTTATTATATATAAAAACCCTATCTCTATTGCTTATAGGAGTTTTAAAATCATTTCACAGCTGAGTGAAACCCTAAACAGAGCTATCTTAGGGTAATGAAGCAGAAAGCGATCGTATCTTAACAAGACTGGTATATGGTGACAAAAAGCTCATAAAAACCCATCTGCTACAAAACGCCTCTATTTTACTTGCCTTAGCATCTAAATAGTGTATTTCCTATTGCTTCTCAGAAACAACTTGAGAGAAATAAAAAAGCCTTTGCACCATCAAATTGTTCTCTGAAGAGAAAAGCACTCGGTTGCTAATGTGCTGACAAAGTCTCTCCCAGGACTACCCGGGGTCTGGTGGGTCTTCTAAGTGTATGTGGGTTTTGGACCACACCCCTTTCTCCTTTCCAAGAGGGTCGCACAGTAACGTCACAGCATTTGTGATGTAGCGTCAAAGGACGGTCCTTGTCCTGCCTTCTGCCTTAGAGTTTATTTATTAGAAACAAAATACAAGAACAGAATTAGAATCCTTGGCTGTAGGAACTGTTGGTTTGTAGGCAGCTTTTCTGTGACCCTGTAATGGTGGCCACACCCCTTTGGGTGAGGCTTCAGGAGGATGGAAGAGGGCAGTATGGCATGGTCCTAAACTGGTCTTTCTCTTGGGTCAGCTGATCTGGAAG
The DNA here is from genome assembly GCF_943737965.1 of Phodopus roborovskii. NCBI lineage: Eukaryota > Metazoa > Chordata > Mammalia > Rodentia > Cricetidae > Phodopus > Phodopus roborovskii. The sequence goes on from NW_026125489.1 coordinate 2,539,895, forward strand.
GGCAGAGAAGCGCTCCCATGGTTCTTTATATTTATCTGTGTAAGTGTTCCCCAATAAACACCCATTTATCATTTATATTGGGTCTAGTGAAATCATTACACCCTCGCCTTCATTAGTTAGCATGTTCTGTTTTAGAAGGGCCATTGCTGACATCTTTCACTTCCGGTTTTATATTATTCTGTGCATGTGTACTTATTTTCTTTGTGTGGCTTCTTCAAAGTGCGTGTGTGCATGCGTGTGTGTGTGTGTGTGTGTGTGTGTTATTTCTCATTAATTTATATATCTTGGCCAAACAACCTGTTTGGAAACAGACTTGATAAAATTATGACCTGAAATTTTCAATATTTTTTTTGTCTAAAACTAGACCATTCACTTTTTGTTTTTGTGCATCTGTGGTGATATATTATTTATGATTTATTAAAGCTTGCCTCAAGATTCAGAAAGCAAAGTCAGCCTCAAGCTACAGAGATCAGGCAGTGTTGGTATACACCTTTAATCCCAGAAATCAGGAGAAAGGCAGATGGATATCTGAGTCCAAGACCACCCTAGGCTACTGGAGAGTGAATCAGAGCTCATGACTTTAATCCCAGGATTTGAGGGCATACAAGGTAGAGGAATTCAGTCTGAGAGTGAGTCTCTAGCCACACTGAGGAGAGCAGTGAAGCCGGGAGCAGTCTGAGGATCACCCCTTTGCTCTGAGCTGCCATAGAGGAAAGAGCTAGTGGATGGCTGCTTGCTTCTCTGATCTTCAGCTTGAAGTTTGAACCCCAACATCAGTCTCTGGGTTTTTATTTTCATTGTGTGTGTGTGTGTGCACTGTGTAATCCAGGGGTCCTCCACTGGGTAGGCTTCCTCAACATCTCTCCATACCTTGTTTTGTGAGATGGAATTTCACATTGAACCTGGAGCTCACTTAGGCTGAGGCTGGCTGCTGAGCCCCAGGGATTCTCCTATCCCCATCTCTCTAGTTCCAGGATTGCAGACACACACTGCCGTGGCCGGATGCTATGTGGGTGCTGAGAATCAAAACTCAGGTCCTCATGCTTGTATGGCTAACACTTTACCTTCCAGCCATCTCCCCAACCCCTGGGTCACCATCTTTTTACAGAAAACAAATGGACCAGAACATTCAACAACTTTCCACAATGCCACATATCTACAGGTACCTCTTTTGTGAAAAATAATAATCCATCTTCTTGCATTAGGATATAAAAATCCGTTACTTCCTGGGTTTTTAAGATATGGGACATTTCCTTGCAAAGAGAATAAGAACTGGTAGTTAAATAATTTGACCTTCAAGTAAGAATATTATGGCAATTTCTGGTCTTTTGGAGAGGCCCTTAAAGAAGCGTCTGTGACTTGGCCCCCATTTCCATACCATCTCTGTTCCGGGCAGAACTTTACCATAAAGCTTATGGCCCATGTGCTTACTTTCACGGTCTCAATAGTCACCTAGTAGTTAACTTGGCCCTGACCCTTATACGATGTCATTATTCTCAAAGGAGCTCTGTGAGGTGGTTCTATGACCCCTTCATAACACAGAAGAGAGATGTGCACTCACAAGAGGTTGACGTTCCTTAGCAGCTGGCTAGGTTTTCCTCTAGAGCTTTGTATTAAGTTGTGCTGCCTCATGCATATGTGTGTGTGTGGGGGGGGGGTGCAAAGGACAGAGAGGGTGCAGTGGACTATGGATCAGTGCTTGGCTTTACTCTGCCAGTACCTGTGTAGCTCTGGGCACATTGCATTAATGGGATGGATGGCAGGACTGAATCAAGACTGAGCCAAGGCTTTGTCAGACTCATTTGTCTGGATGCACATTATGATGTCTGCCAACTAAAGCACTCCTATTCTTTGCTTGCTTGAAGTACTTAAATGTTACACTGATGTCTGGACGTTCAAATAGTCATCATTTTTCTGTTGGTGAACATTTAGGTTGTTTCTGATATTTCGCCGATTCCAAATCTTTATGCTCGAGAACATTGTTGTAGGAATTTTTGTGGTCACGTGTGAGCACACTTCCCTTAGGACTATAAAGAGGTGTGATGCTCATCTGGTCACTAGAACCTGAGTAACTACTGTGCCTGTCCGGCCTTGTTTGAAGTTTAGCAGTAAAATGGTAAGTGAACGTGAACCGTGTCTGCTCTCATGAAGCTTATCCAATGTTAGGGACAGCCACTTAGTAAGCACAGCCAAGGAAATAGGCAGGAACTATGATAAAATGAGTGGATGACGATGAGGTAATGAAGATGGAGGTATGGTTGCTTTTTAACACAAAGGGGCATCAGGGTTTAAAAAGGATCAGGAAAAACAGATAGGCTGATAGATGTTTATTCAGGGAGAAATAACTTACAACCGAGACAGATGATCGCCAGCAGGTTCCTGGTCCCAAGGATGCCTCCGGATGCTCTCCTGTCCTGTGAGAGCGAGCACCAGGGCCTCTCCTCAGACCTAGCTCCCCCAGGTAATGCCCGCTCTGTCCCCACCCCCAATAGGCGTGGTCAGTGCCACAGGGGCCTTCAAAGTGAGTATCTCACTACAAAGGGCCCTTCTGAGGTGAGTGGAACTGAGGCCATCCCCCTAAAGGGTGGGGCGCTAGTGTCATGGATGGAGTTCATGCAAGCAAAGGAGGAGGCATAATGCAATTTAGTAGTGTGTCAGCCACAGCCGCCTCTGCTAATGATCTATAAAAAGCCCATCCAGGGAGTGTCGTCAGACACCACGAGGCTCCTGTCTCTTTCCGTTTCCGGCGTTCACGGATAAATGACGAGACATCCTCATTCTCGGTCATCAGTGGGGCTAGGGAGAAATCCAGACTCCGGTTTTCTCTCATTGTGCCATAGCAGCCATCACCGTGGCCTGGCTTTGATCACTTGCTAGGCGCCAGGTGCAGTAGTAGGCACGCTAGTTCACATTTCCTCCACACTAATGTCTGCTCTTCTGCTCTTGCAAGATCATGTGGTAAAAGAATCACCGCCTTTTTTTTTTTTTTTTGGTCACAGGAGAATGAGGCCTTGAACAGGTTTTTGCTTCATCTCATAGTTGTGGAAAATGATTGAGCCTGAATTTGGCCTTAGTTCTGGTGAACCGGGGAGTCGTGGGACCATGTGTTTATGCATTTTTCTAATCTGTGGAAGTTGTTTTATACATTTTTGTATACGACTAAGCAAACATGTGTCTAGAAATGTTTTTTATTATAATAAAAATTTAAAAATGAGTCATCAGAATTTTAAATCAAGTAAAAACTGAGAGGAGGGTACACATAAAATGCAGTCTCATTAAAATAACCTTTTAAAGATGGATTTCAGCTACAAAATAGTCACAAGAAGCTAAGCTATCCGATATGAGCATATTGATTCTCAGTGGGCTGTACATTACTGAAGCTGAGTATTGTGTTATTCTGGTTACAGTACGTAGCTGGTAACTTGTAAAATAGATGTTGTGTACACTGGAAGAGAGACAAAATGGTCAGGTGGCCACAGTTTGACTATAGACTACGTAGCTTGGAGAGGTGACAGTGCTCATTGAAAATGACAAGGGCCGAAAGACAATTCCCCCAGGGCTGTCACTTACCAGGGGTGTTCCGTGATTCCACATGCTATTGTTTCTTGCTTCCATTAGTTAAGTAAGAAAGGGGGCTGGGCCGTGGCCAACAGCTCAGGTAGCTACTAAATATTGTTTCTTCTTCAGTAAGAGCTTTTTGTTCTTGAGGACTTCAGCTACTTAGGTGTTACCTTGGAGAAAGACAGGCTGGACTTCCCTTAGACTCCACTCCAGCTCTCTGAAGTAGAAAGTATCTTAGGCCAGGGATGTTACAAATAAGACACATGTAAACACCCTCAAACCCTGTGGATGTTTACGCAGCAAGAACACAGGCTGCCTAGCTGTGTGTCTCCATTTTTCCTTTCTCCCATTTTTTGGTATGCGAAGTCATCTTACCGTAATTTCCTTTGTAATGAACACAAGATATTAAAGCCATTCTTTGTAGGAAGCTAGTAAAATGAGAATTCTCTTCCGATTCTCCTCCTCTTCTGCTGCCTCCTCCCATTCTTTTCTGACTGCTGCTGTCCGTTTGCCATTTGAAATGACAGCTTTGGAGATGCCCTTTTCGGAAGCCGCCATTCTTTATGTTTATGGGCTTCTCTGTCGGCATAAAGATAAAGACAGCCACGGGTCTCGGGCCTAATGTGTTAGAGGTGAAAGGAGCCTAGCGGCACTTTGGCATGTCTTACTGCTCCCCAGTGCCACGGTCTCATTATACCACAATGCCTTTAGGCTATGTGGCCGCCAAACTCACACAAGCAAGGCAGAAACATATTAAGGTAGGTGAAATGGTGGATGTGGCTTCTTGAACTTACAAAGGAAAAGGGTTTGCCATGTTAGCGGCGGCCATGCAAGGCAACAGCAGGTGTTTCAGGTGTGAGGGAGGGGATGAACACAAGACCACGCCGTGTTCATAAAAATCTGTGTCTGTCTCTGGCATCTCTCTTCCCAGAGATGAAAGAGCACTGAATGAATAGAATAATCTGACACGCACAAATAAGGCGCACAGCGCGGACTAAGTTCTCGCAAGTCTTAGGGACTTCCGGGTGTCTGGATGAGTCACCCAGCCTGAATTCCTGTTTACTTAGGGTGAGGTAGATACAAACGTATGGTGCTAAGACCATCTGAAAGATGTTTATAAGACTTGTGCTGGCTTATGAACAGGCAAACAACCGAAGCAAAAACCCCCTGCCTTCCTAGGAGTGTTAACTAGCTTTAGAGTGAATTACATAAGCAGATGGTAACAAAGTCTTTTTATTTCCCTTCCTTACCTCTTGACGTCCCGGGTAAGGCTTTTTGTTAGTCGTCCCTGTTACTCGCAAAGAAACACAGTATGGCTTTTCCTTCTTTTCCTCACGCGACATAACACGTGCAGAATTGAACTGGGGACGGCTCTACCATGAATGCAGGCCAGCGGTGGTGGTGCTCCCTCCCGGGAGGAACCATAAGCCGTGTGCAAACTTCACAAACACACACATAGCACACCACGCGCTGTATCAGGAAGTCACGTGATATTTAGCCTGGACGGTAGAGCTGACAGATACGTTGTGTCCAGCTTCTATTTCCTTTCCGAGGCTGCTGCACGAGTCCTATCCTAAGGTGGTGCGATGCCTCGTGAGTGATGCTACCTGAGGATGGAGATGGTGGATGTCATGAGTCTGGACGCAACCAACAGAAACCGTTCTAGGTCAAAAGAGAAATATCTGTTGGAAGGCCGGGGAGGGATAGAATACCAAAAGTGACCGAGGGTGCTCCAGAATTCCATGGAGCAGTAATTCTTGCGTGGGCCGGCTACAGTGCTGCTGTTAGCCGGTAGCGGTTCAGGGGTCCAGGAGGGAGCACTTGCCTGAATCACCACGGTCATGCTTTCCCTTCTTACTGTCATGGCTACAGAGAACTTTTGTGGATAGAGGAGAGGAATTTCGTGCCCATATGTAGCAGAAACTGCTGCCTACCTAAGCCGCATTGCCTTGCCCAGGTGCTCAGGACAGCCTGCATGAGCATGCGTGGCAGGAGCTTCCTCCCTGAGCCAAACCACCAAGCCTGCCTCTACACCCATAGACACCTGACCCAGAGCCACCAATGAGGACAGGACATGCAGCAGAGTCAGCCGCCTGAGCCAATGGGACCTTGGGAGGGGGTATAAAGGCAGCTCTAACGTCCTTAATAAACGAGTCTGCAGCATGCTGTGCTCCTCACTGACCCCTGGTGCCTCAGTCGCTGATGATGCATCTTCTCACCCCGTCCCCCGAGGGCGTCTCAGCCGGGTCACCGCAACACCTGTCAGCTCATAGAGGTAATTACTCATTGCGTAGTGCAATGCGTTCTTCACTCCCTAACCCTGATTTCCTATGCTTTTAGTTTGTAGTCTGTGAGGGGAAGGATGGGGTGTAGATGGATAATGTGGGACGGTACACAACCTGCTGTGGTGTAAGTACCTTGCATGGGCACCGGACATGTACTTCTGCTCTGTTACCAGCAGACACAATGCTGAATTTTAACCCACAGGAGGTGACATTGTCTGAACTTTCCACCCCCCCGCCCCCAATTTGGAAATCTGTCTCAGCTGCAATGTTACGCGGGGTTCTCGGTGGTAGGATATTGTTTTCAGGTGTGTGACTTTTGTTTAACTCGGCGAAGCTGTGATTCTCTGCCTGTCTAAGACACCTGGTGGCCCCAATAAAGGGCTGAACGGCCAACAGTGAGGCAGGAGCAAGAATGGGCGGGGCTGGCAGGCAGGGAGGATGAATAGGAGAAACCAGGAAGATGAGGAACAACTAGAGAACAAGGAGAGGAGGAGTCGAGGGGCCAGGCACCCAGACAGCCATGGAGTAAGGAGGAAAGTAAGATATCCAGAAGAAAGGTAAAAGCCCCGAGGGAAAAGGTAGATGGGAAAATTGAAGTTAAGAAGAGCTGGCTAGAAACAAGCCAAGCTAAGGCCGGAGGTTCGTAACTAGAAATAAGCTTCCATGTGTGACTTATTTGGGAGTTGGGTAGAGGCCCTCCTCCCCCAAAAGCCAAGAGTAAAACAATAGGCAACAGTTCTTTAGAGGAGCGATAAGGTGCCTGCCTGCAGGGGACAATGACGACCTAGTGGATTCTCTGATCCAGAAGCTGGGTGTGGTAGGAGCAGCGTTGAAGCTTCCTGGAGAGCTGCTGGTACTGAGCGCGTGTTGGCAGGCGGGGAAAGCTGGACCCCGACAGCACCGGAGCTTGGCAGCAGCCAGGTAAACCGGATCTCAGAAGGATGTGGCTAACCCAGGCCTTTCCCTGGCTTGCTGTTTCATCTGGGGCACTGATGGAATGTACCACACACACACTGAAGGGCTGGTCTGTTGGAGGCAGGTTAAGCCCAAAAAACGGTCTTGTAGATGGAACAAGGACCAAGAGAAACAATGGACTATCACCAGGGATGGGGGTTTGGGAGGTAAGGCAGGGGTCTGGGGCTTGGTGGTTTCTCTGTAAAGCCGTGGTCAGATGTTGCAGACCTGCAACGTGAAATGCTATGAACCAGAATGTGCCATGCAGAACCAGAGGAGACTGAGCTTCTCTGAGATCATTGCTCTGTCTGATGGCTTCTTTTCCGTTTGAGCCGGTATATTAATAAACTTGCTGGCTTGGGCTAGCAACCCTCACAGCCTTTCAGACCTCACTGTGTATTTTTCTCATCTCCCTTGGAGTTCCAGCATGAGCCCCGAAAAATAAAAACAAACAAAAAACCCCACGACACTGGTATTCCCTTCTTAGTCTATCCTCTGCACACCAGTCCTTCTGGAAATGCCATCACATGCACAGACTGATTTCACCAGTCCTAGGGCACTCAGTCCTATTGCATTGACAACTGAGACTATTCTGTTTGAAGATTTTTCTGTCTGACTCTAAAAATAGTTCGCTGATGGGAGATGCCATTATGTATATATGTTTCTCATACTGGTTAATGAATAAAGCACTGTTGGTCAATAGGAAAGGAAGATAGGAGGGACTAGGAGACAAGGAGGAAAGAGGAAGTAGGAAGGAGGAGTCAAGATGGAGAGTCTGGGGAGACCAGATGCCGGCCCCACTGCGCAGTAAGAAGACCACATAAAAATATTAGATTAACAAAAATGGGTTAATACTTAAGACAGAGCTAGCTGACAAGAAACTAGTACTTGGCCAACAGAATTATATCAAATACAGAGTCTTGGTGTGTTATTTGGGGCTGGCGTGGCGGCGGGACAAGACTAGGCGGCCAGTTCGCATGTCTCTTTTTTACCAATAGATGGTACAGAACATAGGTCAGTGAACAGAAAACTCCCCCTCCCCCCCTACAGACATGCAGCCATACTCCAAAAACCAGACTACACAAGTATGAATATGTGTCTCATCTCTATTACAGTGTACATGCCTGAGATGGAAACCTCAGTTTCCTCAGTAGGGTGCACATACAAGGGCAGTTACAGAGACTTGTAACACTGGGCAGATAAGACCAAGTCCCAGAATCTAGGCTGTGAGTTTATATACAGGCTGATAAATGACAAAGGAGAGGGAAAAAAAAGGAAAAAGAAAAAAAAAAAAAAAAAAAAAAAAAACAAAGCAAAAGCAAAAGGAAAACTCTAGACTGTTTCATCATGGAGATACTTTGTATTAGACAGCTGGGTAAGAATTTTTCATGGCCTCAAAAACAGACATGGGTTACACTAGCTTTCCTTTATACACTGCCCATAATCTGTCGTTCAGTTTTGTGTGTATTAACTGTGTAGTAGACATTTGAGTTGTGCCTTCTGTGTTGGTGGTTTGGCTCTTCACAAGTTAGCTTTCTGTCATTTTCAGGTGACTCCTGGGGGATTGGGGAAGAGCTTGGCTCACCTCTCAATGGATCTGGAGGCTAGCTACTACGACAACAGGAAGGCAAAGCTGCAACATCGTCGAACACGTCTCTGGATAGAACAGATGTGGCACAGAGGAACAGGTGGGTGGCCTTGTGGTGGGTGAAGCATCGGTGGCCTTGTTGTTTGCTAGCTTGGTGATCTCTCTAAGCTTTCTTTTCATCAACTGAAAGATGGAGAAGAGGCGATGGCCGCTGTCCTGTCAGCCATTGGCGGATCAGCCACGGGCATGGTTGACGCAGGGTCTGCCTGGAGCATTAGTTCTCTATGTTTTCCTTTAGGTTTCGCACAAAGATGCGACTATAGTAACTCACGAGACATGGCGATGAGAAAATAGATTGAGTAAAAGCTTTGGCTGCAGAGCTGGTTGGAGATGCTTAGCCTATTGATTAATTGATAACCGCATACATAATAAAGCAATTGTAAATACCTTGACAGAAAGTCATAGTAGGTCCTTCATAAGCCCAGTGTCAAACCTGTGTGATTTATCTACCGCAAACTTTAACGCAACGTTTACACGAATCTACGGCAGCATTGTATCTAGATCCCAGGATGGGATTGCCTCTGTTGTACCGTGCTGACTCTTCAGGAGACATCTGTGGCATTCTGAGCAGTTCTGGGCTTGGGGAACATTTAATATGTCGTGTAAAAACAGTTTTCTAGAATCTGTACGAGGTCTGGATATTCGCTAAGGGACGGTTGAGGGAGTGGGGATTGGATGGAGCAGAGATGAGGAGGAGACTTGATTCCTGGCTTCAAGGGATGCAAGGCTGGTCATGCAAAGCCTGCCTGTGTGCAGTGGCTGGAAACAGAAATAGATTATGGTCCAGGGCGAAGCCTTTCATCATTGGAGCCATCCTGAGTCCGGGGTGTCCTGCATCGACCGGATCCCTATTCCTAGGAGATTTTCTTATGTGTGCAGAGGGGCAGCGGTTTTTCTTTGAGTTGGCGTTCTTGAGAAGTTGCTAAAGCAATTGCAATATTTTGACTCTAACACTCAATAAACTTTCTATTAAGACAAAAAAAAGCAGTCACAAGGCAGTTAAATCTTACTGTTTCCCATGGCTAATTTCTGTACACGGGGACATGCTTCAGAATTTGCTTTTAGAACTTGGAGTCTCTTGTTCATGGAGAATATGAATAGCTGGGGAAAGGTGGTCAGACAGTAGGAGACTCTAAGTATTAAGTGCCAGAATAGAATAAAGGAACTGGAGGAAAATGGTTGTTCTTTCCTCACTGTGCTCTTGTGATAGCACTGTGCGTTGTTCTTTGGACTTCAGAAGTCAAGAGCATTTATGACATTAGGATCAAATGTCTTCACACTGACAGGCTCTCAGAAGTCATTTAGCCTAATCTCTAGTGCTAGCAGACACAGGCATATTCTGGTCAAAAGGTGGAGGGGCATGGGGAAAACATCTTGTTTCTGTCTTGACAGACTATCTTGTCTGGAGACAAGGAGAGCGAACAAAGAGCAATAGTCCTTTTGGGGACAGTTCTGGAGAATTCCAGCAAACTCCCATAGAGACTTAGGTTCTTCAAGTGGTGTAGTAACAGTCCCCAACATACAGGTTAGCACCCATTACAGCCATACATAACAAAGAACCTGCCCAATGTTTCTTACAATGAACTTCAACCTCTTGTTTCTTGCTACATTTGGGGGGAGAATGGTCAACTGTTTTCACATAATTTCAACTCTTCCTCCTCCTCCCTCCTCCTCCCTCCTCCTCCCTCCTCCTCCCTCCTCCTCCATCTTCCTCCTCCATCTTCCTCTTCCATCTTCCTCCTCCATCTTCCTCCCTCCACCTTCCTCCTTTCTCCTCCCTTCTCCTCCCTTCTCCTCCCTGCTCCTCCTCCTCCCTTCTCCTCCCTGCTCCTCCTCCTCCTTCCTCCTCCATCTTCCTCCTCCATCTTCCTCTTCCATCTTCCTCCTCCTCCATCTTCCTCCTCCTCCGTCTTCCTCCTCCTCCGTCTTCCTCCTTCTATTCCCTTCTCCTCCTCCTTGCTCCTCCTCCTTCTTCCTCCCTCCTCCTCCCTCCTCCTCCCTCCTCCTCCTTCTTCCTCCCTCCACCTTCCTCCTTTCTCCTCCCTCCTCCCTTCTCCTCCCTGCTCCTCCTCCTTCCTCCCTCCATCTTCCTCCTCCTCCGTCTTCCTCCTTCTATTCCCTTCTCCTCCTCCTTGCTCCTCCTCCTCTCTTTCTCCTTTTTCTTCTTTTTCTTGTTTTTGTCCTTCTCCTCATCCTTCTCTTCCTACTCCTTCTAGAGTTGATTAATTACATGGCGGGGGATTAATCCACAATTTGAACCCTCCTTAAATGTTGATCCATTTCTAGCCCCTCCGGAGCTCTCTAAGTTACTGGCATCTTTTATTAAAAAACTATTTTTTTTACATGTATGGATGTTTTGTCTGCATGCATGTCTGAGTAACATATGTATGCAGTGCCCATGGAAGCCAGAAAGGGGTGTTAGCTCCTCCTGGACTAGGGTTACAGATGATTGTGAGCTGCCATGGAGTGCTGGGAACTGAACCTAGGTCCTTTAGACAAGCAGCCAGTGCTGCTCACCTGTCTCTCCAGCCTGTTACTGGCATCTTTATTAAATATTAGTTCTCTAAATGGTGGAATGGTAAGTAGCATTTATTTGTAGTATGATTTCTCTGGAGTGAACTTCCATATTTAGAGTTAAGCTATACAAAACAATAAGGAAAAAGCATAAATATAAATTACTACAATTACAATGAACAGACCTCCTGATAATCAGTCTTGGAAGCCTGAGAATAAGGTACCTTAGGAAGTTCATCGATCCTTGAACACTTACATTGACAAGTCAGGGAAGAGAGCTTTGGCTGGTCCTAATAAACACACAAAAATGTTACATCAGGGCATTGGGGGCATTGGTCCCTCAAGGACAGAGGAATGGTGTTCACTGTGTTCCAATTACATTTATGTTGAACAAGTCTCACTTCCTCTCAGTAGTGGGAGTTACTTAGAAACTATTGGTTACCCCATACACTTACGGTATACTCTATGACAGGGAAAGGTGTTTTACAACTGTCTTAGCTAGGGTTTCTAGTGCTGTGATGAAACACCATGACCAAAAGCAAGCTTGGCAGGAAAGGGTTTATTTGGCTTACACTTCCACATTGCTGTTCATCGCTGAAGGAAGTCAGGGCATGAACCTAAATGGCTGAAGGCAGGAGCTGATGCAGAGGCCATGGAGGATGCTGCTTACTGGCTTGCTCCTCAGGGCCTGCTCAGTCTACTTTCTTATAGAACCCAGGGACAGCACCACCCACAATGGACTGGGCCCTCCTCTATCAATCTCTAAGAAAATGGCCTATAGCCGGATCTAATAGAGGCATCTCCTCAGTTAAGGCTCCTTCCTTCCAGATGAATCTAGCTTATGTCATTGACATAAAACCAGCCATAACAACAAATGATTAGAAATTTTAACAATAGCTGAAGATTACATCATGTTTTATTAAAAACAAAAACAAAAACAAAAAACAAAAACCAACATTTGATGGCTGTAACACCACAATTTCTAACCTTTCACCCAAAGCAAAGAATCAAATAATTATCACGCCTAATTGAAACCCTCTATGATCAAGCAATATGAGGAATTAAAGACAAAAACTGGGTCTGTTATACAATTTCACACCCGGATTTACTTTGTGCAAGTCATTAATATTTATAACTAAACTGTTCTTTGATGTGCATTAATAACATATCTTGGGATTACACAAAGAATTATTCATACATATTCTGGAAAGGGGGAAGGAGCCATGATTAAATCATGGTAATTAGCATGGATATTGGGTTAGGATGGGAAGGAACCACAGATTCTTGCTGAACAGGCTCTCTTCTCCATGAGCCTCAGAAGGCTGAGATTCAGTAACCAGAAGGTGAGATTGCAGAGAGTAATTTCTGGAGAAACAGTCTCTCCGGAACTAGTGAATGCAAAGAGCATGAACTCGGCACCGGTGGGAACATCTGTGTCAACTCGTTAGATTTCAAAAATATTTGTCTGCTAGGAGCACAGTGTTAATTCAGTAATCCAGGCCAGCCAGGTTCCAGCATGGTTTCACTCCTTAACTGAATTTAAAATGAAAAAAATTAGAGAGCACATGATGTTTCATCTGTTTAAGAAATAAAATAACTTAATATTTAATCTTCATGATAGTTAGGGCTCCTTTAATCTCCAGC